>NC_137614.1:48335993-48393493 GCF_963280865.1 Gymnoscopelus braueri | reverse complement strand
ACACACACACACACACACACACACACACACGAGTAAGGGCAGGTTTTTTCTGTCGAGCTAAAGTGGTCACCGGGGAGCGACATGAAGGCCTCTGGTCTAATTTGGGCTCCAGTGCCTGACCATGACGGCTAGTCAAACAACATCACATCTACCACCAGAAAGCACACACACTCTGCACTGCACTGCGGGCTTCTAGGAATCCAAGTTCATGACCCTGTTTTCAGGCAGACACAAACTCAATCTCCGTGCCCATAAAAAAATGGGACCAGCAGCAGCGGCCCTCGAAAATACACACACACACACACACGCACGCCTTAAGAGGCGAAAGATTTGTGGCCAGCTAATGTAATGTAACAGTACGGTTCGCTTGTACATAGACATGTATTTATTTGATATAGATTTGGGAGGTATTGTGCAACACAATATCGTCTCTGTCGGGTGGAAACCTCATATGTCCAAAACTGTTACTTTTCACGCTTTTTTACGTTGTAGTAGGCCTATGATAGGGCGTATGGCGTTAATTTACATAAAAACACAAAAAGTTAGAATATGGAGATAAGAAGTTTCTGCCTGACAGCAACGATATATTTGTGAGGCATTGTGCAACATATATACTATATAAGAAGTGTCTGTGCGTGCATGTGTGTGTCTGTCTGTGTGTCTGTGTGTGTGTGTGTGTGTGTGTGTGTGTGCGTGTGTTATGCCAACACGAGTCTAGTATTTACACTATGCCTCTCTTGTACAATGTGCTCTTTCACTTGATCTCTTTGAAGGGACTTACGTAAACAGGCCGTTTTTGGCACGCACCCAAACTTATCCTGTACTGACCACGCCGAGGCAACGGGTCAAGGGTGTGTGTGTGTGTGTGTGTGTGTGTGCGTGTGCGCGCACGCGATCTACAAGCTCACAATGGCAGCGCATCACGACACAGTGCGCGAGCATGTAGATCGTGTGTTTCTGCACGGGACACAACTAAGCATCAGGGCGTATGCGCGTGGGTGTGTGCGTGCGTGCGTGAGAGAGAGAGAAATGGGCGTCTAAGCATGCATGCGTGTGTTTACATGTTCCCAGATGCATCACACTGTATTCGTGCATGCTCGACTGTGACTTGCGTTCGTTTGAATGTAACACGTGCATCCGCATCCGCTCGGTGTCATATAGGGCGTTAATTTACGAAACAAACACAAAAAGTTAGAATAATGGAGATAAGAGGTTTCTGCCTGACAACAACGATATGCTGTACACTGTACGATGCAATCAAAATAAACTGCTTCCATCCTACGGTGTGTGTGTGTGTGTGTGTGTGTGTGTGTGTGTGTGTGTGTGTGTGTGTGTGTGTGTGTGTGTGTGTGTGTGTGTGTGTGTGCGTGCGTGCATGCAAGGCGTCTTTCCCTGAGCTGCTGCTTGCGATGTCCCCCTATGTTCTGCACGGCCGTGTAACAAGGCCCACACTGTAATTGGGCCAGTCATGTTATTTTAGGGCTGTGTAGCTCAGAGTAATTACCCACACTCTGCTGTAGTGTACTCTCTGAGAGGGAGAGAGAGAGGAGGGGGAGAGAGAGAGAGAGAGAGCAAAAGCAAGAGGGAGGGAGGGAGAGAGAGAGCAGGAGGGAGAGAAAGAGAGGGAGCGAGAGAGAGGGAGGGAGGGAGGGTCGAAATGAAAGTGTGTGTAAGAGAGAAAGATATATTGGACCTCTCCCATACGTCATGGCGGTATATATATGTTTAAAATTAGTTAATCCCTCTACGATCTCGTATATATGTATGTACTACTTCAGATGGGAAGTGGATGCATGCTAGCGTTGCATGCAACACACGTGAGTTGCATCGGTTGCGACAGCGCGCTGTGTGAAATACCACTCCCTTTTTAAACTTCTGCATGCACGGGGCCCCGCATCCGGTCGAGAACTTTCAACATGATGTGTGACAGAGTGACAGACACCGGGGCTCCAGCTGAAAAACCTCTGAAAGAAGAGAAGAAAAAAAAAAGAGGAAAAAGCTGGAAATGCAAGCTCTTAAGGCTCGGCACTGAATCATCTCATCGAAAGCATGACAAAGTGGAAAAGCTACTGTATATACGCGCGAGCATGTGATCGATGTGAGCGATCGTGACTAAGCTCGATTCGGGCGCGGGGGTGGGGGGGGGGGGGGGTGGTGGTGTTCACTCTCTCTCTCTGCAACGCTGGCGTTATTGCCGCAGCGCGTAGCATAGCATGACTTCACACAACGGGAACAAAAAGTGCCCGGTTGCGCGCTGACCTCCACATGTAAGTCACAAAGTGTTATTTCTGGAAGGACATTGCAGCGTTTGCCTTCATGGGTTGCGATGCTATTTTTATTACCGTCTAAATATAGATCCATACGTTTACTGTATATATGCGATAGGAGTTTTAATGGGGAAGGTTTTGGCGAGTGGAACACATACCGTTGATCCCTCCCCCACCGACCTTTGAATTAAACACATGAACCCTAGGCGTCCCTGCTATTCTGGCGGCGAACATTCGGCGGAAATATAGCCGTTCCGACGCGTTATTCCGACACATTGTGAGCTGGTAGATCAGCCATCTTTTGGCAAAGATGTTTAGTGCAGAGGAGGGGAAAAGGGAGGGGGCCTTGTACAAATCCCTGGGGGACTCCGGTCAACGAAGTATATATACATACAGTGTTTTAAGTGGTTTTAATGAGGCAGACGGCGAAGGCGTTTGACTCACATCATGCATGCGCCGTGGCTGGATTTTTAAAACAAACACGTGCGCATGAGAAAAGAAAAAGTAACAAATACCGTCGGGCGCATGCAGGCCAACAGGCGTGACTTATGGCAGGGCTACATGTGTGTAATCTTGGCAGAAGTAAAAAACCCGGGGTGTGGAATAATCTATGATTATGACGGTGGGGTGTTAATTACATGTACCTACTTATGTGGCCTTCTAGCTCCATCCAGTGGTGAATGACCGTTTGTTCAGCTAATTGTAGGAGAAGTGACGCACTTCCGGTCTAACGTGAATAATAATAATACTTTCATTAGATTTAGGTAGATTAGCGGCTTAATCCGCACGTAGAAAGTATTGTCCTAGTAGTGGGGTAATTTATGTATTTACCATCTACTTTTCTGTGGGGTATTTAGTTATTTGTTATGCCTGCCAGCGTGACCAAAAGTACTGCGCATGCGTCAACTTCTATAGGACCGGGGCTTTCTGAATAGAAGCTTCAGTAACAAAGCAGAGCCGCGGTGGACAGTTGGTATGTAATCTGAGAGCTAATTTTACACGACTTAACGTATTTTCTCACATATATATTATACCTTGTGAAGATGTATTTCATGTCGGTAATAATTGTTATGTTCTATGTTTTTATCTCCAGGTTTATAACCTAACTACCGTTGTAACAACCAGTATAGTGTTTAGATAAGAGTGTGATTGTTTGTGTGTGAATGAAACAGAAATAAAACACCAGAAAAGACACTTGTTTGAGTTGTATCCACTGACCACGGCGCTACTACCTTTCCAAAGGGAAATCTACGATTATACAGGGTGTGATTGATTAGATATTTGGACAGTTATAAACCACTCGTCGTCTCCGGAGGAGAACGAAAGTGTGGAACAGACGGACGAGGAGAAAGAGGACGCGACGGTCGGACCACTTTCACTCGACGCTGCACGGCGGAGAAGCTGTTAAAGGGAAGTACAATTGTGTTCATATTGACTACCAGTAGTAAAGAAGGCTGTGAGGGCCAAAAGAAGAGAAAAGCTGTAAGCTAAAAGAAGTAAAAGTGACTGTTTCTGTGGAAGGATCGCTGTGCACTGATGCTAGCCGTGCTAAAGCTAACCAACAGCTGTTGCTTGCTGAAAGAACAGCTGCTGAGCCACTGTTGCTAACAGGATGCTATGCTACAAGCTACATGCTATCATTCTATTGTCTCTTGTTGATGCTACGATACACTGCTACGTGCTAGAGAGGATTGTCTCTTGGATGTTTGCTAGAAGGCTATGCTGAGGATGCTATGCTACACTGCTACATACTAAGGGAGCCCTATCATTCTATTGTCTCTTGTTGATGCTACGATACACTGCTACGTGCTAGAGAGGATTGTCTCTTGGATGTTTGCTAGAAGGCTATGCTGAGGATGCTATGCTACACTGCTACATACTAAGGGAGCCCTATCATTCTATTGTCTCTTGTTGATGCTACGATACACTGCTACGTGCTAGAGAGGATTGTCTCTTGGATGTTTTGCTAGAAGGCTATGCTGAGGATGCTATGCTACACTGCTACCTACTAAGGGAGCCCTATCATTCTATTGTCTCTTGTTGATGCTACGATACACTGCTACGTGCTAGAGAGGATTGTCTCTTGGATGTTTTGCTAGAAGGCTATGCTGAGGATGCTATGCTACACTGCTACATACTAAGGGAGCCCTATCGTGCTATTGTCTCTTGTTGAGATACAACAACACACTGCTGTATGCTAAGGAGGCTGCAGTAGCGCACTATTGACTTTGATGCGATTGACTTTGCTGCTATTTAACTCTTTGCTGCGGGCTGCTAGCTAGTAAACCGTAATCAAGCTATTCCGGGGTCCTTATATCTGCGCTGAAAGCGAGTAAAGGAGAGCCATAAGACGGAAAGCAATATGGAGGCAGTTGAGGATTCACAGAAGAAGCTACGCAATGCATTGACCACATTCGGGAGGATAGCAAATTGGATAGACGATGCTATTAGTCGTGCGCCAGCCTTGGAGCTGGACAGAGAGAGAAAAGCACTCCAGAGTGAGTGGAGAATACTCTTGGGGTTCTTTAATGTATATGAGGAAGCCTTAAAAGAGGAGGATGAGACTAAAAATGCAAAAGCGATTGCAGACGCCCAGGCGAGGAGGGCTGCCAATAGACAAATGCTCGAAGACACAGATCAGAGGGTCCGGGCGGAACTATGGACCCGCTGTGCAGAACCGAATGTGAGGACCCTGAGGGGGGAGTTTGATGATGCTTTGGCGAAGGTCCGGGTACTTAGCTTGAAGACGGCATCCATAGAGCAACGAGAGAGAGAGAAAAGAGGACTAGAGAGGAGACTCTATGACTTTGTACAAGTGATGGAGGAATGGAAGCCCATTGTCCCTGTGAGTAACGCAGAGGAGTTGCAGGCAACTTTCAGGGCCCTAAAGGACCAAAAAGAGGTGCTACTGGAAGACTGGGCCGAGGTTAAGGAAGCTGACGAGAAGGAGGAATCGTTAGTGGTGGTAGACGTGGATCACGACGACCCGTTAAAGCATACCACAACCCCAGCCAGCCCGCAAGTGCTCAGCTTTAAGGACCGACCTGCCAGATCCAGTGTCAGTGCCCTCCCTAGCCGCGGATATATGGGGCCACCCGCTCCGACCTCCACACCAGTAAGAGAGGGTGGGTCTCCGCGCTTGTCATTTCCAACCACAGGCATACCACCACAGCAGAGTGGCCGCACTGGCGCCACTGATGCATCGCAGGTGGTGTCTGAATCCCACGGTATGTCAGGCATGGCATATGTAGGAGATGGCAGCGCCCAGTACAGGGCTAAAGTAAAGCTGAAGGCCATGAGTCTGCCTAAGTTCTCCGGGGACCGAAGAAGCTATTGGCACTGGCGGGGCGATTGGGAGGGAGTCCAGAAGTTGGGAGAACCCTCGGGATTAGAAGTGTGCAAAAAGGCTCACCTACTTGACAGCCTGGATGGGGCACTGAAGACAGAGCTTCGATTAGATACATGCAGAACGTCAATTGATATATTTAGACTCCTGGATAACCGGTTTGGGAACAAGGGAATAACTGCTCAGATGATCCTGGGGGAACTAGAGGAAATGCCTGCGGTAAAGAACCACCAGCCTAGGAAGGCCATAACCTTAATCCAGACAGTGGAGAGGGCACTGGTGGACCTAGAAGACCTGGGAATGGTGGATAACATGAAGAACCCATTGATGATCAACAAGATAGTAGGGAAGCTTCCCGGGGATATCAAAGAGAGATGGATCACCCTGGAGCAGGATGCCATGAATGGTGTCAACGCAGGGGATCATTTCGATAGTCTCTTGGAGTTTCTGAAAAAGCAGGAGGCGGTCCTCGAAAGGCTAGCAGAGCTGGATCTTGGAACTACCTATACTAATGAGAGGACATCCCAACGAGAGAAGCCGAGAGAGAGACGGCAGGAAAAGCAGTCATTCACCAAGACAGCAGTGAGTGAGATCAAGAGGGAGTTCCGGCGAGAACCGTGCACTATGTGTGGAGATGGAGAACATGGAGGAGAACTATTCCGCTGCCAGGCTTTCAAGAAGGCTAACCTGTCAGTTAAGAAAGCCCAGGTGAAGAAGACAAAAGCGTGTTTCAAGTGCCTGAGTGTTCACGGAGCCGACAGGGCATGTAGACAGAGGTTTCCCTGCCGAAAGGAAGAGTGTGTAGGGCAGGACGCTCCTGCAGACCATCATTACCTCCTCTGTCCCAGCTCAGAAGGAAAAGGGACATCAACCAGAAGGGAAACCAGGTTTGAGAAGAGGAGAGGGCCCCGTGGCCTGACAGAGGAACAGGAAGCCGTCGCAGCCAAGCTTGAAGCTAAGTTGGATCCAAAAGTGATGGAGGAGTTCAAGAAAGCCTTCACTAACAAAGTAACCTCAAAGGTATGCTCCAGGAACAGTCTGGTGGAGAAAAGTGGCTTAAAGGAGCTACCAGTCCTCATGATGCTTGTGGATGTCACAACAAGAGGAGGAGACTATATCGGAGCCCTGATTGACCTCGCCTCTGACACAAACTATATCACGCACCGAGCCGCTAAAAGACTCGGACTGACTGGAGAACCAATCACGCTGGTGGTTTATGGAGTTGGGAAGATGGAGGCAAGGGTCGACACGAGGAGATATCTCGTGGCAATCAAAGTATGGACCCCAAGAGGAACCTTAAAATCCCACGAGATGATCTGCTACGGCTTAGATGACATCGCCAAAGTGGATCGAGTGGTTGAATCAGAAGAACTGGAGCAGTTCTTCCCAGGGGTCAGGCCAGGAGAATTGGCCCGTCCCGAGAAGATTGAACTTCTCATCAGCACTCGCGAAGGCCGACTAGCACCGCAGAGACTGCATAGAATCGGTGATCTAGTGCTGTGGGATGGTCCACTGGGCAAGACCGTGAGCGGTGTACATCCGGACCTCTTTGAAGAGGTGGAGGTGACAACACGCTATTCATTAACACACTTTGCTCGTTCCATGAGGACGGCAGCCATTAAGGTGGAGGAACACCTTTTAAACGTCCTGAAGCCTGTGGACAATGTGAAGGAACACCCTTTGAACGTCCCAAAGCCTGTGGACAATGTGAAGGAACACCCTTTAAATGTCCCAAAGCCTGTGGACAATGTGAGAAAGGCAAATACCGCTACAAGTACTACCGATGCCCTAAGCTGGTGGAAGATGGACAGCATTGGAGCAGCATGTAACCCTGCATGCGGAGGCTGTCTTTGCGGGAAGTGCTCTCCGGGAGGAAAGGAGATGACGCTGGTTGAAGAAAGGGAGATGGAGCGTATCAAAGCAGGCTTGACCTTCAAGGAGAGGGATGAGCACAGTGGAGAGCCCCACTGGGATGCAAAGTACCCCTGGAAGGAGGATCCGGCATCACTCCCCAACAACCGCAAAGTAGTGGAAGCAACGTTCCTAAGAACAGAGAAGCGCCTCGGAAAAGATCCCAAGTGGAAAGAAGCCTACACCAGGCAGATCCACGAAATGATTGAAAGAGGAGCAGCGGTGAAGTTGACAAAGTCCATGATGGAAGAGTGGCCTGGAGCAGTGTGGTGGGTGAGTCATCTGACAGCCCCCAATCCCCATTCAGTTACCACACCAGTGCGTATCGTCTGGGACAGCAGCCAAGAATACAGGGGAGTGAGCCTGAACAACATCCTGATAAAGGGTCCTGACGTGCTAAACCCCATCCGGGCAGTATTACTCAGATTCCGGGAGGGAGAGTTTGCTGCTATCGGCGACATCAAAAAGATGTACAATTCAGTGTGGCTGGAAGAGCAAGAAGTCCATCTTCACCGATTCCTGTGGAGAGACTCACCACAGGACAAGATTGAAGACTATGCCATTGTACGGGTGAACATGGGAGATAAGCCGGCCGGATGCATAGCGCAAGTGGCTATGAGGGAGACTGCTAATCTTCCTCAGTTCTCCCACCTTGCGGATGAAAGAAGTGTCATTCAGGAGAACAGCTACGTGGATGACATCTTTGCATCACACAATGACCCAAGCAGGCTTGAAGAGATCCTGAAGGGGGTCAAAACTATACTGACAACAGGAGGCTTCCACCTAAAACCCTGGATCCGGTCTGGGCAAAGTGGGAGGATTGATGCTTCAGAATCAAAGCCTGAGACACTGATCCTGCCTAACCAGCTCAAAGAAGAAGACAACAAGGCATTGGGAGTTGGTTACCTCGTCCGGGACGACAAGCTCTTTGTCATGGTATCCATCAACTTCTCTAGGAGAAAGGGGAAGATGAGGACTGGAGAAGACCTGAGCGAAGAGGAAGTTGTGGAGATGACGCCAAACCCATTGTCACGTCGGGTGCTACTAAGCCAAGTTGCTGGACTGTACGACCCTCTAGGTCTCGCAACCCCAATGAAGCAAAAGGGAGTGATTCTTGTGAGGAGAGCCTTCCAGGAAGCCGGCAACCTGACAAAAGACACCTGGGATGAACCACTATCTGATGACCTCCGTGGAAAAGCAGTGGAGCTATTCAAGGAGTATACAAGACTGAGCAGCATCACGTTTCACAGGAGCATCACGCCCTCCGGCTGGAGGGGAAAGCCATGGGGTATCACGTTTTCGGATGGAAGCAGTGAGTCCTATGGAGCTGTCCTGTACCTAAGGTGGAGGACATCTGATGGTGTAGTCACCCGACTGGTAGAGTCAAAGGCGAAACTGGCCCCTCTTGACCAGAAGGGCGACGCGGTCAAGGCCGAGATCTGTGGAGCTGTGTTCGCCTCTCGTCTAAAGGGCTACGTGCTGAAGCATGGAAGATTGGAAGTGGAGAGATGGTTCCATTTTGTGGATAGCCAGACGGTGCTAGGGGCCATCCAAAGGGAAAGCTACGGGTTCCAGACGTTCTTTGCTAATCGAGTCGGGGAGATCCAGAAGGCTGGCCCCGTGGAAGACTGGTGGTGGATACCTGGAACACTAAACGTCGCTGACTTAGTAACGAGGAGCGGCTGTACCCCTGAACTGCTCAAAGAGAGCTCTGTATGGCAAAATGGTCCTGACTTCCTGGCCGATCCTGAAGAAGAATGGCCCATGAAATCCGCCTCCGAAGTAGTGGTTGCTGCTAGAGACGTCGTGAGCAAGCTCCAAAGAAAGTCCTTCTCAGCTGTAACTACAAGAGCACAGGCCAAGCTGATAGCTCCCCCTGTAAGTCATGAGAAGAAAAAGACAGAAGACGGAGTGCCACAAAAATCTTCAGACACAACAGCCTTTCCCTCGGAGGAGAGCAAAGTCCCCCAAAAGCTCTGGGGCGCTGCGCTTGTGGACCAAGTCGACCCAAGAAAATACAGCACGCTGATCAAACTCTGCAATGTGATCGGCTTCGTCAGAAGGGCTGTGAAGTTCTGGTTGCAGCGGAAGAAGAAAACCTGCACACCAGTAAAGTGGGAGGCCTTGACAGTGACTGAACGTCAAGCCGCTTTCGAAGAACTAAGCCTGGCAGCTCAAAAAGGAGTGAAGTTTCCTGAAACTACTCTGAACAGGCTTGTAGTCCGTGAGGAGAAAACTTCTAAACTGTTACTGTGCCACGGCCGAGTCCAGACCATGACTGAAGGACGGACCGGCGTGCCCTTAATTCCCTACGGGGAGTGGGTTAGCATTCTTCTGGCAGAAGAAGCCCACCGGGCCAACCATGAGGGAGTAGCTGGAACCCTCTTACGAATGAGGAAGAAGGCTTGGATTGTGCAAGGACCAAGAGTTGCTCGGAAAGTGATCGACTCCTGCATTCACTGCCGGAAGAACAGGGCAAAGATGTGCCAGCAAGTTATGAGCGACCTCCCGCCGGAGCGCACAACGCCAGCTGCACCATTTGAATACACAACGTTGGATCTCTTCGGCCCTTACACCATCAGAGATGCAGTGAAGAAGAGGACTAGCAAGAAAGCCTGGGGCATTGTCTACTGCTGCATGGCATCAAGAGCGGTGCATGCAGACATCGTAGAAGACCTATCAACAGAAGGTTTCCTGAAAGCATTTCAACGCTTCACTGCCCTGAGGGGCCATCCTAAGAAGCTCTGGTCTGACCAGGGGACCAATTTTGTTGGAGCTAAGCCAGTACTGGAAGAACTTTACAAGTTCCTGGCAAGTGTCGACAAAGAGAAAGTCCAAAAGAGAGCTGCCGAGAGTGGGACAGATTGGACTTGGGTATTCCACCCAGCTGACTCGCCACACCGGAATGGCGCAGCAGAAGCCGCTGTTCATGTGATGAAAAGAGCAATGAGCAGCGTGGGAGAAGAAGGAAACATGACAGCACTAGAGTTCCAAACCCTTCTGTACCTGGCCGCCAACCTGGCAAATGAGAGGCCTATCGGCGCTTTGACCCAGCTGCAAGACGGGAGCGTTGAGGTCATCTCCCCCAACTCCCTCCTGCTGGGGCGTGCGGGACCCAGTGGCGACCCCGGAGGGTTCGAATCCACTGTCTACCCATTCGTCCGTCTGAGAGCGATCCAGATCGAGGTGGACAAGTTCTGGAAGCGGTGGAGCCAGCTGGCGGGTCCAGGACTCTTCATCCGGAAGAAGTGGCACACCCCTGCCAGGGACGTCGCCGTCGGAGATCTGGTATGGCTCGCTGACCAGAACGCACTCAGGGGCCGTTTCAGACTGGGTCGGGTCGTGGAGGCGTTTCCTGATGAGAAAGGTGTCGTCCGAGACGTGAAGGTGAGGACCTGCCACAGCCTTCCTGCCTGCACCAGCCCTTCCAAGAGTGACCAGCTCGTCGCAAGTTGCCCATCCACCATCCTCCACCGGGACGTTAGGAGGCTGGTGGTTCTTCTACCAGTGGAAGAGCAGTAAAAGAAGAAAAGATTCCCCACCGCCATCCTCCCTGGAGGTTGGCGGTGTGTTTCGGTAAGGCCAGTTCCATGCCGGTGCAACTTGGTACAGCTGTGACTGGACATGGCCGGGATCCAAGCCCACCTCTGAGTGGGCTTGGACCCTTGTCTGTATGTTTAGTTGGCAGTTGTGCTTTGTTGCATCTGTAAGGGCTGCGCTTAAAGGATTGTATGCAGCATCAAGGACCACGAGAGGGAACCTACCATTTCGTAACGTATTTTACACCTTTTACAGACAATGTTTTGCGTATTTTGCGCTTTTTACAGACAATGTTTTGCGCCCTTTTACGAACAATGTTGACGGCCTAGTGCCCATTTTTTCTTGCCGAAAGACCTTTCAAACGCAAAGACTTTAAGTGGGTAGTGGGTGGTGGTCCTCTTGGGTCTTAAAGCCAGAGGACCAAGTGGGAGGTGTGGAATAATCTATGATTATGACGGTGGGGTGTTAATTACATGTACCTACTTATGTGGCCTTCTAGCTCCATCCAGTGGTGAATGACCGTTTGTTCAGCTAATTGTAGGAGAAGTGACGCACTTCCGGTCTAACGTGAATAATAATAATACTTTCATTAGATTTAGGTAGATTAGCGGCTTAATCCGCACGTAGAAAGTATTGTCCTAGTAGTGGGGTAATTTATGTATTTACCATCTACTTTTCTGTGGGGTATTTAGTTATTTGTTATGCCTGCCAGCGTGACCAAAAGTACTGCGCATGCGTCAACTTCTATAGGACCGGGGCTTTCTGAATAGAAGCTTCAGTAACAAAGCAGAGCCGCGGTGGACAGTTGGTATGTAATCTGAGAGCTAATTTTACACGACTTAACGTATTTTCTCACATATATATTATACCTTGTGAAGATGTATTTCATGTCGGTAATAATTGTTATGTTCTATGTTTTTATCTCCAGGTTTATAACCTAACTACCGTTGTAACAACCAGTATAGTGTTTAGATAAGAGTGTGATTGTTTGTGTGTGAATGAAACAGAAATAAAACACCAGAAAAGACACTTGTTTGAGTTGTATCCACTGACCACGGCGCTACTACCTTTCCAAAGGGAAATCTACGATTATACAGGGTGTGATTGATTAGATATTTGGACACGGGGTGATAAGAGGGTCTGAGGGGTAATGATTCACAGAAGTTTGTGATAGTTTTTTTTCTTCTTCTTTCTTCACACACACACACACACACACACACACACACACACACACACACACACACACACACACACACACACACACACACACACACACACACACACACACACAGTTCCTTTGGTGCCGAGCCAACCTGTAAAAACCCAGGAGTCATAAAGGAGGCCTCGCAAGTCTTATTTAACGCTCTGAAAGAAAAAAGAAAAGGAAAAAAAATAGTTTATTTCATGTTTTGATCCCAATCGGATCTGCGTCAGGTTTATGATTAATGATTCCCCAGCACTGTGAGTTCTTTATGAAAAAATAAATAATAAATACGTAAAGTGGTGTCCTCTTTAAGTTGTACATTGGCACATGTCTGAAATACATCTTCCGCATCCTTTCCTATTAGGAACAGCGGGGCGAAGGGAGAGGGGAACCCCAGGAGAGCTAGTTGGGGTTCAGTGTCTTTTGCTCAAGGACACTTCGACGCTATAAGCCAGCAGAGGAGGAGCCTGGTGGGGATTGAACCGGGGCGGCCCTGCTCTACACCTCCTCCTCAGCCACTGCCGCAGTGACCCGGCGCTGAGAAATGATGTCACCGCCACAGGCGTGACCACATTTACAAAAAAAACCAAAAACCGGGACCCCGTAACCAATTAAAACCCTATATACTTAAGTTGACCGGGGGTCCCACAGGGCCAGGATCTCTCTCTCTGCTGAAAATAGCTGATCTAAAAGCGGGGGTGGGGGGGGGGGGGGTGGGTATATCAGCTATTTCCACTGAATAAGTAAAAGTCCGGAATTAAAAATGTACTTCAGTAAAAATACAAAAGTATTGGTATCAAAATGTACTTAAAGTACAAAAGTAAAAGTACTGAATGTGCAGAATGTCCCATTTCACAAGTTTTCAAATGTATACAAATCTTTTGAAAAAAGCAGATCTACAAGCTCACATTGCGTCACACATCGCATTGTGAGCTTGTAGATCGGCTATTTTCAAATGGCCGAAATGTATATAGGGGCTGAAGTGGTTGATGTTTTGTAATAATAATCAAAATCTACAAAGTAACTAGTAACTGAAGTTTCAAAAATAATTGTAGTGGAGTAAAAGTAGAATATTTGCCTCTGAGATGTAATGGAGTAGAAGTGAAAGTACTGAAATTGGAAATACTCCAATAAAGTAAAAATACCACAAAATTGTACTTAAGTACAGTACAAAATGTACTAAGTTACTTTACACCACTAATGCGCATGTTCATGTATGCGCACGTTCATCCTGCACCATAGGCACTTTCATTAGGATGGGGGAACAATAATTTGAGCACACCCGGTCACTGCACCTTTGAATAGAACAGAACATGATAAACTTCCATGTAAGCGCTGTATAAAACAAGTGCTGCATATCAGTTGTGTCTTTACTTTGCTACGGTTGTACAGATACTGTGAAGTTTGTTTACATAACGTACTGTGGTGGCAGCTACTGAAACATGATGTTGGTGTATATACTGTAATGTACCGAGCTCATATGCGTACATGCATTATGAAGAGCTGATGTTCTCTTTTTAGTTTTTGCTCTTTTTTGCACTCTCTTTTTTTCAATCTTATTTTACTGTTACTATTATGGCTCTATGCTGCTGCATTGTCTGAAGGAAGCCAAACAAAAATATGTTTACTCTTAAAGGGATAGTTCACCAACAAAATGACTTTTTTTTCAATCGATTAGTCACCCCATGGAGACTTGAATTCCTGGATTTTTTTTTTTTTTGCCACATTCCTAAGCCAATAATTTGATGGCGGCAGCGGTTCCGGTAGGAGACACAAAGTCTCCTTTGTGTCTCCTACCGGAACCGATGCCTACCGGTCCGCTGGTCATCAAATTATTGGCTTAGGAATGCGGAAAAAAATTAAAAAATATCCATGAATTCAAGTCTCCATGGGGTGACTAATCGATAGATTCTTTTTGGGTGAACTATCCCTTTAAGTAGGCTGCTACCTGTACACAAGTTTTAACAATAAAACACAACGTTGAACTCGAACCTTGAACTTGATGCACTGTATATGCATATAATTTGCTGTGCATTCTATTACACTCCCTCTCAATTCTGCACATTCTCTGGGTTAGTGTGTCTTAACTTATTCCTGGCCTCTTTTTTTTTCAATCAATCCATTAAACTTCATTGTCACATCATAATTACAAGTAAAAGTGGGTCAGTATCAGTATTGCACTTACAGGAAAAGGAAACGTAGGGAATAGAGAATAAAAATATAGAAGAGGGAACAAAGTGCATAGAAATAGCAGCAGGTCTAAAAATAGTGTCATGTGGATGATAAGTCATAGATACAGTAAATGACCGTTTAACCTTACACATGCGCGCGCACGTACGCACATGCGCACGCCCACGCCCACGCCCACGCCCACGCCCACACACACACACACACACACACACACACAGAGTATATTGGAACATGACACACAAAACTTTCACTGCTTGTACCTGCATGAGTGAGTGACAAATAAGTCTCTCTTGATTCTTTAACCACTCAGTAATAATAATAATAATAATAATAATAATAATAGCAATAGTAATAATAATAATATATGGAATTTATATAGTGTTTTTCTAAGTACTCAAAGACACTTTACACTTTTGTGTGTGTGTGTGTGTGTGTGTGTGTGTGTGTGTGTGTGTGTGTGTGTGTGTGTGTGTGTGTGTGTGTGTGTGTGTGTGTGTGTGTGTGTGTGTGTGTGTGGGCCAGAGGAAAACCTTATTAGGTAAAAAACGTTATTTTAAGCTTTTACTGATATTTACTGTAGAACTAAAACAGAAAGGTACTCAGTACAGAGCCCTGAGGGACTAATTTTAGTGTTTTGCACATATTTGTGGGGGACTCGGGACACCCGGCTCCAAACTGGGACAATTCCCACCAAACCAGGGCATGTGGTCACAGCATGTCACCAGGAACATGCACACATGATGTACAGTACCGTACAGTACCGTACAGTACAGTACAGTACAGTACAGTACAGTACAGTACAGTACAGTACAGTACAGTACAGTACAGTACGTTAACCCACGGCGGAAAAAGTACTCAATGTTTCTTTTACTAAAAAAGTATCAATACCGCATTGTAGAAATACACTGTTACAAGTAAAAGTCCGGTATTCAAAAGTAAAAGTACAAAAGTATTGGCGTCAAAATATACTTACGTACTAAAAGTAAAAGTACTCATTATGCACAATATCCCATTTCACAAGTTTCCAAATGTATAAAAATACTTTGAAAATAGCAGATCTACAAGCAGATCGGCTATTTTCGGCAGTTTTCAAATAGCCATGGTTAAAGTGGTATAATGTACGTTTTACACAGTAACTAGTAACTAAAGTCTTAAAATAATTGGTAGTGGAGTAAATGTATAATATTTGCCTCTGAGATGTAGTGGAGTAAAAGCAAAAGTACTGACATTTGGAAATACTCCAGTAAAGTAAAATGACCTCAAAATTTAACTTAAGTACAGTACTTGAGTAAATGTACTTGGTTTCTTTACACCACTAAGTAGAGAACAAACAATATATTAAAAATCTTCTGTGTGTGTGTGTGTGTGTGTGTGTGTGTGTGTGTGTGTGTGTGTGTGTGTGTGTGTGTGTGTGTGTGTGTGTGTGTGTGTGTAAGTGAACGAACAAGACTTATCATGTATCTGATAAGATTAATTCGTGACAAACACGGGTTCAAGAGCCGACATGAGCGCACGTACCGCACTTGAGCGTACAGTACACGTGCACGCACAAAAACACACCACCTATCACCCATCTGCCATATCTACAGTATGGACGATAAGAGCGGAGAATAACAAAGCTCGTTCTGCGGCTTTGAAGGGACCTGAAGTGTTACCAGTGTTCCATTTGTAAATAAAACAAACACAGGAGGCCTTATCTTTACCACTTAAGTCCTATTATTATACTTCATACTACAAATACAAAAAAAAACATTATCTTTACCACTTAAGCCATATTATTATACTTCAAACTTCATAATATAAATTTAAAAAAAAACATTATCTTTACCACTTAAGCCCTATAGGTATACTTCATAATACAAATTTAAAAAAAAATCTACTAAAAACAAGCTCACTAAAACAGCTTCTAAAATAATCTCACTATGTATCGCATAGTAAATGGTAATTGGTAAATGGTGCATTTATATAGCTCTTTAAAAGCTTTACATAGATCGTGCATTACATTCACCCACTCACACACACATTCACACACACCGATGGCGGAGGAAACCATGCAAGGCACCAACCTGCTCACCGGGAGCAATTAAGGGTTCAGCGTCTTTCTACTCAAGGCCACCCGGGATCGAACTGGGAACCGCACGGTTGCCATCCGGCCGCTCTACTGGTCACTCTACCCCTGCCGCCTGCGTCGTGACACATTGTGAGCTTGTCTACTTGTTCTATTTTTTGATGCAAAAATGCAAATTTATAAATATAAATTGAACAATTCTGTGAGAGATTCTGTGAGACAAAAAAGCAACCAGGTCTAGGAAAACAAGCCCAAAAGAAGCGACTTTGGGCCACATGTGCCCTTTAAACCTACTGTATACATAGGCTCACAACGCGTGAGCTTGTATCTGCTATTTTCAAAAGAAAATCTTGGAGTGAAATTATAATAAGCCTGTTGGTCCTCCTGTGTGCTGACAAACTGAAACCAATGCAACCATTATGGTCAGCCAACCAGAATTATGACCCACTTTCGCAAAACGTGACAAAACTGTTATATGATCCGTAACCATCACACTGTGTCTGATATGGTGTATTCATGCTTTTTTTGAGTGTTCTGTTTGAGCCCGCAGACCGCGTAGCGTGACGCGCTAAGCTAACCGTTTTTCGGAAATGAGAGGTGGGCTTCCCTTTCGTCTGTCTTTTTGACTCTTCTTGTTCTTCTTTTCGTCTCGTCTCCGCCGCGGCTCTTCCTCATTCTGGAACCTGACTCACTCCGTGGCCGTTTAAACTATACGATTACAACATCGAAACTGGACACCATAGCAAACGACCCTGCATGGGCTTTAAAGCAGTTTTTCAGGGGTTGCAGTGGAAAACTTTGCAAAGTCACTCAGCACTTTTTTCCTCTGACTGACCGGGGTCTTGCAGGGCAGAGCCAGAAGTCACACTTCTTAAGGGGGAGGGGGTGAAGGAATGGAAACCATGACCAAGCGGCAATAGAAGTGGACTGCAGACAGAAGAGGAAAAGAGAGCTTGAAGGGAGCAGGTCATTTGAGTGACCAGATTATAAATACTACTACAGGGAACTACTGGACATTGCGTGGTTTAATAGTCTGGCTCCAACCGGTTCTCAAACTGAGACTCAAACTTGTATTTGTAAAGCACTGAACGCCTCAAAGGTCTTCACAAGTCAATGCCATTTCACACACACACACACACACACATACATATATATATATATATATATATATATATATATATATATATATACATACATATATATATATATATATATATATATATATATATATACATACAGCTCAACCCAGCTGATGGCTGCCCACAAGGGGCACGGAGCAGTTAAGGGTTAGGTGTCTTGCTCAAGGACACGTTCAACCAGTCAGTCATATTCGACACATTGCTGGCCAGCCCTGGAATCGTACCTGGGGACGCCAGGCAGGCTCTCTAACCATTCAGCTGTGCCGCCCCCAAATCATCAGTGCAAGGTGCAACATTAAAATGAAGAATAAAATTATTAATAATACTTGAACAGAGCCAGCTGTGGCGACTGGGGTTAAAAAAAATGTTGTATCTCTTACTTTGCACGTAGATAAAAAAAAATTAAAACAAAACTGAAATACAGCAATCAGTTAGAGTTTACTACCAAAATGTGAGTTAACACTGGAATGATTCCAATTAATAATTTCCAGTTGACAAATACCTTTGACTGTAATTTTTACTTCATCATGTTATCCTATTAGACATTACATGTGTAAATCGTTGGGGCAAACACTCACCCCAAAACATGATTTACGATTCTGCGCCTATCGGTGCATAACTCAGACGGCGCTTAGTCGGAGTTGACTCCGAGTACTGGGGTTGAGAACTTTGCCCACAACTGACTGTATGCTATATCGTCTCTGTCGGGTGGAAACCTCATTATGTCCAGAACTGTGACTTTTCAGGATTCAAATTCAAAAGCATCTAAAGTAGCAGATCCACAAGCTCGTAACGCGGCACGAAGCTTTTGTGTGACGCTGTAGTATGATCAAGTACGTCGTTCATTTACGAACACAACACAAACCGTTAGAATACACTCAAGTACTGGGGTTGAGTACTTTTGCCCACCACTGACTGTAGTACGCTATATATCATACAAAACGAATACCATGAGCTAGAAGTGTAACACATACATGAACTGGGACACACGTGTATATCAGCTAATAACACAGGTGACCGGGTTTAAAAATAGCACCAGAACAGAACAGAGGGACCGCCACAGCCAGGGTTCTGCGGAGGAGGGACCACCGCGGCTTAGGCTGCTTCTATAGAGGGAGAGCCCTGTGTGTCTGTCTGTCTGTCTGTCTGTCTGTCTGTCTGCCTGCCTGCCTGCCTGCCTGTCTGCCTGTCTGCGGTTGGCCAGGAGGACAGGGATCCCAGCGATGTGTCCCATTATACTGGCTGGAGGTGATGGAATGTAATTAAACACAGCCCCAGTGTGTCCTCCCACACTGTTACGCTAGCATCGCCGTGTCGTGTGTGTGCATGTGTGTACTTGTAATCAGTAATGTAAGAGCTTGCGCGCACACGCATTTAAAAAAATGCAAAAAGAAAAAGTAAAAGTCCGGAATTGAAAAGTGAAAGTACAAAAGTATTGGTATCAAAATGTACCAAAAGTAGAAAGACAAGTATAGTACTCATTATGCAGAAGGTCCCATTTCACACGTTTTCAAATGTGTAAAATGTCTAAAAATCTTTAGAAAATAGCAGATCTACAAGCTCACAATGCGTCGCTTGTAGATCTGCTATTTTCAAATGGCCTAAATGCATATAGGGCTGAATAGGTTAATGTATGTTTTGAAATAATAATCAAGATCTACAAAGTAACTACTGTAGTAACTAAAGTTTTCAAATAATTGTAGTGGGGTAAAAAGTACAATATTTGGATCCAAGATGTAGTAGAGTAGAAGTATTGGAAATACTAAAGTAAAGTACAAATACCACAAAATTGTCTATCTATCTATGCATGTGTAAAATTATAGATAAGTAACAATAAATAATAGATAAAGGGTAAAAATATGACTCAGGGACATAAGGAACAAGTGGGGGGAAAAAAACGAACTGGATTTTACTGTGTGTACATATTGGGCTGAATGAGCACTATGCCTGTGTAAATTAATAGATTCTGTAATGTTGAAATAAGATGACTAAACATCATTTATGACAGATTTGGTCGTGTGACACAGTCACAGCAGCATGCGTTCTGGTCAGAACCGGACCAGACATGACAGACAGGGTCGTGTGACACTGGCATCATGACCCGTCTGACCCCCTTCTGGTCAGAACCAGTCCGCTGCTGAGAAAGCCTTATGCAGCTTTCTGAAGCCCTGTCTGTCTGCATGACGCGTCTGTTTGCCCTCCGTCTACCTCTGTGCTCACGTGCCAGCGTCAACTCCACACTCGCACACGCACACACACACACACACACACACACACACACACACACACACACACACACACACACACACACACACACACACACACACAATCACACTCGCCGTTCTTCTATTGCAGGAGAGAGAACAGCAGGGGAGATGAGGAAGGCCTTCTTTCACTTCCTTTATGTTGCTAGGGTCTGGTTTATGTATGTTTGCGCGTGTGCGCGTGTGTGTGTGTGTGTGTGTGTGTGTGTGTGTGTGTGTGTGTGTGTGTGTGTGTGTGTGTGTGTGTGTGTGTGTGTGTGTGTTCGCATGTTGTGTGCATGTGTGTTGGGTTATTAGGGTGGGGTGCGTGATGGTGGTGATGACTGTGGTTTTCTGAGGAATTCAAGTCTGAGACACACAGAATGAGATAGGAAGAAAAGACAGAGGGGGAGAGAGAGAGAGAGAGAGAGAGAGAGAGAGAGAGAGAGAGAGAGAGAGAGAGAGAGAGAGAGAGAGAGAGAGAGAGAGAGAGAGAGAGATACAAAGAGACAGGAAGAGAGAGAGAGAGAGGAGATGTGCAGTGATTCACGGTTCCTCCTCTTAAACCTAAACTTTCGGCCACAGTTGATGTTGCAAGCAGCCTTCGTCACCGCGGGCCGTGTGAGGATGAGTATGATGATGGCACATGTCTCCATACAGAACCAGCCAGACCCAGTTCTTACACTGTTAAAATTCTGAGTGTTGAAGCTGCTGTAACTTTTTTTTGTGATTAAAATGTCTTTGTCTAGTCTGTATGTTATCTTAACCCAGGGAACGCATGTGTGTCATTTTAGATTTTAGATTTGAGCTATAATCATTATTTTATACTTTGGCTATTCAAACATAGCGGATCTACAAGCGCATAGCTTGTAGATCTGCTATTTTTTTTTAATAAAATGTTTCAAAAATCGTGAAAATTTGTGCGAATCTTTGAATACATATCATTTTTAAAGCTAACATTTGTAACTCAAATCTTTGCATCTGGAGGTCCCTGGAACGAAAAAGTTGACAAATATGTTCCCTTTAAAAATATATAAATATATATGGACACATTTCACAAATTATGAATCGTTTATTTTCACAGATAGCAGGTCTACAAGCTCATAGCACGGCACTCGGTGCCGCGCTATGAGCTTGTATATCTGCTATTTTTGAATAGCCAAAGACATCTAAAATGACACAAATGGGTTCCCGGATTGAATAGATTAATACAATATAACTTATAAAATTGAGGTGGTTGTATTTTGTCTCCCTGCTCTTCTAATTTTGACCAGGTCAAAATTCTATTTCTCCTCTGAGCAAGCAGGCATGCCCCTAGCTCAGTGGTAAAAAAAAAATGCCTACCCGTCCGCTACTGGTCATCAAATTATTTGCTTAGGAATGCAAAAAAAATAAATAATAATCCATGGATTCAAGTCTCCATGGGGTGACTAATCGATAGAAAAAAATATATTTTTTGGGGTGAACTATCCCTTTAAGAGTGTGCAAATGGTGTCTTGTTATCCTTATTTCCCTGAGTCACGTCTAACTAATTTGGTTACTCTTGTGCACTCTCAGAATCTCAAATGAATTAAATAACACAGAGAAATGTGTTTGTGTGTGTGTGTGTGTGTGTGTGTGTGTGTGTGTGTGTGTGTGTGTGTGTGTGTGTGTGTGTGTGTGTGTGTGTGTGTGTGTGTGTGTGTATACAGTATAAGTGGCTGTGTGTGCGTGCAAGTGTGTGTGTGTGTGTGTGTGTGTGTGTGTGTGTGTGTGTGTGTGCGCGCGTGTGTGTGCGTGTCGTTGTGACCTCACAGGCACCAGGGAAGACAGGAAACAGAGAGCAGAGAAGCCATACGCATCACACTGCTGAATGTGAGAGCAGCCATCGCTTTGAGCTACAGACACAAAATGAGCTTCTATACACTTTCTACCCGCTTTTGTTGTTTTTCTCATAGCAATTTTCTCTCACTCTCCAAACACTGTGAATAAATCATGTTTCCAACTTTGATACTGTTGTGTTGTAGCATCACGACACAAGCATTCTGGTCCTCTCCTCTCCTGACACTGTCTGTATGGGAACATGTATCCAACTGTTTGACTCTAGGTTGCTCTTTCTGTGTGTGTGTGTGTGTGTGTGTGTGCATGTGCATGCGTGCGTGCGTGCGTGCGTGCGTGAATTCCGTTTTTTTACAACAGTAACAGAGTATTTCTACAGTGCAGTATTGATACTTTTACTTAAGTAAAACAGTACTTTTTCCACCACTGCGGGCGTGCATGCGTGCGAGCGTGTGCGCGTGCTTGTGTGTATATATTTGTGTGTTTTTGTGTCTTTGGAGGACTAGCGGCCTGGTTTCTTGTACAGCGTTGCGTAAGCAAATATTAACAGAACAGGGAGAGAGAGAGAGAGAGAGAGAGAGAGAGAGAGAGAGACACACAGATGTGCGAGATGTCAGGGGCAGCTTACGGTAACCGCCGTTAGGGAGGGAGGGAGAGACAGACAGACAAAAAAAGGGAGACGGGGAGACGGAACACGGACTGGGGGAGGGACGGGGGGAGAGGAGAGGGACAGACGGATGGATGATGACCAGAACAGAACAGAACAGGAGGGACATTGTCGGGAGAGTTTTGAGATCCTCCAGTTCCCTCGCTGTGAACCTACGGTGGTCCCTCCGCAAATACAGGAGAGAGGAAAATTTTATAACGAAAAGCAAGAAGGACTAAAGGGCAGAATTTGACGTTATGTCAGTGGAACCTGAACCCCTTTACGCCTAGCTGGCGACCCCATTTTGGGGCATGTCATTTTATTATGTGTTATTACATGTTATTACAGTATACATATATTTTAAAATGCATGTATTTCACACTGGGTCACTAGGTCCTCAGAGTTACTACATGGGGTCTGCCAAATATTTGTGTGATAGGAACTTTTTCTTTTACTCTTTTTTTTTACACTTCAACCCTAGAATCCCTATTCTAAGGGGAACATTAGCAAAAAAATAGCCAATCTACAAGCTCACAGCGAGCTTGTAGATCGGCTATTTTCGGCATAGAGGTTTGGTGTAGAAGGAAAAAAGAGCAGATCAAGTACAGAGCCCAATGATCAAGATTACTAAGTATTGAGGGTGGCTTAAGTGAAATAAACAAAACACTTTAGTTCACACAACACTGATAAAATCTATGAAAAGGTTTCATCTGCAACACAATGTTTTAGACCCCTGTTTTAAAAGGGACATTTCACTTTCAAACATGTTAGGGGGGTCATTTTAACGTCTACTCTGGCTTTTGTGTTTTATAGATTTGATATAGGAAGGGGGCGTGTCTGCTAGAATTAATATCTAAGCCCAAGTATAGATGTTAAAATGACCCCAAACATGTTTGAAAGTGAAATAATAACCATTCATGTGGTTAAGTGGTGAAGTCCCTATACTGTCTAGTCCTGAAGCATCACAATGACTGTGTGTGCGTGCGTGCGTGTGTGCGTGCATGCGAGAGAGAGAGAGAGAGAGAGAGAGAGACAGACAGACAATGACAGAGACATGGAGAGGGGCCTGGCCGTCCAGTCGTAGAGTCTCCACTGTTAATCCCAGAGAGGCTGAAGTGGAGGTGGAGGTTTGTATTGAACAGAGGAGAGACTCTTTGTGTTGGCTTCCCCCCAACGGAGGGACGACTGACTGACTGACTCATGGATTTAAAGCAAAAATCGCACAACTGAAAAAAGGCCAATTAAGTCCTAATGTGCGATTTGTGAAACGTGAAAGCATCCCCCCCCCCCACACACTAGCGCTGTTTCCTAAACAATTAAAGGAACTACACCATGAATTAAAAGAATAATAGTAATATTTAATATCATCATTGTTTATGTCCCTGAAACGTTTTTCAAAAGGTTTGAGCCTAAATCAAGCCTCAGATATACTCATTCCAACTAACTTCTCTCTGGCTTATAAAGCACTTTCACCTGCAATACCACATTGTCCTGTTTGGCACGGGGCGCTATTGAGCCGGTTTGTATGCATGTTATCTCCTGGTTCTGAGTGGAAAAAGTAAAACAAATAATTAAGAAAAACATTATTATTTTTTTTGGGTTGGAACTGAAAAACGGGAGGTATTGTACCCTGACGTGACGTCACGTCAGGGACCAAATCAGTTTGGCCGGTTTTGAGACCAATTTACAGAAAACTCCAGATTTGCTGTGAAAGCCTGAGTGTTCAAACTGGGGTATTTTTGGGGATAGAAGAGAGGTATAGTAGGGGAGACCAAAAACACACAAAAAAGAAGAAAAAGTTAAAATTCATGGTGTAGTCCCTTTAACACAATAATGTTAAAAATTATGATGTTTTAGTAATATTGTTCCTGCTGTTCTACATAATACTGCCAAACAGGTGAAGAAATCACAGACGAAGGCTTTAACCTTTTGCGTTTACATGAAATATACGAGACTATTAAAGATTTTATGGAAGATGCTTCTGAACATATTGCTGTTGTCTTCTCTCAGTTTTTACCTGTGCCCCCCCCTCTTTCTGTGATTTTTTAAAAAAACTAACCTTAATGTATGCCTGTATGAACTATAGGATATCTGAATTTCCCTTCGGGGATCAATAAAGTATCTATCTATCTATCTATCTATCTATCTATAGTTTGACCACTTCAAATGCTCTAATCTAAAAATAATGAATAACAATGCGTCGCAGATGCATTGAGAGCTTGTAGATCGGCTATTTTCGCTGTGCAACATGTTTCCATAGAACACATGCTTCTGGCTTCTATGGAAATCAAATGACAAATCAGTCGTGGAGACTGAGAACTTTAATCCAAGCCGACTGACTGACTGACTGACTGACTGACTGACTGACTGACTGACTGACAGACACACTTGAAGAGCACATCAGGAAGCATGCAGGGGGGGGGGGGGGGGGTTTGGACGCAGGCAGACAGACAGGAAACGCACGCAGACAGCACAGCAGACACCGATGTATGTTTAGAGGAGACACGACCTCCATGAGGCAATAACAAGAGCAGGGGTCAGTGATGGGGGACTGATGGGGAGGGGGGGGGGGTCAGACACGTGTCGTCTGACACAGAGTGACATGGAGTGGATTCTGAACGCACTACGTTCACCCCCCCCCCCCCCCCCCCCACACCCCAGGATCATATGGACATGGATAATACACACGTATGGCTGCTGGTGCTCATTGGAGCAATTGCATCCACGCAGCCGCCATCAGTGGTGGAAAAAGTACTCAAATCTTTTACTTAAGTAAAAGTATCATACAGAAATACTCTGTTACAAGTAAAAGTCTGGAATTCAAAATGTACTCGAGTAAAAGTACAAATGTATTGGCATCAGAATGTACTTAAAGTACACTGAAAAAAGTGAAGTTGGTCAACCCTTCATGTTAATAGTTTTTTCTGCTTGATCTGACTTACTAAAATTACTTTTCTGTCAATCATTGTTGTAACCTAATATAGTCAGGTTTATTCAACGTAAATCTGTGTTCTTTTGGTTCAAAGTAATTTTATAACTTAACATCAGAGAGATTTTTTTGCGTCCCCTTGCGGTCACGTGATAATGACGTCATCAAATATTAGGTTTCATTTGTTTGTAATATCCGCCATCTTGATTTCTCGTGCGCACTTGCGTTGAGCCTGGACACTGCACCGCATTGAGGAGAAATATCTTCACAAACCACGGTAAGAAATGTGAAAATATGATCCAGTGTGTTATTAAAATCATTTTTATATGTTTAAAATGACCAACCGCTGTCTTTTAAGGTTGCGTTTGTTCGAAAATTACACATTGTGGACAATGCTAACGCTAGCCTATAAGTGCATTGGTGTGGCTAGCTAGCTTGAGAGCTACATAATTCCCGCGTGTAGCACGGTGCCTGTTGTAAACTTGTGAGTAAATGATTAGTTTAGTGGTGTGAAAAATGAAACGCGAGTTGGGTCGTAACTTATGTGTTGCGATAGTTTTGTGTAGTTTTGATCAGTGCTTCGTTATAACTTTGAATGAACGGTAGCCATGGTTCACGCTGGTGGTTCACAAGCGTCATGGTGCTACTTGTTCCTGTTATTTTAAATTTCTACGTTTAGAACCAGTACATCTACATAAACGTTCATATCTCAAATATAAAGTGCTGACCCCACGGCCACAGAGTTTATAAGTTAAAACGGGTGGGTCTAAGTACCCGTATCTTCCGTAATGTTCAATAAAAAGCATTTTAATCCGATTGGTGGCCATTTTCTCAATTTCCTTCATATGCTTTCAACTACGCGACCCTATCGGTTGGAAGATGTACTGCACCCTGATACATTATAACTCTATGATAAAATGGCCGTCGATTGGATTAAAATGTTTTTTCTTGAACAATACGGAAGATACGGTTACTTATACCCGGGCGTTTTAACTTTTTACATCCGTGGCCGTGGGGTAAACACTTTATATTTGAAATCTGAACATTTATGTAGATGTACGGGTTGTAAATGTAGAAATCTCAAAAACCAGGAACAAGTTGCGCCATGACTGTCATCAGTCATGTTTCAGGGCTAAAATAAACCGCGCTCGGCCAGATTACATTTCCGGTCTATTAACGTCATCGGAAACGGAACGTGTGCATGCATGTATGTGTGTTTGCTGTGTGGAAATGGCCGGATACAGTTCTTGAGTAGGCGGGCTCTAGACCGGATGGCATGCATTAAAAGTTTAATAGACGCCAGGCTATTTTTACACCAACACTTGCTTGCGTTGCAACGTGCGTTATTGCTCGAACTTCTACTTGTTGTTGGTTGAGCTATGAGCTTGTAAATCGGCTCTTTTAGCCCTATATAAGTTATATTATGACAAATGCATGGTATTTATGGATTAATCTGAATGTCCTAATTGCTTACCCCACGGCTGTAACAAGTTAAAACGTTATACAATGTGAAACTGTCACACCGTGTGTGCTTGTAGATGGCTATTTTTCATCCAACTTTTTTTTTTTATTGTAGATCTACAGTGCGTTTTGAGCATATATATGCTTGTAGATCAGCTGTTTGTAATGAAGTAGTCTGTAGGGCTTAAAGTGTTAAACTTCTGATTTTGGTTGTGACAAATACATGAATGCTGCTTTAGATTTGTTTAATCTCATCATAATTTGGTATAATTGATTACATTTGGTTCCCCTGAGTTGGAAATGACACCTTTTCTCTCTGCAGACACACTGGGCCTGCAGACACTCTGGGCCCCTAGACACTCTGATGACAGATACTGTGACTGCTGCTGTGTTGTGATTCTGGTAAGTAATTTGAATCTTATAGAACTTAAATCAAGTCTAGTTTTTTTTTTAAATGGCAGATGTACAGTGTGATGCGTTGTGAGCTGGTAGATGCTTGTAATACAGCTATTTTCACCATTTGTCATGGTAAAGTCTAGGTTTTAAAGCAGGGGTCTTATGTTTTTCAAGCCACGTAATATCATATTCTATAATGCAGGGGTCTTCAACAGGAGGTCTGGGACCCCTAGGGGGTCCTTAGAGTTGCTTCAGGGGGTCCGCCAAATCTTTGTGTAATATTTGTTTTACCGTAACCACTTGAACTTTAGCATTCCTTTTTCTGAGGAGAACTTTAGCCAAAAGTAGCAGATCTACAAGCTCACAACACCTCGCGCTGCGAGGCGTTGTGAGCTTGTAGATCGGCTATTTTTGGCAAAGAGGTATAGGTGTAGAGGGGAAAAAAGAGCAGACCAAGTAAACAAAAAAAGTTTGTACATCTGCTATTTTTGAATAGCCAAAGAAATCTAAAATGACTCCTTTTCTCTCTGCAGACACACTGGGCCTGCAGACACTCTGGGCCCCTAGACACTCTGATGACAGATACTGTGACTGCTGCTGTGTTGTGATTCTGGTAAGTAATTTGAATCTTATAGAACTTAAATCAAGTCTAGTTTTTTTTTTAAATGGCAGATGTACAGTGTGATGCGTTGTGAGCTGGTAGATGCTTGTAATACAGCTATTTTCACCATTTGTCATGGTAAAGTCTAGGTTTTAAAGCAGGGGTCTTATGTTTTTCAAGCCACGTAATATCATATTCTATAATGCAGGGGTCTTCAACAGGAGGTCTGGGACCCCTAGGGGGTCCTTAGAGTTGCTTCAGGGGGTCCGCCAAATCTTTGTGTAATATTTGTTTTACCGTAACCACTTGAACTTTAGCATCCCTTTTTCTGAGGAGAACTTTAGCCAAAACTAGCAGATCTACAAGCTCACAACACCTCGCGCTGCGAGGCGTTGTGAGCTTGTAGATCGGCTATTTTTGGCAAAGAGGTATAGGTGTAGAGGGGAAAAAAGAGCAGACCAAGTAAACAAAAAGTTTGTACATCTGCTATTTTTGAATAGCCAAAGAAATCTAAAATGACTCCTTTTCTCTCTGCAGACACACTGGGCCTGCAGACACTCTGGGCCCCTAGACACTCTGATGACAGATACTGTGACTGCTGCTGTGTTGTGATTCTGGTAAGTAATTTGAATCTTATAGAACTTAAATCAAGTCTAGTTTTTTTTTTAAATGGCAGATGTACAGTGTGATGCGTTGTGAGCTGGTAGATGCTTGTAATACAGCTATTTTCACCATTTGTCATGGTAAAGTCTAGGTTTTAAAGCAGGGGTCTTATGTTTTTCAAGCCACGTAATATCATATTCTATAATGCAGGGGTCTTCAACAGGAGGTCTGGGACCCCTAGGGGGTCCTTAGAGTTGCTTCAGGGGGTCCGCCAAATCTTTGTAATATTTGTTTTACCGTAACCACTTGAACTTTAGCATTCCTTTTTCTGAGGAGAACTTTAGCCAAAAGTAGCAGATCTACAAGCTCACAACACCTCGCGCTGCGAGGCGTTGTGAGCTTGTAGATCGGCTATTTTTGGCAAAGAGGTATAGGTGTAGAGGGAAAAAAGAGCAGACCAAGTAAACAAAAAAAGTTTGTACAGCTGCTATTTTTGAATAGCCAAAGAAATCTAAAATGACTCCTTTTCTCTCTGCAGACACTCTGGGCCTGCAGACACTCTGCTCTACAGATACTGTGACTGCTGCTGTGTTGTGATTTTGGTAAGTAATTTGAATCTTATCAATCTTATTTTCACCATTTCTCATGGTGAAGTCTAGGTTTTAAAGCAGGGGTCTTTGTTTTTCAAGCCAAGGTAATATCATAATATATAACGTGTTTCAGATTAAACCGTATGGGAAGGTGCTGGATTGAGATACATTTTATGAGCAAGTAAAGAATCCATACACTTGGATCCATGCAGATCTCATTTTAGTGCTGCAAGCATTAAAGGGATAGTTCACCCCCAAAAATACTTTTTTAATATCGATTAGTCACCCCATGGAAACTTGAATTCAATTCCATGGATTTTGTTTTTGTCACATTCCTAAGCCAATAATTTGATGACTGGCAATGGTTTCTGTAGGAGACACAAAGAGTCTCCTTTGTGTCTCCTGCCTACCTACTTCAACAGTTGCAAAATATTCGGTTGAAGGTCAGCTGGTATAGTAGAGTTGTTTTGATATTTATTTGGTATTTGGTTATTTCAGTATCATCACTTAACTGTCCATGTTGGTTACTTTGTCCCCCCCCACCCCACCCTCTTTTTCAGTAAGTTAACTAATGTGGAAATGCAAAGACTGTGATATTACAAAATCAAGAAGGTCAGAGCTTCTCAAGCATTACAGAATTGATCACGGACATTTTGGACGTCGTCATCCCTACCCATGCACATATTTAACCTGCCCTTGTTCGTTTAAGACCTGGAATGCCCTTAAGAGTCATTTGTCAAGGAGCCACCCTCAACTTGCCACTGAAAAGGCTGAACTGACAACTTTTACATGCCTTTTGTGTGCATACAAACAAAGCACAACTTTGAAAGACTATTTGCACCACATTGGACAGCATCTGCAAAAATTTGAAACAGTTGAATGTATTTTTCAAGGATGCCCATATAAGACAAATATTTATGGAGCCTTCAGGACTCATAAGTCCCGAAAACACAAGGAATCTTCTATAAATGATTTAAAGCCTGGCATTGCTCAGAGTTTAAGGCCAGACCCTAGTCATCCCTCTCAAGATTCAATTGTTAGCAATGAATTGCAGGAGAATATTTCAGACGATGAGTCAAATGCCTCTGCCCATGAAACGCAAAATGTTGAAGATGTGTCCCGTTCTATAGAGCGTAAATTTGCCTCAGTTTTATTGAAATTGGAGAATGTTTTTCTGGTCTCTGGTGTGGCTGTTAATGACCTCTTGCAGGAGCTACAGTATTTGTTAACTACGGTTTCAGTCCCTGTTGCCTATCAAAAAATAACCCTGCTATTGCAGAAACATAATTGCCAGGTTGATGCAGCTATTGTGCAGGAATTGGCTTCTGTTCTCTGCGAGTCACATCCCATTCCAACAGCAATTGGAGGTCTCCTCTCCACTGTGTGGAAACGGAAGGCATATTACAAAACTAATTTTGGTGTTGTAGAACCCATAGAGTATGTGCTTGACCGTAAAGAGAAACGATCATTTCAGTATGTTCCCATACTTAAATCTTTGCAGCAGATTCTTAATTGCGACTCAATACTTGACAAAGCAATCAATTTGAAATCAAATTACATAGCAGGTGATCAACTAAAATACACAAGCTTTTTTGATTCTCTCAATTGCCAACAGAATGCAATATTTTCTGAGACTGCCATTTCATTGATCTTGTATATTGATGATTTTGAAATATGTAATCCTATTGGCACATCAAGGAAGAAACACAAAGTATGTGGAGTTTATTGGACTTTAGGTAATTTACCTCCAGGCTCCAACTCATCCCTGTCTGCCATAAATTTATGTGCCTTGATTAATAGCAAGGATGTTAAGGATTATCGTTATGAAAAAGTGTTGGAGCCTTTGTTAGATGACCTTGTCACCTTGGAGAAGCATGGTGTTTTCATCTCAAAACTGGGAAGGACGATAAAGGGCACTGTTCAATGTATTGTTGCAGACAACCTTGGTGCACATGGCATTGCAGGATTTGTGGAGGGTTTCACAGGAACCTATCCGTGCAGATTTTGTACAGGAATGAAGGCAGAATTTCAGACTACAGAAGTGTCATCAGGAACATTCTGTCGGAGAACAGAAGCAATTCATGGTGCTCATCTTGAGGCTATCAGACAAAATAATTTGGAAACTCATTATGGTGTGAGAGATGTTTGTGTAATATCAGATAAGCTGTCTTACTTCAATGTTACAACTGGTTTCCCCCCTGATGTTATGCACGACCTCTTTGAGGGAATTGTACCTAGAGAGATAGCATTGTGCTTGACTGTGTTAATATCTAAAAAATATTTGAAATTGGTCGACTTGAATGAGGCAATTCAAAACTTTCCTTTCAAATGGAATGACAAAACAAATAGTCCCCACACAGTACCCCTCACATTTTCCAAAAGGAAAACAATAGGAGGTAATGCCCATGAAAACTGGAGCCTGCTGAGGTTTTTACCTCTTTTGATTGGAAACAGAGTGCCTGTCAGTGAACCTGCCTGGGGAATTCTAAATGACTTGAAAGACATTGTAGACCTTGTCGTCGCACCTGTTCACACCCAAGAATCTATAGCTTATCTGCAGTTTAAGATATCTGAACATAGGGTAAGGTACCAAGAGGTTTTCCCTCACATCAAACTTTTGCCCAAACACCACTATTTGGAGCATTATCCTGAGCTAATAGAGCAGTTTGGTCCCCTGGTTGCTCTATGGACAATGAGATTCGAGGCGAAACATAGCTTCTTCAAAAGGGTTGTGCGGCACACAAACTGTTACAAAAATGTGCTCCTATCATTGGCACAGAGGCATCAGTTTCATATGGCACATGAATTGCACTTGTGCAGTTTCCTAACACGCACTCTGGAAGTTAAAAATGTTTCCACTCTTTCAATTGATCTTCTGAAGGAAGAAATAGCACATGCTGTGAGGCAGAAGAACCTAAATGTGGATATTTTGTGTATGGCCAAAGATGTAACCTATGAAGGCCTCAACTACAGGGATGGCATGATTATTGCAATTGGGGAGTTTTCTGGTATGCCAGAGTTTGGTGAAATAATTCAGATGATTGTTCTCCAAGAGAAACCAGTATTTATTATCAGAAAGCTTGATGCTTGGTACACTGAACATTTCAGAGCCTTTATCCTGACCACAGCCTGTACTAGGGCTATTGAACTGGTTGAACACCAGAATCTTAAAGACCCATACCCACTGGCTTGCTACACTGTTGGAGGGATTCGCATGGTGGTTCCAAAGCGATACATACATGTTTAAGGTTATTATTACTATTACATATTGTGATCAAAGTTTCATGGCTTGGATACCAATTTTATCCAATCAGGAGAGAGAATCCCATAAAGATAATTTAACTTCAGTTGTATAGTTTCATGTCCAATTTCGCTTTTTTATCCTGAGTTCTTTCTCTTGATTGGATAAAGTTGGTATTCCAGCCTGAATGTTTTCTTTTTTACCGAGCTGGAAAGAGAGGGAGACCCCTGTTACTGAACAAACACATTATTGCATTGAATACTATCACAGTAGCTATTTAACACTTATTTTAAAGTGTGTATATATATATCATTTTATTTTTTTGATATTAATCATTGTTATGAGTGTATATCAATAATCATTGTTATGAGTGTATATCAATAACAATGGTCTCCATCCAGCTCTTAAATAACCAGAGAATACATTTTCAGGTGGGTTAGGGTTACAAATGTCATCTAATCATGAGAGCACCACAAAGCTCATTTATCAACTTGTGTTCCAGTTTGAAATGTGTTTCACTGCTAATTTCACTTGTTTATCATGTGTCCTGTATTAGTTATTTTCCTGATTGGGTAAATTGTTATCTTGACTTGAGAACATATTTTCTGTTTACTGGAGAGATGAGGAGACCCCTGTTACTGAACAAACACTCAATGTATGAATGAATAGTTATCCGTAATATTACTAATTGTATTCACTTTTTCTCCAACTCAGAATCTGTTGACCATGGCCCAAAACAAGACTGCAAAGCTGATGGTTCAATTGAGTGATGAGGATAGAAGGAAGTTGATTCTGCCAGACGGGATTCCAGAAACAATGGAGGAGCTTCTTGTTAATGTCAGGGACACTTGTGGAATAAGAGGGAACTTCAGGCTTCAATACCAGGACAAAGAATTTGGTGTATTTTTAACTTTGACAAATACTGGAGACCTTGAGAATCTTGGTATTATAAAAGTAATCTCATTGCCTGATGAAGGTGCAGCCCCAACGACTGAATTGGCCCAGTGTCATAATGAACGTTTGTCCACTTGTTCTACTGAGACTGACGATACGATACTCCTTTCCTCGCCTGACTCCGTTTCCTCAAGAACTGAACAATGGCCAAGAGTATTTCCCATTCCAGTCTTTTCTTATGATACTGAACTGCAGTTGGAGAGAGGGAATGCAGCTTACCTGGCAGATGGTACAAGGTTCATTGTCACTACAAAGATGAAACAAGACATTCTTCAGAAGATATGTGACACCGTCTACAAGTATAAATCTTACACCGTCAAAGAAGACTTAGCTGAAGTTGCACAGGCACTGGTCAACAAGCACCCCTGCTTGAAAGAGCCGGGGTCATTCAACGGTGCCTATGGGTGGAGAGTGAGAATATCAGATAAGGTGAATAACTTCCGCACCCTTCTGAAGGGGCTTGGATGCCCAGAGTTTGCTGTCAATTCCATGAAGAACAAGGCTCCAGGTGATGCCTATCCAGCAAAGAATATCAAACGTCCTAAACGTGGTGAGGCCAACCATATGCCATCCTTTCCAGTTGGTGAGACGGCAGAGCAACTTGAAATGGAGCGCCAGGCACTTCTGAAGGAGGTGAAGAAAAGGAACAATGACAGGATCATCAGAGGAAAAATGGCCAAGACGTTTGCCCTACGGAGACAAGAAATAGTGGATAAACAGCCCAGGGTGGAAGTGCTGCAGGAGCGATGGCCAGCACTATTTGGAGAAGAGGAGGTACTGGCTGACTTATTGTAACTTATGTATATCTGTGTCATGTGTGTGGTGTGCTCTGGTTTTGCTGTGACACTACTTGTCTCAGAAGAACTGCCTGCTGCTGTCTTTCAATCCATCACCCGCTCCTGTTTCCCTTGCTCTCGACATCCCTGCCTACTCCTCTCTCCCACCCGTGTCCCTCTGTCATCCCTCTCTCCCTAGCTGTCTCTACCTCACCACCTGCATTTCTCTCCTACCCCTACCTGCCTGCCTTCATATATCTAATATGAAATCTGTTGTATATTTCAGGTAGGTGCAGAATTCCAGCGCATCACCACAGTCCCGCTCCAAGCAAGATTTATGGCATCTCTGGATAAACAGAGCGGTGATCTGCTTCAGATTATCCGGAGCAAAGGAGGAGCTATCCGTGAAAAAACAAAGGATACACTTCAAGTTATGGATCAGGTATGAAATGCATGTGGATAATTTGATTTCATTATGTCGGTAATGTTAAGTTGTATTTAAAGGTATTAAATGTTTTCAAACATCTGTTCTAGAGTATGGAAATAAACGTCCGAAGAGAGTGTCTCCTCAAGTGCCTCATCATGTACCTGGGTGAAGATGTGAGCTGCCTGATCAAAGAGTTCCTGGTAAGGCAATTAAGTACTGCCATCTTTTAACCCAGTTTAGACCGGTTAGATTGTCACTTTAATTGCTATGCTATCTATCTGAAAGAACAGGTGAGTCTGTCAGTCTAGTCTATCTATCTGAGAGAACAGGTGAGTCTGTCAGTCTTGTCCGTCTATCTGAGAGAACAGGTGAGTCTGTCAGTCTTGTCCGTCTATCTGAGAGAACAGGTGAGTCTGTCAGTCTTGTCCGTCTATCTGAGAGAACAGGTGAGTCTGTCAGTCTTGTCCGTCTATCTGAGAGAACAGGTGAGTCTGTCAGTCTTGTCTGTCTATCTGAGAGAACAGGTGAGTCTGTCAGTCTTGTCCGTCTATCTGAAAGAACAGGTGAGTCTGTCAGTCTTGTCTGTCTATCTGAGAGAACAGGTGAGTCTGTCAGTCTTGTCCGTCTATCTGAGAGAACAGGTGAGTCTGTCAGTCTTGTCCGTCTATCTGAGAGAACAGGTGAGTCTGTCAGTCTTGTCCGTCTATCTGAAAGAACAGGTGAGTCTGTCAGTCTTGTCTGTCTATCTGAGAGAACAGGTGAGTCTGTCAGTCTTGTCTGTCTATCTGAGAGAACAGGTGAGTCTGTCAGTCTTGTCCGTCTATCTGAAAGAACAGGTGAGTCTGTCAGTCTTGTCTGTCTATCTGAGAGAACAGGTGAGTCTGTCAGTCTTGTCCGTCTATCTGAAAGAACAGGTGCGTCTCAGTCTTGTCTATCTAACTGAAAAATGCTAATGTTCTCTCTTTCTCCCTCCTTGTCTGTCTGTCTTCAGGTTGTCCAGAAAGATGAGGCTGAGACGGAGCTTGCGAACACCACCATGGGGGTGTTTGTCCTGCGTGAAAATCAAGGTCCTCTCAGCGAACCGGTGGAAATTGGCATCATTATTGATGGTGTTGAGGTACTCAGTGGCCTGTCCTCAGTTGCTTCTGCCTGTGCCATGCTGTTTGGCCTTATCTATGCCCTGGACTTAAAGTATCCGGAAGGGCTCAAGTTTAGTTTTGAGGCCTTTCAGAAAATCATCATGGACATAGAGCGCAAAAAGATGTCAAAAAGGGTACAGAACCTTGCAGCAAAGCTGCAAGATCTTGTGTAAACTCTTTACTTGGAGCAAGGTTAAGTGTGAGCCTTATAAATCACATCTTTACTTGGAGAAAGGTTAATTGTGAGCCTTACAAATCACACATTCTGTTTAAGACATTGTCCCTAAATTTTGTTTTATTTGTAAAAGAATTGTATGGATAGAGATGAAGCATTTGAGCCAACCGGTAAAACCTCAGCCAAAATGTGACAGATTTTATGTTCTTTAGATTTTAACAGAGCCTCATGGACATGGAGCGCAGAAAGATGTCAAAAAGGGTACAGATCCTTGCAGCAAAGCTGCAAGATCTTGTGTAAACTCTTTACTTGGAGCAAGGTTAAGTGTGAGCCTTATAAATCACATCTTTACTTGGAGAAAGGTTAATTGTGAGCCTTACAAATCACACATTCTGTTTAAGACATTGTCCCTAAATTTTGTTTTATTTGTAAAATAATTGTATGGATAGAGATGAAGCATTTGAGCCAACCGGTAAAACCTCAGCCAAAATGGGACAGATTTTATGTTCTTTAGATTTTAACAGAGCCTCATGGACATGGAGCGCAAAAAGATGTCAAAAAGGGTACAGATCTGCAAAGCTGCAAGATCTTGTGTAAACTCTTTACTTGGAGAAAGGTTAATGTGAGCCTTAGAAATCACATCTTTACTTGGAGAAAGGTTAATGTGAGCCTTAAAAATCACATCTTTACTTGGAGAAAGGTTGATTGTGAGCCTTAGAAATCACATCTTTACTTGGAGAAAGGTTAATGTGAGCCTTAGAAATCACACATTCTGTTTAAAACATTGTCCCTATTTTTTTATTTTTTTGTAAAAGAATTGTATGGATAGAGATGGAGCATTTGAGCCAACCTGTAAAACCTCAGCCAAAATGGGACAGATTTTATGTTCTTTAGATTTTAAATGGACAGAGAGCAAAAAGATGTCCAAAGGGAAATAGCACATGCTGTGAGGCAGAAGAACCTAAATGTGGATATTTTGTGTATGGCCAAAGATGTAACCTATGAAGGCCTCAACTACAGGGATGGCATGATTATTGCAATTGGGGAGTTTTCTGGTATGCCAGAGTTTGGTGAAATAATTCAGATGATTGTTCTCCAAGAGAAACCAGTATTTATTATCAGAAAGCTTGATGCTTTTATAGCCTTATAAATCACATCTTTACTTGGAGAAAGGTTGATTGTGAGCCTTAGAAATCACATCTTTACTTGGAGAAAGGTTAATGTGAGCCTTATAAATCACATCTTTACTTGGAGAAAGGTTAATGTGAGCCTTATAAATCACATCTTTACTTGGAGAAAGGTTAATGTGAGCCTTATAAATCACACATTCTGTTTAAAACATTGTCCCTATTTTTTTTTATTTATTTGTAAAAGAATTGTATGGATAGAGATGGAGCAGTTGAGCCAACCTGTAAAACCTCAGCCAAAATGGGACAGATTTTATGTTCTTTAGATTTTAAATGGACAGAGAGCAAAAAGATGTCCAAAGGGTACAGAACCTTGCAAGGACTTGTGTAAACGATGCGAGTCACATCCCATTCCAACAGCAATTGGAGGTCTCCTCTCCACTGTGTGGAAACGGAAGGCATATTACAAAACTAATTTTGGTGTTGTAGAACCCATAGAGTATGTGCTTGACCGTAAAGAGAAACGATCATTTCAGTATGTTCCCATACTTAAATCTTTGCAGCAGATTCTTAATTGCGACTCAATACTTGACAAAGCAATCAATTTGAAATCAAATTACATAGCAGGTGATCAACTAAAATACACAAGCTTTTTTGATTCTCTCAATTGCCAACAGAATGCAATATTTTCTGAGACTGCCATTTATAGCCTTATAAATCACATCTTTACTTGGAGAAAGGTTGATTGTGAGCCTTAGAAATCACATCTTTACTTGGAGAAAGGTTAATGTGAGCCTTAGAAATCACATCTTTACTTGGAGAAAGGTTAATGTGAGCCTTATAAATCACATCTTTACTTGGAGAAAGGTTAATGTGAGCCTTATAAATCACATCTTTACTTGGAGAAAGGTTAATGTGAGCCTTATAAATCACACATTCTGTTTAAAACATTGTCCCTATTTTTTTTTATTTATTTGTAAAAGAATTGTATGGATAGAGATGGAGCATTTGAGCCAACCTGTAAAACCTCAGCCAAAATGGGACAGATTTTATGTTCTTTAGATTTTAAATGGACAGAGAGCAAAAAGATGTCCAAAGGGTACAGAACCTTGCAAGGACTTGTGTAAACGATTTACTTGGAGCCAGATTAATTGTGAGCCTTACTAATCTCACACACACTTCGTTTAACCCATTTAGGGGGCGTGAACCCCTATTTCTAACTATACTTTTCAGGACAGGAACCCCTTTTGGGGTTGTTGCTATGTACAGTATATAGCAACATACTTATTTATTTTTTTAAAGCTAGTTTTTCAGAAAACTTCACCTATCCGTGCAGATTTTGTACAGCAGAGAAGGCCGAATTTCAGACTACAGAAGTGTTATCAGGAACATTCTGTCGGAGAACAGAAGCAATTCATGGTGCTCATCTTGAGGCTATCAGACAAAATAAGTTGGAAAATCATTATGGTGTGAGAGATGTTTGTGTAATATCAGATAAGCTGTCTTACTTCAATGTTACAACTGGTTTCCCCCCTGATGTTGTTTTTAGAAGGCACTATTAGAATCGACCTCCGGTCTAAATGGGTTAAAACATTCTGTCCCTGAATTTGTTTTTATTTGTAAAAGAATGACATGCCTTTTGTGTGAATACAAACAAGCACAACTTTGATAGATAGCTTCTCAAGCATTACAGAATCGATCATGGACATTTTGGACGTCGTCATGCCTACCCATGCACATATGTAACCTGCCCTTGTTCGTTTAAGACCTGGAATGCCCTTAAGAGTCATTTGTCAAGGAGCCACCCTCAACTTGCCACTGAAAAGGCTGAACTGACAACTTTTACATGCCTTTTGTGTGCATACAAACAAAGCACAACGTTGAAAGACTATTTGCGTAACATCGGACAGCATCTGCTAAATTTTGAAACTGTTACATGTATTTTTCAAGGGTGCCCATATAAGACAAATCTTTATGGAGCCTTCAGGACTCAGAAGTCCAGAAACCACAAGGCATCTTCTATAAATTTAGTCCCCTGGTTGCTCTATGGACAATGAGATTCGAGGCGAAACATAGCTTCTTCAAAAGGGTTGTGCGGCACACAAACTGTTACAAAAATGTGCTCCTATCATTGGCACAGAGGCATCAGTTTCATATGGCACATGAATTGCACTTGTGCAGTTTCCTAACACGCACTCTGGAAGTTAAAAATGTTTCCACTCTTTCAATTGATCTTCTGAAGGAAGAAATGGCACATGCTGTTGTTGCTTTTTAATTTAAAGCCTGGCATTGCTCAGAGTTTCCCTCTCAAGATTCAAGCAATGAATTGCAGGAGAATATTTCAGATGATGAGTCAAGTGCTTCTGTCCATGAAATGCAAAATGTTGAAGATGTGTCCTGTTCTATTGTGTAAATTTGCCTCAGTTTTATTTAACCCATGCATTTGACCTAAGTCCAATTCTAAAAACGCCTTCTAAATCCTGACCAAAGTTTTCTGAAAAACTTCAAACATTATGTATGTTGCTATATACTGTACATACAACAAATGTGTTAAGTTGGAGCATGATTTTCTTGTCTCTGGTGTGGCTGTTTATGACTTCTTGCAGGAAGCTACAGTATTTTTTGGTTTCAGTCCCTGTTTACAAGCTTTTTTCCCCCCCAATATTTTCTGAGACTGCCATTTCATTGATCTTGTATATTGATGATTTAGCAGAGCCTTACATATACTGTTAGACTGACTGGTTTAATTACTGTTTACTGTTACAGAGTACAGACTGATAGGATTACTGACTGATTGTGAGACAGACTGGGTTAGTCTAATATAGCCTTAAGGCTCTGCTATTTTTAAGGAAGAGGTAACATTCCATTGGCAGCTAGCAAATTGCCAAAGATGTGTTCAAAATGGTCCGGCAGTCATGTTGTCAGGCAATTTGTGAAGGTGTAAAATACCTTGCCTGGACCTCATGACAATTTTGAATGTTTTCCTTGAAATGTGTTTTATCACTGTTTTATCACTGATATTGTATGTTAAATTTGTTAAAATAGGTCTGATTTTACAGATTTGTACTCAGGAAGACGCCATAATAAATGTTGAATATAAATTTGTGTCTCTTCGTAATTTCAAGTGTATTTTTAAACTTGGAGTAAAGTAATTAGTTTACTTGTAACAGGTTGAAACAAACGCATTAGGTTTTGTTAAAGAGAAAAAATTACTTTGTTTTATACATAATTTTGCTTTGTAGTTACTTAAAATATAAGCTTAAATAAAAGTGAAAATACAGGTTCATTCAAAGAGAATTTATGGTTTGGTTCAAATTAAAAATATTCATTGGTTGGAAGGAGTTTCTTAACTTACGGTAACTTAAAATATAAGCTTAAATAAAAGTGAAAATACAGGTTCATTCAAAGAGAATTTATGGTTTGGTTCAAATTAAAAATATTCATTGGTTGGAAGGAGTTTCTTAACTTACGGTAACTTAAGATATAAGCTTAAACCAAAGTGAAAAAACTAATTCATGTAAAAAGAATACATTGCTTTAATTAAAAAAATTGATTTAATTATAATAAAAAATATTCATTGGTTGTAATAACTTATTTAATTTAAACTAATTGAATATATTAGCTTTGGAGAAGGGTAATTTTCAAGTTGAGAAAAAGTAAAATAATTACTTGTAACAAGTTGAAGCAATTTTTTTACTTTGATCCAAAGCCTCAATTTTTACAGTGTACTCATTATGCAGAATGTCCCGTTTCACAAGTTTTCAAATGTATACAAATATTTTGAAAATAGCCGATCTACAAGCTCACAATGCGTTGCATCGCGAAATACTTGGAAATACTCCATAATTTGTTTTATTTGAATCCTGGAAAGTAACAGTTTTGAACATACTGTAATGAGATTTCCGCCCGACATTGAGAATTCTCAACCGATTATTATCAAGCGGTTTGGTTTGTTACAAATGTCAGATCATATAGTTATGCTATGCTATTGGTTAAATTAAAAAAAGGGGTTTTACCCCAAATATTGCACCAATGAGTATTACAAAGCGCTTCTGACTAAACCTCTAACTCCATTCTAACCTCTAACTCCATCCTCAAACCTATCCGTTCAAACCACCTAACTTTCTTTTGCGTCTGACTTTGTCATTCTAATCAATGATGGACAAAACCTCCAAACTCCACTTGAGCAAGATATGGGTAAAATGATAATAAAATAAGGACACATTCAATCTGACACACAGTTTTTAAGTTGCTTGATTCAGTATTTAGATATTTGATATTCATTGGATCAGGCACGCCCCCTTTCTATACAAACCTATTGTAACTTCAAACAAAATGTTACCATGTAGATTAATGAAAAATACCTGTCCTTGGTTCTGGTGACTGATATTGTCCTTCTAATGTGTGAGGCTTAGCATCATCTTCTTCTCCAGTTTCTACAGGCTCCTCCTCATCGTCTTCCTCCTCCTCCTTCTTTTTTTTTTTTTTTAAACGAAAAAAAATATCAAATGAATAAATGATAAAAGTAATTGAAAAATCACAGCCCCCTCATGTATTAGAACCAAGGACGGGTGTCTATGATTTATCTAAGATGGTTAAAATGGAGTTTGAAGTTACAATGGGTTTGTAGAGGAAGGGGCGGGCGTGTCTGATAACATACTGAATCACAAAGACGATAAAATGACCACATAAGCATTGAAAGTTTGAAAGTGAAATAGCCCTTTAAGTAGGTTATTTAAGTGGGTGTGAATAGACATTTCCTGAAAAGTTGATATTTTGGACATAGTTGGTTTCTGCAGAGATATGATTCAGAAGTGTCCGTCACTATGACTCAGACATAACCATATAAAGAGTCCACTATTACTCAGTCCAAAACTATATATAGAGTTCACTATGACTCACCCATAACCATATATGGAGTTCCCACCGCAGCTATAGCCTGCATGGCCAGACTAATATCACTGCGTAGATATTAGCCTGAAATCTGTGTGGAACCTGCATTTCCAAAGGTCAAATTAAAAAAATGCCTCTGTGGTGATAAGCCCCGCCCCATAGTTGCATACTGGGCCCTGATTGGTCCCTCACTACTTCGGAGGGAGTGAAATCCAATCACAACTGAGCGGTGCCAGACCAAATCTGCAGAGGGCAAGTTTTTTTTTTTTTTGCAATGGCATATTTGTCTGGTTTCCAGGCTACCGCAGCTACACCCAAATATGGCTGACTTTGTCAGCATGACATCAGACCCAAGAGACTTAGAGCACTAAGCAAGAAAAGTGCTATATAAATCTCAGGTATTATTATTTGGCTACGCAAAACGTAAAACTCATCCGTTCGCTTTCCTATCTGAACTCTATTTTGGAAGATGGCAGGCAAAATGTCCCTGAAGAGGAGGTTCGTCGCGGACGGCGTCTTCAAGGCCGAGCTGAACGAGTTCCTGACCCGCGAGCTCGCCGAGGACGGCTACTCGGGCGTGGAGGTGCGCGCCACCCCGACCAGGACCGAGGTCATCGTGCGGGCCACCAGGACCCAGAACGTGCTGGGAGAGAAGGGCCGCCGCATCCGAGAGCTGACCGCCGCCGTCCAGAGGAGGTTCGGCTTCCCCGAGGGCGGCGTGGAGCTCTACGCCGAGAAGATCCCCGCCCGCGGACTGTCCGCCGTCGCCCAGGCGGAGTCCCTGCGCTACAAGCTGCTGGGCGGCCTGGCGGTGCGCCGGGCTTGCTACGGCGTGCTGAGGTTCGTCATGGAGAGCGGCGCCCAGGGCTGCGAGGTGGTGGTCTCCGGCAAGCTGAGGGGCCAGAGGGCCAAGTCCATGAAGTTCACGGACGGCCTGATGATCCACAGCGGAGACCCCGTCAACCGCTACGTGGACATGGCGGTCCGCCACGTCCTGCTGAGGCAGGGCGCGCTCGGCATCAAGGTCAAGATCATGCTCCCTTGGGACCCCAGCGGCAAGATGGGTCCCAAGAAGCCCCTGCCGGACCACATCGTGATTCTGGAGCCCAAGGAGGAGACCCTGCCCACCACGCCCATTTCTGAGCATTTCAAGGGGGTCTAAGCCCAGTGGTTCTCAAACTTTTTCGCGTCAAGGATCCCCAAATTGATATATATTTGGCGGCGGACCCCCATCTGAAAAGGTTTTGTGCCAGGGAACCCCCAAAGAAGAGAAGATTTATGTACAAAAAATATACATATATATTAAAACTTTTCCAAACATTTTCGATATCTTTCTAATAAAAAAAAAAAAAAAAAGGAGATACAAGCTTGCAGCGTGGTTAAAAAAGGACTATATATATATAAAAAATGTCCCCAAAAGTTTCAATATTTTTCTAATATTTTCAAAAAACGCAGATATACAAGCTCCCGGCATGAGGTGACGCGGGTGAGCTTGTAGATCTGCAACGTATAAATGGATAAAGTGGTTAAAATTATATGCTATATTAATTACTTTTGCTGGGTTCCCCTGGAACCCCCTCAAGGACCCCTGGGGGTCCACAGACCCCACTTTGAGAACCAGTGGTCTAGCCTGAGGTGCCCCAGGGAACACCTGTTGTACCCAATGCATAAAAGGGTGCTCTCCATCCATTCTCAGAAATGGAAGCAAGACTGTTTTTTTGTGTAAAAAAAAAAAGAAGAAGAAAAAAAAGTGTGGTCCGCAGAGCGCAGGTCTCACCGCCAGGCCGGGTTGCCTACCCAAGCGCCCACAAACTTTGGATTGGAAGGCAGTCATAGCCACTAATGGTAATGGGATAATGTGTACCAGTTTGTTTAACTTTTGGACAAAACATTTCGGAGTAGTAGCAAATAGTGTGTTTTGAAGAAAACGCAAAAATTGCAATAACGACATGCTGAAAAAATGGGGGGAAAATAAGAAGGAAAAAGAAACGTCCACCAAATGGATTGTTTTATTCAGATCAAAATGAATTGATCCGTTCGATGAACTGTTGCACCCTTATAGATCAGCGCCTGGTACAGTGACTAAAAATACATCCATGTGGACAGGACACTCTGAATCGGGTCCTTCTGCACCACCCTGCACCACCCCATGGTGTTGTCTCCCATGCCATGCCCCCACCCTTCCTCCATCCTCTCCCCCCCATACCATCTCTCTCTCTCTCCCTCTCTCTCCCTCTGTCTGTCTCTGTCTGTCTCTAGTCTGTCTGTACTGTATGTCTCTCTCTCTCTCTCTCTGTGTCTCTCTCTCTCCCTCCATCCCTCTCTCTCTGCCACATATTGTAGCACCTGCTCCGACACCTCCACCTGCCAAATGGCTGATGTCACCACTTTCAAACCCGCACGCACATCCACCAGCTTAATTCAGTGCCGGTCGGCATAGCACGGTAACAACCCGGGGCTTGCACCCACCCACCCACATACACAACAAACACACATACATATACACACGCAAAATACACATGGAAAATCCCCAGCGTTGCTTAATTCATTTCTAACACTAGACGTGACTCAGGGAAATAAGGATAACAAGGATAGCAGAAGGACATTTATACACTCCCACGCACGCACACGCACGAACACACACACACACACGCACACGCACACGCACACGCACACACACAGACTGTTTTGGCATGTGTTAATCTCACAACGCGCTGCCCTGGTTGGGTCATTACATCACTGGAATGCAGTTGGAGTGCAGCTGGAGACCTATCTGGAAGAGACGGTCACCAGCTAGCTGGCATGGCTGTGTGATCCGGTGAAGACCCGCCCTTGCTGCCCTTCCAGCCAATAGCATTCGTTTCCGGTTGCTTTTCGTGGACCAGAAGTTCCAACATGGTGGATTTGAATTCACAGAAAAAAAGTGGCTTCAACACGGGTCCGTAGAAACCAATGGGGCTCCCTTTGTCCATATTTTTGTTGCCAGACCCGTCGGCCTACATGAGGCTTTGTACCTGTTTCGTCCATACATGGGCATGCCCCCTTTTTTCCCTCAGGCCTCAGCCATAAAAGTTCGTCCCCCTTTCGTCCATACATGGGCATAGACACAGGCTGACGCGTCATGTGAAGTCCGGCTTAGCCGTGACGTAGTGCTCTGCTCTTATAAAGTACTTATTCTGGGTCTGGCAGAACCAGGTCTCCTGGTCTTGTTTAGTATGTAAATAAGTATGGTCCGCGTCCAAATACTGGCCAATAATGGATATGTGTGATGTTGTCATGATGTTGATGACATCACCAAAGTCCCGTCCCAAATAAAAGAAGGTGTCAGAGTGAGAGTGAGTTGTTTGTCAGCTTGAGAGATTAAGACGTAGAGCAAGACGACAACAAACTAAACTGACAAGGGATCCTTCAAAAATGGAGAACAGCAGCACAGTCGCTGGTCCTGGATCATCCGGCGAGGAGGAGGACAGGAAAAACATCCCGTTTCCTGAGCTGGCTGAAGAAGCGTTTCTTTGGCAAATCAAAGCGTTCAAGAGACTCAAACATCATCAGCACTCCACCTCCAAGAGTTGAAGTTAAAACGAAAAGTTCAACGGTGCCACCTCCAAGAATTCAAGTTAAAAAGAAAAGTTCAAAAAGTCGTAACAGGCAGCGATCGAGTTACAACACCGCAAGTATGATGTCCGCTATAAGTATGTCCGGTGGGTTTGGCGGTGACGGTGGGTATGACAGTGGCGGTGGCGGTGGGTGTGACAGTGGCGGTGGGTGTGACAGCGACCAGGATTACTACATGTTTTTGTGAGGGTATTACCTAGGAGACACGGGGAGAACATACAAACTCCACACAGAGAGGCCCTTTCGCCAACCCCACCTAAGGTATGGGTGCTGATGATGCGGAGGAGAAGACACGCCCCCAGAGCCCACAGCTTCCCCGGCGGGAATCGAACCTAGGACCGTGTCCCTTTCATGCCTATACATGGAGACCCTATATAGGCCATAATATGGATATGCCCAAGGGCATTTACTGATGACATCAAAACCCTGATGTCATCAGTAAATGCCCATGGGCATATCCATATTATGGAGCAGAAGGTCTTGTTTGCGCCTGATGCCATGACGACACATTGAGGTTAGACAACACTCTCCATATTTGGGCGTAGCTGAAACACCTGAAAAACATTGAAGACCCCTGCTCTATACTCTATCCTCCCGGTGGAGGCTCCTCACTGGCAGGTGAGTAGGATACAACAGCAGTGACATCACACAGACATGTCTGTGGGGGGAGAAATCAATTGGCCTAACGACTAAATTGGGGAGAAAGGGGGTACGTGGCGCAGTCGTTAGCGCCGTCGCCTCACAGCTAGAAGGTCCCGGGTTCGATTCCCGCCGGGGACGCTGTGGGCGTGTTCTCTCCTCCACGTCATCAGTGCCCACCCTTTCTGTGTGGAGTTTGCATGTTTCCCCCATGTCCCCTAGGGTAGGTACCCTCACTAAAAACATGTAGTAATCCTGGTCCCTATACTGCCTCCCCCTGGTCAGCCGTGGCACCTGATGGAGGGGGAAGGAACTGGTTGGAATAACGTGTTCCTTCCACGCGCTACGTCCTACCGGGGAAACTCCCCCGTCGGGTGATAAGAAGCGGCTTGCTAGCTCCTCATGCTCCTCATGCATTGGCATGAGCTCAGTTCTGGGCTCTCCCTAGGCTGGCAGAGGGAGAGTAGCACCCACAATTACATGAACAAAATGGTTAAAAAATTGTGGGAAAAGAAATTAAGAAACCCCCCCCCCAAAAAAAACAAAACAAGAATCAGTCCTGCAGAAAGATCCAACTTCGCATCTGTTGCTGTCTATTGCAGCGACATAAAAAAACTGTTGACAAAACGGTCTGTTCTGTGGTGTCTCAACCCTCAGTGTGAGATTTGGCAGAGGGACCTAGCTGCCAGTCCAGTACAGTCAGGCTAGGTAGCTGCTGGTTGCAATTCTCAAACCGCCGTGGCGGCAACAGGGTGGTCATCTGTCACCGCTGATCGCTATACTTTGACTGAAAGCCCTGTGAGAAAACACCAGACTCGACACGCGCCAACGGAACACACAACCTTTATGGCAACATCCATCATTGTCGTTCATATTCAGTGTGTTTTCCTGCAGAGCGCTAGCTTGGTGAATAACCCATTAAGACCTGGCGAGGCCGATTCTGCAAATGCTCACACTTTCAAAATGTTTCGAAAAACTGCAGCGAGTGAGCTTGTACATCTGCTATTTTTACCAGCTTGCAAGCAGGCTGGTCTCTGAAGAGAGTGAGCACTAGTCAAATGTGTTTGACATGTTTTCACTCATTGGCTGTCCTTTAAGCCAATGGGGAGCCACTAGCAGTGTTGCCAGATTCTGCGAGAGAAATAAGAAACCAGGTCTATTAAAACAAGCCGCGCCTACATGGCACACACACACACTCACACACATGCACGCACGCACTTACGCACGCACGCACACACACACAGTGTGTGCCAGTGCCTTGTTGAATAGCCAATGCAAAAATCTAAAATGACACAGATGCTTTCCCGGTTTTAATGGGATAATGTAATGACAGTGGAGAAACGGGGGGGGGGGGGGGAAACACCGCCCACCATGGCTGGGGCGCCGCCGTCCATCGCTATGTTAACAAGTCTCAACATGGGGGAGTTTAGTTTTGGTGTCTGTCCACGAAAATGTCCTCACCATACGGTGTGTACCGTCTGTGGCTGACAGTGGTGGAAAAAGTACTCACGTTTTTTTTAAGTTTTTTACTTAAGTAAACGTATCAATACTGCAATGTAGAAATACTCTGTTACAAGTAAAAGTCCGGAATTAAAAATTTACTTGAGTAAAAGTACAAAAGTATTGGTATCAAAATGTACTTAAAGTACCAAAAGTTAAAAGCAGAATGTCCCGTTTCACAAAATTTCAAATGAATAAAATGTGTAAAAATCCTTTGAAAATAGCCGATCTAAGCTCACAATTGTGAGCTTGTAGATCGGCTATTTTCAAAGGGGCTAAATGTATATAGGGCTGAAGTGAGCAATGTATGTTTTGTAATAATAATCTAAATCTACAAAGTAACTAGTAACTAAAGTTTTCAAATAATTGTAGTGGAGTAAAAGCACAATATTTGCCTCTGAGATGTAGTGGAGTAGAAGTAAAAGTACAGAAAATTGGAAATACTCCAGTAAAGTAAAAAATACCTCAAAATTGTACTTAAGTACAGTACTCGAGTAGATGTACTTAGTTACTACAGTGATGTGTTTTCACACAGAGCACCAGTGGGTGTACCACTGGTGCTCTGTGTGAAAACACATCACTGTCATGTTGTTGCTGGTTGACATTTCAGTTCCTTCACCTTTCTTATTCCTCAGTTCAACTGTCGGCTGGAAAAAGTCTCGTCAAATGATTTGCGGTTTGTCAGAAAGTGTCTCTCCAAGTTTCCTTCTTCTTCGCCATCGAAGCAGAGTTGTTGACAGACGAGACGAATATATTTTCCATGCGTCGTGAAAAAATTATTGTTCTTCTTCCCCTTGGACATCATCGTATTATGTCTCTTGTCTCGTGGCGTCTGTTTACCAAAACTCATTGTCAATACTGTTGTCTCATCTCTTCTCCATTACTGCAGTGGTGGAAAAAGTACTCAAATTCTTTACTTAAGTAAAAGTACCAATACTGCAATATAAAAATACTCTGTTACAAGTAAAAGTCCAGAATTAAAAATTTACTTGAGTAAAAGTACAACAGTATTGGCATCAAAATGTACCTAAAGTACCAAAAGTACGATGCGACGCGTTGTGATGCGACGCGTTGTGAGCTTGTAGATCTGCTATTTTCTAATTGCCTAGGTATAAAATAGGGCTAAAGTAGTTAATGTATGTTTTATAATATAATATATCTGAAAAGTACCTAGTAACTAAAGTTTTCAAATAATTGTAGTGGAGTAAAAGTACAATATTTGCCTCTGAGATGTAGTGGAGTAGAAGTAAAAGTATTGGAAATTGGAAATACTCAAGTAAAGTACAAATACCTCAAAATTGTACTTGAGTATACCGTACTTAAGTAAATGTACTTAGTTACTTTCCACCACTGTCAATACTGTTGCCTGTCTCATCTCTTCTCCTTTACTGTGGCTGAAAAGTAGCAGCAGCCTATACTGCTAAACAGGCAGTGGTGGAAGAAGTATACTCAGACATTTTACTTAACTAAAAGTAACAATACCACAATATAAAAATAGTAAAAGGCCTGTGTTCAAAATGTTACTTGAGTAAAAGTACAAAAGTATTGGCATCAAACTATACTTAAAGTAGGATACCAAAAGTAAAAGTACTGCGACGCGTTGTGAGCTTGTAGATCGGCTATAGCCTATGTATAAAATAGGGCTGAAGTGGTTTATGTATGTTTTATAATGTAGTAATTTATATCTACAAAGTAACTAGTAACTACATTTTTCAAATAATCATAGTGGAGTAAAAGTTCAGATGATATCCAAAGTGTTCCTCGGGGGCCAGTTGCACCACCTCACACTAAGTTCAAACTTAGTCTAGTTATACGTAGCTTAATCTCTGTCATTTTAGATTTCTTTGGCTATTCAAAAATAGCAGATCAACAAGCTCATAGCGCGGCACCGAGTGCCGCGCTATGAGCTTGTAGATCTGCTATTTTTTGAAAAATCGTGAAAATGTGTGAAAATCTTTAAATATATATATATATTCAAAAAAATATATATATATTTAAAGATTTGCAAAAATGTTAAAAAAAAAAAAAAAAGCCAAATAAATAATAAAATGACAGAGATATACTTTCCCGGCTAAATTGGTCAAATGGCTTTTTAAAAGCTTTTTAAAAGCCATTTAAGCTATAACTAGGCTATATTTGAACTTAGTATGAGGTGGTGCAACTGGCCCCAGCTTTGCACCTTTCTCACTACATTACACAGACTCATATCTCTCTCTCTCTTGTCCGTTCTTCCTACATCACTTCCTCCCTGGGCCAGTCGCGGCATACAGCAGTGGTTCTCAACGTGGACCCCCTCCCCCCACCCCCCCAGAAATCATTTGGTGATGTGGTTACGCGGCCCTCACACCTACGTCACACAGCCGGTCAGACTGATATGCCCATATACGGAGATCTCTGTATCTCAGTACCTGTCCCCTTTTATGCCCATATATGGCGATCCCGTATATGCCAATAAGCATGCCCCCTTTTGTGCCCATATATGGAGCTGACTGATTTTGCAACCGATCAGTTGCACATGGAGGTCATGTTTACCGATGTGTATTTGTTCGGCCGTCCCACGCAGAACACAGACTGTCATTGTTTACATAATATGATTTAACTTACAATAATGAAACGATCTCAAACATTGTGTTGAACAATAATGCCTCCCCTCAGTACCTATAGGTTTTTTGGAACGGGGGAGGTGTTGGTTTGATGTTCATTTCCACTAACACCTTTCTCGGTCGCTCTCTGCTCGTCTCCCTCCCATTCTCGGTCTTTGTGCACGTGCGTGCGTGTACGCATGTGTGTGTGTGTGTGTGTGTGTGTGTGTCCCGGGTTGAGGAACAGAAGGTCTCCGCAGGCCCTGCCTGTGTGGGCGGACTCTGGGATTCACCGCGCGAACACGACCGAAAAAAAGCCAAGGACACTTCCTAACTAAAGGGCTCACACCAATCAGCACAGGGTCCGCGCGGCCCGGCGAGCGCACATTGTATTCGTATATTTATTTATAGAGCTCTTTGTGTGTGTTTGTGTGTGTGTGTGTGTGTGTGTGTGTGTGTGTGTGTGTGTGTGTGTGTGTGTGTGTGTGTGTGTGTGTGTGTGTGTGTGTGTGTGTGTGTGTGTGTGTGTGTGTGTGTGTGTGTGTGTGTGTGTGTGTGTGTGTGTCCATAGTATGGCGGACATGTGCATGCACGAGGTGCACTACTTGCTTGACATTCATTATTTTCTGCAAAATGTGTTTGTATTTCTGCTTGTGCCAGCATAGCAGGTTTTTCTTATTTTTCTTATTATAATTTTTTACCTTGCATTGTTCCTTGTATATATGCTTCTGGTACTACATGTCCCAGCACCATGCATGCTTTCTTTCTTACAAGGCTGTGTCTGTGTGGGCGCACACGTATAAAACCCACTTATCTGTCTCTGCTGAGATGATTATTGTGTCCGCGCCGAGTGGCCTGACAATGGGCCTTCACATAGAGGGCCAGATAGTGACCATAGGGTTCTGATAGTTAGACAGTGGCTGTTGAAATGCTCTCTCTCTTGCTCCATGCTCCGCCGCGGCACTGCATGAGCCGCGAGCCAGATAAGTGGGAGACAAAGACGCTATTATATTGTGACACGTGGCCCCCGAAAGAGGACATTACAATTCGACACAATGCCAGTTGCCCCCCCCCCCCATCATGGGCTGGCTGGCGGCGGAACCGACGCGGGGGCCTGGATAACGTCTATGTCGGGCGGAAACCTTGTATGTTACTTTTCAAGATTATATGAAAGAATTAACCCTGTGTTCCGATGGATTTAGCAAGGTTATTATTTAGTCACAATAATACTTTAATATTTTGTATTGGTTAAGTAATCATAATACCCACAGGCAGACTTAACCACTTTCACTTTCCATTTTTGGGGGGAAATAGCAGATCTACAAGCAAACGTGTTGCAACGTTACGTGACACGTTAAGCTTGTAGATCCGGTTATAGTTCTGCTATTTTCTTGTGAGCACGTGCATCGCCTAGTTTTGCTACTCTTGCGTGATACTCTATGTAAGACGTGAATTTACAGAGAGAAATAACTAACAATTTTTTTGGGGGGGAAACGTGGAGTTACGAGGTTACTACACGACGGCAGTGATAAGGTCTCACTTCCATTCATCACACTAATCTGTCACTGACATCGCTGGGTGTGATTAATGGCGATTTTTGTTTGGAGTTATGCATATTTAGTTCTGGTCGGGGGTCTGTGCTCTCTATGCTGCTATTGTTAACGTATTTGTAGACAGACTGACTTTTTGACAATGAATATTACTGTACTACAGTATAGGTCCTCTTTTTACAAGCTTCTGTGTCACTTTTAGATTTGAGCTAAAAAGCATTCTTTTACACGTTGGCTATTCAAAAATAGCAGATCTACAAGCTCATAGCGCGGCACAGAGTGCCTCGCTATGAGCTTGTAGATCTGCTATTTTTGAGAAATAGTGAAAATGTGTGCAAATCTTTGAATATATTGTTTTAAAGCGAACATTTTTAATTCAAATCTTTGCTTTTGGGGGTCCCTGGAGCAAAATATTTTTAGATGGGGGTCGGCGGCCAAATACGTATAATTTTGGGGGTCCTTGACATGGAAAGGTTTGAGCACCACTGATATAGAAACATACGGTTTTTTTTCCAGAATACTGTTGGGATTTAGAAGACATATGTAGAAAAGTTGCCTTCTCCTTTTCTCCCCAATTTAGTCGTTATGCCAATGAATTCCTTCCCACACACATTTCTGTGTCGTCACTGCTGTTGCTGTGGTGGAAAAAGTACACATTTTTTATACTTACGTAAAAGTATCAATACTGCAAGTAAAAGTCCGGACATTAACCCATTAAAGCCTGTTTAACTCAAATCTTTGCTTCTGGGGGTCCCTGGAACAATTTTTTTTTAGATGGGGGGGGGGGGGTATTTGTACCCAAATACATATAATTTGGGGGTCCTTGACATGAAAAAGTTAAAAATCTAGTCACAAATTTTGTTTCAAAAATACATATTTTTTTCACGATAAAAAAAATAGCAGATCTACAAGCTTGTATATCTGCTATTTTTGAATAGCCAAAGATATCTTAAAATAATACAGATGCTTTTCCCAAGCTTATTTATGGAATTTTGGCTCTGAGTGCCACAGCCAAAATTCATTGTAAAAGAAAAGTGCTCAGGAGCCGAGATACAGCCTTTTTCAGTAAGAAGTTAAACAAAGAGTGAATGGAGCAGCAAATCTTCAAATCATCATATCTTGGGTTCTGAACATGTTTTTCCAAAAAACTTCTTTGACGTCATGTGGCGCACGGGGCGTCAGGCCTCGTGACGTCTTTGACGTCACGTGGCATGGGCTTAAAGTGTTGGAGAACCACTGGTTTAAAAAGCACATTCACATCTGTTGATTAAAAACACACTGAATCTCTCTGTCACTGGACTGTGCTTCTATATACTGAGCAGGGAGGGAGGGGGACACTTACAGTGGATTCACAAGTCAGCACCCGTTCAACAATTACTGTAATCACGTCAAATCAAGAGGGCCGGCAACAGCTTTATACAGTAACGTGCACGTATTGTTATTGATGTATAGCCTTGATTCAATGTTATTTTTATGGAGGCTGATATGAAAATGGACTCTCTGAATGGACACAACCACAGTAATGTGTTTTGGCCTAAAAACGGGACATTCTTTCACTGAGAATAAAAACCCTCCACTCAAAAAGTACAGAGAACCCTGGAAGTCTGGAAAAATGAGAAATAGATAGAAGGACATGAGGAGCGATGGGGTGAAATAAGAGAGAGAGAGAGAGAGGGAGGGGGGGGGTGGAAGAAGTACTCAGAATGTTTTCCTTAAGTAAACGTAGCAATACAGCGATATACAGCAATATAATAATACTCTGTTACAACTAAGTATTACACTTTTTCCTTGAGTAAAAGTACAATCAAGGAACACACACTTACATTTCAATAACTTTTTCGAAAATAGCAGATCTACAAGCTCACAACATGACACGATGCGACACGTTGTGAACTTGATCGGCTATTTTATAACAGTAAGGTATAAAATATAGGGCTTAAAGGGATAGTTCACCCCCAAAATGACGTTTTTTTCCTATCGATTAGTCACCCCATGCAGACTTGAATTCATGGATATTATTTTGTTTTTTGTCTCATTCCTAAGCCAATGATTTGATGACCGGCAGCGGTTCCGATAGGAGACACAAAGAGTCTCCTCTGTGTCTCCTACCAGAACCGCTGCCTACCGGTCCGCTGGTCATCAAATTATTGGCTTGAATGCGACAAAAACAAATACATATCCATGAATTAAATCCATGAGTCAAAAGTAGGCCAACATATACCAAAAATGGAAATAGTCAAGTAAAGTACTCTAGTAGTACAGTACTTGAGTAACTGTACTTAGTTACTTTCCACGAGAGAGAGAGACAAGGGCGGACCAACAGAGAGAGAGAGAGAGAGAGAGAGAGAGAGAGAGAGAGAGTTTTGAAATGAGATGAGAGATACAGATCGGGATAAAAGGGAGTCGTAGGGAGCAGGAAATGACAGGGCGAGATTGATGACGCAAAAGACGGAGGGAGCGTCTGAGAGAGGAGAGGAACGATGGGGGGAACATTTGGAGGTGAAACTGCAGCTCCTCCAGGCTTTGGCTGAGGGCCTCGGCTCGCCCGCCTCTGTTCTGGAGTCTCTCTCTCTCCTCGCTCTACAGTGACATGTGGTTTCACGGCCATTACCACACTACATTATCCCATTCAAACCGGGGAACGCATCTCTGTCATTGTTTAGATTTCTTTGGGCTATTCAAAAAATAGCAGATCTACAAGCTCATAGCGCTATTTTTTTGAAAAAGCGTGAAAATGTGCGCAAATCTTTGAATATATATATTTTTTTAAAGACATCATTTTTAACTCAAATCTTTGCATCTGAATTATTTTTGATATGGGGGGTCATGGGCGGCCAAATACATATCATTTTGGGTGGTCCTTGACATGAAAAAGTTTGAGAACCATTGATTATAGCAACAAGTTTTTTTCAAAAAACTGTAGGATTTAGAAGACATTTTGTAGAATCCCCCAGAAGCAAAGATTTGAGTTACAAATGTTCGCTTTAAAAAATATATATATTCAAAGATTTGCACACATTTTCACGATTTTTTCAAAACATAGCAGATCTACAAGCTCATAGCGCAGCACTCGGTGCCGCGCTATGAGCTTGTATATCTGCTATGTTTTGAATAGCCCAAAGAAATCTAAAAATGACACACAGATGTGCGTTCCCGGTCTTAAAGGGTTATAGCGTAGATGTGCCATATAACGCGAGGCGGCCATATGTACTGCTTCTCTCTCTCCGCTTGGCTCCATAAAACACGCACATGCCCAACTGTTTTTTCTTTTCTTTTTTTTCTCTCTTCGCTGTTCTCCATTTCCCCTTTTGTTCAATCCAATTTAGCTCCCGTTTTTTTTTCTTTTTTTCATTCTTTTTTTTTTTTTTACTAGTTTTCGGGGGTTGTGCAAATTTGTTGTACAAATTTCCAAACCTCACTTATAGGGGCGGTTTCACAGCGCAGGATATTTGTACATTTTTCCAAACCTCACTTATAGGGGCGGTTTCACCGCCCAAAAATAACAGACATAAAAGCTACAATATGAGCTTGTAGATCTGCTATTTCTCAAAAATCTTGAACATCAGTGAACACATTTTAACACAAATCTTTGCTTCTGGGGGTCCCTGGCACAACATGTTTTCAGATGGGGGTCCGCGGCCAAATATTTATCAATTTGGGGGTCCTTGACATGAAAAATTTTGAGAACCACTGATCTACTGTAATCTCTCTCCCCCCCCCCCTTTGTTCTTCCTACTTCACTTCCTCCCGGTGCAGCCATCCTGTGCCAGTCACTGGCATACAGTGAGTGAGCGTTATCTGTTGGGTCGGTGGTGTTTACAACACGTGGGCGAACAAGCGTGTTTTCTCCTGATAATATCAAAGGCCCACCAGTGCTGCTGTCATACCGTTGCTGTCCGGTGGAAACCTTGTATGTCCCAAAAAAAAAAAATAGCCCAGCTTGTAAAGCTCCTTTTTTTAGATCGGCCATTTTCACAACTTTTGTGCGACACTCTTGTACCATGAAATAGGGCATTAATTTATGAAAAACAACATCAAAAGTTGAAATATGGGGATAAGAGGTTTCCGCCCGACAGCAACGATGTTCATGTCGGCCTCCCACTGTCGGGTGCTGCGTAGCAAAGTCTCTCTCTCTCTCCTCTCCTCTCCTCTCTCTCTCTCTCTCTCTCTCTCTCTCTCTCTCTCTCTCTCTCTCTCTCTCTCTCTCTCTCTCTCTCTCTCTCTCTCTCTCTCTCTCTCTGTGAACTACTCCTTTAAGTCTCTCTGCGGGTTTTACAAATATTTAACGTATTAACAAGAGCTTGTGACTAATAATAATGGATCCTGAAAAGTTACGGAAACAAGATTTCCACCCTACAGCGACGATATACAGTATGTAGGCCTACATAAGGCCAGTACTTACGTACACCCTACACAAATCTAAACAGATACACACACACACACACACACACACACACACACACACACACACACACACACACACACACACACACATACATACACACACACACACACACACACACACACACACACACACACACACACACACAGTTGGATAATAGATTGGTATAGCCCCTGGCAATTGCAGGGTAATAAAGTGATCCTCAGCAAATGCAGGAGGGAAAGTGTGGGACAGGCCATGTGTCTGATACAGCTGGTGCCCCTCGTCACATAGATATGCCATTCACATACACATCGGTTACGGCTTCCTTTTATTGATTTCAACCCCGTTTTTTATGTTTAGTGGATACACGTGTGCGCACGTGAGTGCACGCACGCACTCACCCGCGCACACACACGTACAAGTGTGTGTGTGCGCTAGAGCGTGTGTGTGTTACTTGTTTGTGTTAGGCTTTCACTATCAAAATATTCAGGTTGGGTTTAGGATTAGGGGTTGGAGTCAAGTCTGATTTACACTGACTTGCGCACCAGCGTTGTGCACAAAATGCAAGCAAATACGAGCGCTCACGCGTGTGAGCTTGTAGATCGGCTGTTGGTGCACGATGCCGGTGCGCAACCAAGTAAAAATTTGTATTAGAGTGCAAAAATAGTTACAATAAAGGAAAATGGAAAATAGTCCTCACAAGTATATAGTAATACAAACGGTGTGTGACGCTGTAGAATGATCAAGTAGGGCGTTAATGTACAACAAAAAACACAAAAAGTTAGAATATAGAGATGAAGAGGTTTCTGCCCGACAGCAACGATTTAGTGATACAAATGTATACGTGCGTGTGCGAGTATGTGTGTGTGTGTGTGTGCGCCTGTGCGTGCATACATACATCTATACCGTTATAGGTCTGCGGTGTAGTGAGATGCATTGGCACGTTGTGCAGCAGTGTGTAGAACAGGGGGTGTTGTGGGTATCAGACCCTGGGTGGGCCATTTCGCTCGCTCCACCTTCCATCAACCGCCGTGGTTTTAGCCTCTCTGGAAACACCAGCTACGCAGCTGGCACCAAATGGCCGCCAGATGCGGCGCGCTGGCATAAAGTGAGAGCTGGCATCTGTTCCACTTTTTCAACGTTGCCAATAATCAACAATCCCCCCACATCTCGACACACGCGCGCGCGCGCACACACACACACACGAGCATACACGCATGCAGCATATTTATATGACTGTAATGTATTTGCTATCTCTCACTGTTTATAGAGAGCGTGTAATAGTGGGGATTTCATGATGAATTCAGGCGGGAAATTGCCGGAGCATGCACATACGCAGGCACGCACTCCCACATGTACACACACACACACACACACACACACACACACACACACACACACACACACACGCCCACTCACACACACGCTCTATCCACTGCTGTACCTCAAACCACAGCTTCATTACCGAGTCTAGACGAGACCTCCAGTGTTTTCTGCTGCCTGACTCCTTCCTGAGTCTCAGCTCACCTCCGTGGCAACGCGACAA
>NC_137614.1:48270993-48330993 GCF_963280865.1 Gymnoscopelus braueri | reverse complement strand
GGCAGGTGAGTACGGTACGACAGCAGTGACAACACAGACATGTGTGTGGGGAGGAATTAATTGGGGAGAAAAAGGGGTAAAACATTATTGGCTGCTCTAAAATTATTTTTTAAAATAATAAAAAAACACAAAAAGTGGAGATAAAAGGTTTCTGTCGGGCAGCGACGATATACTGTAGGTCTGTAGGTATAGTGAGATGCAATAGACCATATTCACACGGCGGCCATTTTGGAATCTAACATTGAAAGTGCCACCCCGTTGCCGTGACAACCGGGGTGGCACTTAATTGACTTAATAGCAACATGGCCGCCGTGTGAATATGGTCTATTGGCACTTTGTGTAGTGTGTGTGTGTGTGTGTGTGTGTGTGTGTGTGTGTGTGTGTGTGTGTGTGTGTGTGTGTTTGCATGTGTTCACCACACCATGCGTGCGGAGCACCTTTTGCCCCTCCCCTCTCCTCTCGCCCCGGCATCCCTCCTCCTCCTCCTCCTCTCTCCCAAAAGTGTAAAGCTGTTAATTTTGAATGGAGATGAATGCTGTGCACAGGCCCATATTGCAGGCAATGAAAAGAACCATTTCTCTCTACCTACAGATCAATGGGTTCCCATTCAATTATAAAGTCTGAAACCATTAGCGCCCGGCTAATGACTCCATTCTGGTGGAGATGTGGGAGCTCTGGCCTGAGGGCGAGCAGGGTGCTGTGCTGTGCTGTGCTGGGCGGGGTGGGGTGGGGTTTGGGGGGGGGGTGGGGGGGGGGGGTTGGCATAGGTATCTGGGGCTGGGCGGGGGATTTCTCTGGGCTAAAATCTCAAGCTGCATTCGTTAGCGCCGGTGCACACTTCACGTCAGTGATGGAAAAAGTACTCAAATGTTTTACTAAAGTAAAAGTATCAATACCGCAATGTAGAAATGCTGTTACAAGTATACGTCCGGAATTCAAAATTGACTTGAGTAAAAGTACAAAAGTATTGGTATCAAATTGTACTTAAAGTACCAAAAGTAGAAAGTACTCATTGTACAGAATGTCCCATTTCACATGTTTTCAAATATATAAAATATATACAAATATTTTGAAAATAGCAGATCTACAAGTTCACAAAATAATTGGCAGATTTAGAAAAATTTCGCATTTTTTACAACATAAATCTTCTTCCGGATGGGGGTCCGTGGCCAAATACATATCAATTTGGGGGTCCTTGGCACGAAAAAGTTTGAGAACTACTGAGTTATAGGACAAAACATGAAGCAGCCTTTTGGAACATTTAGGGTTGGAGGTATTTCATTGGACTACCACCAAAGCTTCCCCTCTCCATTCTGTCTGCCCTTGATTTATTTATTCATTTAGTTGTTTCAATTAGTCACTTTCTGTTTTGCTTCCTCATTCCAAATCACTGTAATATTGCTCAACAGATAGATACAGTAAACACTCCCCAACCACTGTCTACAGTCAGTCTATCTTTGGGGTTTGGAAAAGCACCTGAAAGACACACTTGAGTAAAAATGTAAAAATTTCTCACGAGAAAACTGACTGGTAAAAGTGAAAGTCACCCATTACAATGCCACTTGAGTAAAAGGCTCCGATATAAGTATCTGATACTTAATACAAATTATAATAATTAACATTTTGTATTATAAATGTAAATGTATCAAAAGTAAAAGGAAATGCTGTTAAACAAACACAGCCATACTTCCCTCTCTCTCTCTCAATGTCAATTCAATGGAGCTTTATTGGCATGAGAAAACATACGTTTACATTGCCAAAGCAAAAGTGGAACAAAAAAATCAAAACAAAACAATGTATACAATGGGAATAAAGAAATGTGCAAACAGAGCTGTGCTACATTGCAAAAGAGGGAAGACTATCTTCCATATCCAGCATTTTCTGTTAGAAATAGTTTTACGTCCGTATAGGAAAGGTTAGCTTGGTATATACTTTTGAAACAGTTGACAGCAGCATTTCAATGTTTTGTATTCACTTGGTATAAAACTCTCTCTCTCTCTCTCTCTGAATTTGAGACTGTGATAAAGACAGATAATTTCATTCCAGATGAATTCCTCCTCACTTCAGTAAATCTGAACATACGGTAGGCCTATCGGTACGGCATACCACGGATATAGCTATGGGGTGATGATTGTTGCATCATGCTGCTGCCATCTTGCCTTGAAATAGCAATAACATACTGACCAGGGGGCGGCCATACTGTAGCTGAATAGAGCGTCGCAGTTCCCGCCCACTTCCTGTTTTTTTTGGTGCCGGAAGAAAAAACTCAATGCATTTTTCCATTGACATTTCCAAAAATATTTATATCTATTAATTTAAGCCTCGAATCGAGCCATCATGACATGACATGAATCATGACCATAAACGTTTGATTCTGTGATTTTTTTTTTGTTGAAAACGGCAAAACAAAGGGTATTTATTAAATATAGTATATCATATAATTAAATATAAAATAAATAAAAAATCACAGAAAAAAAAACTTTTAAGGTCATGATTCATGTCATCTCGTGATGGCTTGATTCGAGGCTTAAATTAATAGATATAAATATTTTTGGAAATGTCAATGGAAAAATGCATTGAGTTTTTTCTTCCGGCACCAAAAAAAACAGGAAGTGGGCGGGAACTGCGACGCTCTATAGGTAGAGCAGCGACATACCAAAGCCTATACCGCTTGTGCTACAACCACGCCCCGCTTCTGTGACGAACGCGGAACTGCCTCTCGTCTACCAACAGTGGGGGCGTGGTCACATTCTAATACAGCCCAAACCCCTTTTCTTTCAATGTGTCTGGTGGTGTGCCTCGCTAAGCATTGTACTGCCAACCCCAACCCCCCCGTGATCCAATCCCGCAACCGTCACTTTTTTTCCAACAACCGCGGATAAATTATTTTTGCCGATAAAGTAAAGCGACGGTTATGTGGGACAGAATTGTAAATCATGTTTTCGTGCTAGCGCTTGCCCCAACTGCCACTCAAAGTGGCTACTGGCCAATCACAGCGCGTCCTTGCACAAGCGGTATACGCGTTATGATCACGCAGTACAGCACTGTAGCTGAATGGGTAGAGAGGTCGTCTGGGAATCGAAAGGTCCCCAGTTCGCCCCCCCCCGGGCGCCCGTCCATCTACTACAGTGTCGAAGTGTCCCTGAGCAAGACACTTAACCCCTTAACTGCTCCCTGAGCGCTGTATTAATAGCACCCACCGCTCCTAATAGTTGGGATGGTGTAAATGCAGGGAACAAATGTTCCACGTGTGTGGAAATATACTGTGACAAATAGCCCCAACAACAGGCTGAACAGGCCAGCTAACAGCCTTATTAACTTGCACACTAGGGGCAAATGTATTGGAGTGAAAAAGCCTATTCTCTATCCTTATGCTACCCTCGGTTTTCCTTATTTCCATGAGTCCCATCTAACACTGAGTGCGTGTGTGTGTGTGTGTGTGTGTGTGTGTGTGTGTGTGTGTGTGTGTGTGTGTGTGTGTGTGTGTGTGTGTGTGTGTGTGAGAGAGAGAGAGAGAGTCTGAGAGTCTACAAATGTAACCAAATGGACCCTTACGGGTTTGTAGGCTCTCAGATAAACAAAAACAAATCCTTGAAATTGTTCTGCAGTAAAAACATGAAAACATATTCAGGTAAAGTACAGAGCCTCAGAAAATACTTAAAGTGAAGGAGTGAAGTAGTTTTACGACCGCTGATAATTTGGTGAGTGAAGGGTTAACATTACAGGCCCTCCCACTGTTCCTGTAATGATGACAGCTCTTCATTAGTGTATGGGAGAAGCACAACATTTGGGCTAACGTGCACAAACACACGCATGCACGCACGCAAGCGCGCACACGCACACGCACACGCACACGCACACGCACACGCACACGCACACGCACACGCACACACACTCCCTTACGCGGGCACACGCACATTTTCTCTCTGCTGCTCAGTACTGCAGCCAGCCAGCACTCAGCAGTCATTCATTTCCTGACAGATCCATCAAAATTGACAGTCAAAAGCAGGCGAGCAACACAGAAATAAACAAACAAAAAAAAAGTTAAAACTCAACCACATGGTCCATGGAAGGGTCAGTACGTCAGTACGTCAGTCAGTCAGTCAGTCAAAGAGAGAAAGAAAGAACAGTATATCTAAATCCTAACAGTTTTCTAAAAAACGTGTTGCTATGTTCTCAAACTTGTTCATGTCAAGGACCCCCAAAATGATATGTATTTGGCCACGGACCCCCATCTCAAAATATGTTCTTCCAGGGACCCCCACAAGCAAAGATTTGAGTTAAAAATGTTCGCTTTAAAAATATATGTATATTCAAAAAAGTACACAAATTTTCACGATTTTTCAAAAAATAGCAGATCTACAAGCTCATGCTATGAGCTATATCTGCTATTAGCCAAAGTGTAAAATAATGGTTTAGGTGGTTACACAGATGCGTTCCCCGTCTTAATGGGTTAATTTATGAAAAAACACAAAAAGTTAGAATATGAAGATAAGAGGTTTTCTGCCCCGACAGCAGCAGCAGTGATATTTTTTGCAGGGGTTTTACAGGTACTCATGTGGCTACAGGCAGCAGTACGGACGCCTCGGTAGGGGTCCATATCCTGTGTGTTAATAATGCGTGCCACGGCCTCAGGGGAATGGCTGCTCTTTAATGGTGGAGGAGGCAGCCTTGCTGCCTGTCTGTCTGTCTGCTGCCTGCCTGTCTGTCTGCCTGCCTGCCTGTCTGTCTGTCTGTCTGTCTGTCTGTCTGTCTGTCTGTCTGTCTGTCTGTCTGTCTGTCTGTCTGTCTGTCGGTCTGCCAGTGGTGGAAAAAGTAAAGTAGTAAAAGTAAAAGTCCGGAATAAAAAATGTACTTGAGTACGAAAGTATTGGATCAAAATGTACTTAAAGTACCATAAGTAGAAAGTACTCATTATGCGGAATGTCACGTTTCACAAGTTTTCAAAATGTATTAAAATCTAGAAAATAGCAGATCTACAAGCTCACAATGCGTCGCCATGCAACGCAATGTGAGCTTGTAGATCGGCTATTTTCAAATGGCCGAAATGTATATAGGGCTGAAGTGGTTCATGTATTTAATAATAATAAGCAAAATCTACAAAGTAACTAAAGTGTTCAAATAATTGTTGTGGAATAAAAGTATAATATTTGCCTCTGAGACATAGTGGAGTAGAAGTAAAAGTACAGAAAATTGGAAATACTCCAGTAAAGTAAAAATACCTAAAAACTTTACTTAAGTACAGTACTTGAGTAAATGTACTTAGTTACTTTACACCACTGCTGTCTGCCTTCTTGTCTGTCTACCTGTCTGTCTGCCTGTCTGCCTGTCTGTCTGCCTGTCTGCCTGTCTGTCTGTCTGCCTGCCAGCCAGCCAGCGGCTGGTAAACACATGCTCAGAGAGCTCAGAGTGAAAACACTGCTGGCCAAGGAATTAGGTCATTTGCGATAAGCATGAAAGCAGCTAGAGCAGTTAGTTCTCAAACTTTTTTTTTTGCCAAGGACCCCCAAATTGATATACATATATATATATTTGGCTGCGGACCCCCCCATATGAAAATGTTTTGTGTCAGGGACCTCCAGAAGAGAAGATTTTTAGATATACACATATATATATACACATTAGGGCATTCACCGAATAGTCGAATATTCGAATATTCGAATATCAAACCGACTATTCAACTATCAAACCACTATTCGATTATTCAAAAAAAAATAATTAAAAAAAAACGTCAACTCGCATTCCTTGAGTCGAGTCATCAATGCCATTGAAAAAAAATAAAAAATAAATAAATAAGTATAATCAAATCGATTAATCGAATATTCGAATACATATAGGTTGAATAATTCGAATGCTAAAAATCACTATTCGTGAATGCCCTAATACACATATATATATATACATATATATATATACACATATATATTGTGGCCCACCACAATCTCAGATTTGGGGGCCCAGATTTACAATACCACTACAGTAGCTCGCCCATAGGCTCGGACAACCTGTCCACTCATTGGTGGGGCGTGCTCCCGTATAGGCCAATGTATCATACATTTGCTGCCCCATTCGCACCTTTTTACCAAGCTACAGAAGCTGCCGACTCGTGCATATCAATGGTACATGTGTGACCTGTTAAGTACTGTGCGCACTCTCTTGCTACAAGTGACAAAGTCACAAGTTGACGGAACCAGTAGATAATCGACACAGTATTTTGGTTAAACTGTGTTGTGCGCGTATGTGGGCCGGCGGGGGTAGGGGGGCTTGATTCGAGTTGAGCCCCCACGAACGCGCACATAATTCGGCGCCTATGCCCCCAAGGACCCCCCCGGACCCCACTCTGAGAACCACTAGAGCTAGAGCACCGTCTTGAGATCATTTTTGGCTGCCTCATGGCTGCAGTCAGTGTGTTTTGTTGAAAGCTCGCACCGCTAAACGTTTGTTTAGCTTGACGTTAGTTTACTCCGGCGGCGTGTTCGCCGAGACAAGTCCAAATCTGATCCTTTCTCTGTTTATGGCAGGGAAACGGCAATCACAATTCTGAAATGACAACATTTTGCAAATAGCCTGTTGTGTTCAATTAAAAAGAAAAAGGGAAAACTGTAGGGGTATAAATAAATAAAAATCAATTTCTGACAAACAGAATCCACCAGTTGCTCACACTGCACATTTGAACCCCAAAAGGCTAGATTTGCTGGGGTGGTATTGGGAGGGAAACGCATGCCTCTGCCTCTTTGATCTCCTCAGGTCATTCATTTGTATGGCCAATGGGGATATGTTTTAAAGCCATCACGGGACGTGATGCCATTAGATTTCAGGGTCGTTTGGGTACGAGGTTGAGTGTGTGTGTGAGTGTGCTGCTGGGTGACGCATGCTAGCCTCTCCTATGAGGTAAGCCGTTGGCCCGGCACAGGGAGGTGTAGCTGAGGTTAAACGGAACAGCAGAGGATGTGTCATTACTCTGCAAAAACATTTGTCATGATTTTTAGTCACTCCTGTAGTAGAGAGATCAAGTGTTGAACATAATCACTTCTCCAGACTTCACAGAGAAAGAACCGGCGCTGCGCTGGAGTTGAAGCGAGACGAGCGAGAGACGCAGAGAGATAGGACGAGAGAGAGGCGAGAGGACAGAGAGAGACAGAGAGAGAGAGAGAGAGAGAGAGAGAGAGAGAGAGAGAGAGAGAGAGAGAGAGAGTTGGAGGCGAGGGGTATAGATGGAAGGTTCATGAGTCAAGGGTCATAAAAAAGTTAGAATGTGACCGTGGTCCATTAGCGCAGGAGAAGATATTAAACAGTTGCAGTGTGTGTTTTGGTGGGAGGAAGTGGTGATGAGAGCAATGGAGTGGAGTAGTGGAGTGGAATGGAGAGGACACTTCATCCCCCTTAGTTGACCGGAGGGGGGGGGGGGGTCCCCCAGGGCTCTCTACTAGGCCCTCTAGTATTTCCTTCTACACCATTATCCATTCGCCAAAAATAGGCGATCTATAAGGCAAGCTCACGACACGTTGTAAGCTTATAAATCGGGCTATTTTCGTAGGTTTTTCGTCTCACTCCCAAGACGGCAAACGGGTGACTTCTTGGTACGTCAAATGTTTGACTGGAAGGGGGTCTACCCTCGACGGCACGTGTTGACTATAGGGGGAATACGAGTTACGATTCTGTCCCTATCGGGACATTAACTCGAACGGCGCTGAGTCGGCGGAAGCAGACTTCGCAAACGCTCGGCACGGCGACGGCGACTCGCTCGCCTGACAGCTCGCTCGGCGATCCCTCTTGTGGCTCCAGTCGGTTTGGACGGCGCGCCTACGTCGTTTTAACTATTTTGTAGCATGACTTTCCACATTCCTGGAGTGTGGAAGAGCCCGGGACGGCACCAGAGGGCGCGTAGGTGTTGCACTCTGAAAATAGCCGATCTACAAGCTCACAACACGTCGCGCAGTTGTGAGCTTGTAGATCGGCTATTTTCAGCATGCAACCAAGTGTAAAATCAGCCATTACAAGCCATCAAGGCACCGCCAAAATACATTTTAGTTGACTAAATCAACTGTAGATTTAGTCGACTAAAATCTTATGATATTTAGTCAACTAAAACTAGACAGTAAAACATTTCAGATGACTAAAATATGACTAAAACTGAATCAAAACTTGCTGTCAAAATCAACACTACGTGAGAGTGTGTTGCCAGAATGGAGACGTGAGGGTTAAAGTGGTTATAAGTCCGCACTCATCCGTTCTCCGTTTACTCCCCCCAGCCCCCCCCCCCCCCCCAATGGATTGCTCTGGCCCTGGCCTTGTGCGGTGGTCAGGGGAATGGGTAACCCGCACCATCGAGGCGCGATTAGCCGCGTCTACTGCTCCTCCGTACTTTTTGCTCCTGTGGGACTGGCGGTGATGGGGTGGGGTGGAGAGAGGAGTTGGAGGGGGTGGAGGGGGGTTCACAGGGGGCAGGGAGGGAGGGGGGGTGAGGGAGGTTGCGGGGGGATGGGGTGGGGGCACGGTTCTCTCTCTCTCTCGTCCTAAGAAGTGCTAACTTGGACAGTGGGAGGAATTTTCTGTGGTTTATCCAGCGAGAGCTGCTCCATCTGTGTAAACTGGAGCCTGCCAGAATGTAGGCTCCCTTCGTACACGCACGCACACACACGCTCTCTCTGTCTTCCCCCCCACACTCTCTCTCTCTCCCTCTCACACACACACACACTCTCTCTCTCTTTCTCCCCCCCTCCCCGCTCTCTCTCACACACACACACACACACACACACACACACACACACACACACACACACACACACACACACACACACACACACACACACACACACACACACACACACACACACACACACACACACACACACACACACACAGCAGAGGCTGCCAGAATGTCAACTCCCTCTGTCCACAGAGGAGCAGAGAAACTTAACCCCCTCATTACTCGCGCCGATAACTAGTGCTTAGATACAGAGTTACAATAAATACACACGTGCATGCTTGGAATCGGACACACACACACACACACACACGTTTGTATTGCTATACATGTGAGGACATCAGCATTTCAGGACATCAATTTCATGAATGCAATTTTAGCCGTTTTTATTTTTGCCATTTTTCTTACCCCTAAAGCCGAAAACAGCAGATCTACAAGCTCACAACGTCTTGTGCTGCAACACATTGTGAGACTATAAGTATAAATCAGGCATATAACTAACCCCTACACCTAACCTCTGAATCTATTCCTAATCGTAAGCCTATAAACTCCGACCGGGAAAAAAAATCCTCACGATGTCTATGTCTCAAATAATTGTACTTGTGGGGACTTTTGCCTCTCACAAGTATAGTAACACACACACACACACACACACACACACACACACACACACACACACACACACACACACACACACACACACACACACACACACACACACACACACACACACACACACACACACACACACACACACACAGAGAGGCTAGGTGAGTGCTGAGGCCACCTTAAAGCATTGTTTTCCGTGGTCCTGGCAGGCTGTGGTAATGACAGTGGTGTGGAGACAGAGGTTATGTAAGTGTGAGCTCCACTCAACTCTCCACGCCATTTAGACGTGACTCAGCTGGCTCTACGCCTGTTTATGTGTGTGTGTGTGTGTGTGTGTGTGTGTGTGCGTGTGTGTGTGTGTGAGAGAGATATACTGTAGACAGAGGAGAGAGCATGCGAGAGCTAAAGAGAAAGTGTGTGTGTGAGAGAAAGAGAGAGTGAGATAGAGTGAGATAGAGTGAGAAAATGATTAAGTGTGTGCACGAGTGAGTGAATGCATGCATGTGTGTGTGCGTGCAAGTGAGCAGTGGTGTAAAGTAACTAAGTACATTTACTCAAGTACTGTACTTAAGTAAAGTTTTGAGGTATTTTTACTTTACCGGAGTATTTCCAATTTTCTGTAGTTTTACTTACTCCTAGGATTCAGCCCAGAAAAAGTATTGATTCCGCGGCTTGAAAGTCTTCATCAACGACTTTCTTTTAACATAATCTTTGGTACCCATAGTTAATTATTAAAGGGATATTTCACTTTCCAATATGTGTGGGGTCATTTTAACGTCTACTCAGGCTTTTTTTAGCACCCCGGATAGTGTTGAAGTTGCTTGATTCAGTATTTAGATATTTGATGTTCATTTTATCAGACACGCCCCCTTCCTATACAAACCCATTGTAACTTCAAACTCCATTTTAACCATGTTAGATTCATCAGAAACACCCGTCCTTGGTTCTGGTGACTCATCCTGCCCTCCTAATGCGTGAGGGGCCGTGTCTTTTGATAACTTTTTTAAATGTCTTATTATTATTGTTTTGGAAAATGAAAAAAGATTAAATACAATACAAATAATAATAATGTGATTGACATAAGTCGCAGCAAAGAGGCTGCAAACGACAAAACGACCAGCTCAAAACGTGTCGCTTCGCAGCACGTTTCGAGCTTGTATATCTGCTATTTTGGATACGTTTGTGTGACTCTGTAGTATGATGAAGTAGGGCGTTAATTTACGCAAAAAAAAAAGAGCTTGTAGATCGGCTACTTTCAGTGAAGAGATTTGGTGCAGAGAGGGGGGGGGGGGAAGAGAGCGAACCAAGTATTGAGCCCTGGAGGACCCCGGTCAACTAAAGTACAGTATATAGGATTTTAAGTGGTTAAGCGAGAATGCTGCACGTCTATTCAGTATGTAAATCTACAAGAATTGAGAGGTCACACAGTCTCTCTCACACACACACACACACACACACACACACACACACACACACACACACAGGCCTTTGGTTTCCCAGCAGGACTTGTGGCAGAGTACTGACATCTTTCCACAGGATATGAGAACTGTGTGTGCTCATCCATCTGAAGTCTGAGAGGAAAAACACACACACACACACACACACACACACACACACACACACACACACACACACACACACACACTTTTGTATGACTATACTTGTGAGGACATGAACATATTTCAGACAGCGATTTTATGAATGCAATTTTTCCTCTTTTTTTTTAAAACATTGCATCGATCTTTTTTACTAGATGTATTTGTGCACTGGTGTCGCTCACCCTCCCAAAATAGCAGATCTACAAGCTCACAGGGTTGGGTGACACCGGCATCATGCATGCAACTATACGTATACATGAAGTCTAACTCTAATAAAAGTCCAGGAAAAATGCGTGCTCATCATGTCTTATTTCTCTAAATTCTACTATGCTTGTTGGGACATGTGGCACAAAAGCCTGACTTATACTTAGTTGCACACTGTGGCGTTGCCTGCTGTAAATAGCTGATATACAAGCTTTGTGGACACGCTGCAAGCTTGTAGATCTGCTATTTACTGAGCGGCGGCACCACACCTGCACGAAACCAAGTATAAATCAGGAGTAATAGCCTACAAGTACACACAAACATGATCAACAGCGCCCCCTTTCTCTCTGTGTGTGTGTGTGTGTGTGTGAGTGTGTGTTTGTGTCTCTCTCTCTCTAGGTCGGTGCTCGTGTCTCTTTAAAAGTTTGCTCTTCTTGTGCTGAGGGGGCAGGGTTGTACTCTTGTGAGTCACTGGGCTGTCCCTGGCACAGTTACACACACACACGTACATGAGCGCGCACACACACACAATGAAGCTCTCCATGTTTATGAGTGGGGCTGGCCGTGCGCCCGGCCTTAAGGCTGCACAGCTCCACAGCTCTCTGCACCTCTTAACCCCTCGCATGGCTGGGTTGTACTCAGCAGCACACACACACACACACACACACACACACACACACACACACACACACACACACACACACACACACACACACACACACACACACACACACACACACACACACACACACACACACACACACACACACACACACACACACACACACACACAGCAAAAACAGGATCTTCCACTCACTATGTCCCAGTGTGTCTGATCATGTCTGTTACACGCATGATCGTTCTTATGCAACCATGTGTGTGTGTGTGCTGGGATTATGCCACATGGTTCCCATCAAAATTCTACCGTTTGAGTTGAATTCATGTGCCGTTTTGTGATTTATTATTATTGTCTTGTTTTTTAATCCGTCTTTAACTTGGAATGTTGTTTTGTTTTATGGAACCCTATCTAATCTCTCCCCCGCTAGCTGTCCTCAACAGGCCTTGCCTTTTGTTCCCGGCCCACCATTGTAAATAAGAAATGTGTTCTTTGACTCGTTTGATAAAAGTTAAATAGAAATTGCAGATAAGGTCGAGTGAAACGTAGTTTTTTTTTTGTGTGAAAACTGTTCCTTTAAAAGCTCAGGGACTCTTTCCCAAAATGTTAACTGTTCAGGAGCTGGCTCCCTGTAGAGTGCTACCACCAACCGTTTTTATTAACAACTATTTTTGATCTTTTTTTGTTTTCTCGCCAATTCCCCTCCCCCCACGTGTATAGTTCAGTGGTTCTCAAAGTGTGGTCCGGGGACCCCCCAGAGGTACTTGAGGGGGTTCTAAGGGGTCCACAGCAAAATGAGTTAAAATGAGAACTAACTGTGTGAGTAGACATCGGCAATTTGAAAATAACCGATCTACAAGCTCACAGCGTGTTGCGCCGCGTTGTGAACTTGTAGATCTGCTATTTTCAAAAATGTTATAAATATTACTTTGGGGGGTCCTTGACATGAAAAAGTGTCACCACCTGGTTTTGTCTCCGTCACTGATGACCCCACTGTTTGGTCTTGGGGAGGGATCACTGGTTCTCAATGTGGGGTCTGGGGACCCCCAGGGGACCTTGATGGTGTTCCGGGGGGGTCCCCCAGCAAAATGAGGAACAGTTTCAACATTTAAGTCCAATGGTAGGTACCCTCACAAAAAATCCTGGTCTCTATACTGCCTCCCCCTGGTCAGCCGGGGCGCCTGATGGAGAGGAAAGGAACTGGTTGGAATAACGTGTTTTCGGCTCTCCCTAGGCTGGCAGAGGGAGTGTAGCACCCAGGATTAGACAATTGGCACTGGGTGAAAAAAATTGGGTTGCAAAATTGTGGGATACAAATGTAAGTACTATTTACTCAAGCATTGTACTTTAAATGTACTTTTAACTTTACTTGATTATTTTCCTTATTCAAAGTACTTTATACTACTCCACTACAGCTCAAGAGTCAAATATTGTACCTTTTTACTCCACGACACCAGAGGGAGCTCCACTGATCTCATTCTCCCCAGATTCGGCACAAACATGGGGATGAATTCAATCTACATGTTATGCCACCAAAAATGTAGAATGCCTGTCTTGATGAATTGAATACATACACGTATAGGACCACAATGTAAACGAGCCCTGAGGTTTTTTTTTGTGTTATCCTCTTAGCATTATTGTATAACTGTGCCTCTGTACCTTTTGCAAACTGTTAATAAAGTATTCAATCAATCATTCAAAACTTGTCAGCTTTAGTTACAAGTTACTTTGCAGGTTTGGCCTCAGACTCTGGCCTCCATGAATCTAATCAATCATCATGGTGTGTCATGCTCTCTCTTTCACACCCACATAAACTCTCTCTCTCTCTCCCTCCCTCTCTCTTTCCCCCTCACTTTTCTAATGTCCTCTTTCCTAGTGTCCAGGGCAGGAAGACGGTCAATATTTGAGATGCGATGATGTCACAGTTTGCGCCAGCAGCCAGCGTTGCCATGTCCGCTTATTATAAGCAACTTTGGGCTTGTTTTTCTGTAAAGTTGCTTGAAAATATTTGAAGTTGCGGGTTGCTTCCTAATGTTTTTTAAACCAGTGGTTCTCAAACATTTTCACGTCAAGTAGGCCTATACTCCCAAGTTAAAATGTATTTGTCCTGCAGATCTCCATCTGAGAATATGTTATGCCAGGGACCCCCATACAAGATTCTTTTGAAAATAGCAGATCTACAAGTTCAAAACGCGTCACATCGCGACGTTTTGTGAGCGTGTAGATCTGCTATTTTTCAAATAGCCAATGCGATATGTTTAAAGGGCGAAGGGCTCGCTTTTTTGGGGCTTGTTTTCATAGACCTGGTTGCTTATTTCTCTCACACAATCTGGCAACACTACCAGCAGCACGCCGCTAGCTGGTGAACAAACAGAACAAGACCGACCAGGCCACCTGGACGCACGCACACACGCGCACACGCACACGCACACACACACACACACACACACACACACAGTGGGGGACAGTAACAACTGTACTCTCACTCCACTACATTTCAAAGACAAACATTGAACTTTTGACTCCACTGCTTTTCTTGGAAGTACAAGTTTTTCTTGGTTTTTTTTTTTTTACCCCTTTTTCTCCCCAATTCAGTCATTGTGCCAATTGATTCCTCCCCACACACACACTTGCTGTGTTGTCACTGCTGTTGTATCCTACTGACTCACCTACCAGTGAGGAGCCCCCAGCGGGTGGACGTCGTATAGAGCCTCAGTCCTACTCCTCCCGCTCAACACTCCCTGCTGACAGGTGCCGACCCAAGCCCCCAGAACTGAGAGGGAGCAGTGAAGAGCGCATTGGACATGCTGGCCGTTCATAGGTACTGCAGCTTATTACGGCTGGGTCCACATAAACGAGCGAAAACGGTTTCGACCAATGGGCTCGACTCACGAGCTTGCGCAAGGGGCTGCGCACTAGAGATGAGCGGATGGCCTCTCACGTCACCCGAATCCGCATGTACAAATTAATTATCCGACCGTTATCCAACCGCAATAATTATATTATCCAATTTAAATATCCGCACCAACCGTTTTTCCCGTATGTTTTTTTTCTGGTATTCCTCGTTAGTTTTAGTATTAGTTGTGCAATGCGATCACTGTCTGTATGTTCAGCGCAGCACCGGTTTAAAAAAAAGAAAAAAGACGCACCGACATTCCATAGGCTAAATCAATGCATTTTGTGATCGCATCGCACAGAGGCTGCTCTACACACTCACACAGACACAAGCACGCAGAGATTTAGCTATTTTATGGATAGATATATTAGATGTCATTAATTTATTTACCGCAATATTTCACCCGCGGTTTATCCGATATTAATTAATAATTATATTTGATTGACCCGAATCCACCCAAACTGCGGTTAACTGCGGCAACCGTGGCTAAAACAGCGATCCGCGCATCTCTACTGCGCACCGAGGTGACGCAAACCGCGTCACAGAGGCCCCAAATAGGCCCCGCCCCCTACATTTCCCAACCCGGAAGAAGGGGTGAAAAGGTAGTATGCTCTGGGTGAGCAACTCCATACAGGTGAATGGGCGGGGATCGCCGGTGCCCTCTCTATTATTTTTAAATCTATGGGGCCGCCCCAACCTGTAGGATTACGTGCAATGATATTATCACCCCCCCCCCCCCGTCCGGCTCCCCACGGGCCAATCGTGTTCGTGTAGATCCCCGACAAAGCCGCCCGCATGCACCACGGTGGATTCGAACCCACAACCTCTGCGGTGGTGGGCATGCAGGCACTTTAGCACTGACAGGGAGGGGTATTTGTACTTTACTTTCCAATATCCAATACTTTTACTTCTACTCCACTACATCTCAGAGGCAAATATTGTACTTTTACTCCACTACAATTATTTGAAAACTTTAGTTACTAGTTACTTTTCAGATATAAACTATGATATAATGAAACATACGTTAACCACTTTAGCCCTATTTTATACATAGGCTATTTGAAAATAGCCGATCTACAAGCTCACAACGCGTCGCATCGCGACGCGTTGTGAGCTTGTAGATCGGCTATTTTCAAATATTTAGTACTTTTACTTTTGGTACTTTAAGTACATTTTGATGCCAATACTTTTGTACTATTACTCAAGTACATTTTTTATTTTGGATTTTTACTTGTAACAGAGTATTTTTATATTACAGTATTGGTACTTTTACTTAAGTAAATCATTTGAGTACTTTTTCCACCACTGCCTACAAGGCAGTTGAGAGGGTTAGTTGGTGTTAAGTGTGCTAAGCGCGGCGTGTGAGATGACAGATGGTTTGACCTGCGTTATCCGTGAGAGCCTGTGAGACCTGATGGGTCCGCAGACCTCCTCTCTCCTCCCCTCTCCTCTTCCCCTCTCCTCTCCTCTCTCCTCCCCTCTCCTCCCCTCTCCTCTTCCCCTCTCCTCTCCTCCATGGCAGTTAGATAGATCCCCACGGTGCCGTCACCGCTCCCAATCACCGTGTCATCTTAAAGGCAGGGCTATTGACCTTTCGACCCCGACCAGGAGGTAACCTCCTGGCAGCCATCATGCACCCTGGAGAGCCCAGACTAATAATATGACATGGATGTCGAACCTATGGAAATGTGCCGCCCGGCACAGAATTAAACGGCAGTCAAATGTATGTTAACCACTTAAAGGGGAGGGGGCTGTAAGTGATATGTGTTTTTTTGTTTAAAAAAAGTTAAAGCTCTATATATTCCTGTCTGTTCCGTTACAGGGGTCTACACCGTCTCTCCAGCTCTTTAGTAAACAATAATACATTTTGTGGTCGGGAAACCGATTTTATCCAATCAGGAATGAGAGAGCCACACAAGATCATAATCAGCTTCCATTTTACGGTGTTCCAATTCCAATGGTTTGTGCTTATTCTTTTGTATTTCATCACTTCCATTTTCACTCGTTTATCCTGTATGATTCCATTAAGGAGAGTTCTCTCTCCTTAATGGATCAAATTGGGCATCCTGGCCATAGCATTTATTTTCTGGCAGGGAGACTCCTGTTCCTGAACAAACATGCAATGATTAAAATCAGAATACAGAGCTATTAAACACTTATTTTCATGAAGAATATCACTTTATTACTTCTTACGTACTTAACACTAAGCCCTATTTCTAGTATAGCAAAAATAGCGGATCTACAAGTTCTCAACGCGCCGTGTTGTGAGCTTATAGATGGCCTATTTTTGAAAAGTTTTGTAGTATTTAAGAAATGCCCAAAATAGGGATGCCAAGTTAAGAGTGTTTAAACACGGAAAGCTTCCAGTATGTAGCCTACTGTATTGTTTGAGGGGTGTGTGGGTGGACATGGTGGGGGGGATTACTGTAAATGACCGTGCAACACCTGAAAATGTAGTCGTCTATACCAACACACACTTATACAAAGAGAAACACACACGCGCACACACACACACACACACACACACACACACACACACACACACACACACACACACACACACACACACACACACACACACACACACACACACACACACACACACACACACACACACACACACACACACACACACACACACAGATTAGTGGTTGTTGAGGAGTGTGTGTGTGCTGTAATTCCAGTGTGTTAATCGCTCTCTCCGGCACAGTGGAGAAGACGCTAAAAACTCTGCCTGTGATTTACTGAGCAGCCATGCAGGCTGGGACATGACCCAGAGATACACTCACACTCTCACACACACACTCACACACAATTTCAAATACATGCCTGCATATACGCACTCAAACAGTCACACGCGCGTGCGCACACACACAGATACACAAACACCGATGGTCGTATTACTATACTTGCAAGGACCTTCCATCAATTTCCCTGACTATACAATCATTTGTCTGTCTGTCTGTCTGTCTGTCTGTCTGTCTGTCTGTCTGTCTGTCTGTCTGTCTGCCTGTCTGTTAGCATGACATCTTGAGCAGTTGTGAACGGATCTGCACAAAACATGATGGGAAAGTTTGGCCCTGAAGAACCAAGGAAGAACTGATCAACCGATCCACACCGACTGACCAAAAGGGGCCGTGGTCTGTGACATATAAATGACTATACAATCATCTGTCTGTCTGTCTGTCTGTCTGTCTGTCTTTCCGTCCGTCCGTCCGTCCGTCCGTCCGTCCGTCCGTCCGTCCACACAGACTGACCAAAAGGGGCCAAAAGTGACATATGAATGCACATACTATAACTTAACACCAAAATACTTTGAGAATAAGGTTTCTCATGTAGCGTTCTTCTCAACAACATGGCAACACCACAGCAAGTTGGTGTCTCCTTCACGTGATGTTTCTCCTCCAAAGTTTTGACGTGAACACTTTGCAATCCAATCCGTTTACAACACGGTTTGACACCTTGATCAGTTCAGTAGTAACCAGTGGTGGAAAAAGTAGGCCTACTCATTTGTTTTTACTTAAGTAAAAATATCAATACTGCAATATAGAAATACTCTGTTACAAGCACAATTGAGGAATTGAAAATGTACTTGAGTAAAAGTACAAAAGTATTGGCATCAAAATGAACTTAAAGTACCAAAAGTGAAAGTACTCATTATGCTTGAATGTCCCATTTCAAGCTTTCAAATGTATACACATCTTTAGAAAATAGGAGATCTACAAGCTCACAATGCGTCGCGTCGCCATTTTCAAATGGCCGAAATGTATATAGGGCTGGAGTGGTTAATGTATGTTTTGTAATAATTATCAAAATCTATACAAAGTAGCAAGTAACTAAAGTTTTCAAATAAATGTAGTGGAGTAAAAGTACAACATTTGGATCTGAGATGCAGTGGAGTAGAAGTAAATGTATTGGAAATACTCAAGTAAAGTACAAAATTGTACTTAAGTACAGTACTTAAGTAAATGTACTTTAGTAGTTACTTTCCACCACTGGTAGTAACGTTGAATATAGTAGCATACCAAACTACACGTGTCGCGATGTTTATGATTGTACGCAAAGGGAATAACTTGCCACATGGGAGTCAAATTGTAGGAGGAGCTTTTGAAATGGCGGTGCGCCGAGCATGCTGGTAGTTGGAGTACCTGCATCCAGTGCAGTCGAACACGTTCCAGAGGAACATGATTGAATGACATACACTTTCCCCCTACACATAGTGCTAACTTTGAGTGACTGCAGCTTCTTCCAGCGGTGAAATGTCCCTTTAATAATTGTCACTGTCCGCCTCCACTGAGTGTTGGTAAAACATGTGTCTGTCGCCATTGCATCATGAAGTTAGCGGCCGTAGCTTAACACAGCGCTTATCAAACTTTGTCATTTCAAGGACCCCCAGTTTGGTATGAACTAGGCAATGGACACCCATAACTCTGATAGTGTACAAATGGAACCATAAGGTTCCATTTGTACACTCTCAGAGTTACAAACCTGTACGTTTCCATTTGGTTCTTAACTATCCATCAGGGTACCCCCTGGAACTTCAACAATTTAGGCATCTTAATCCAGAGTGATTTACAGCAAGCAAGGTAAACACAAGGTAATACAGCAAATGCATAGAGACAGTGTAGTGCCTCAGTAATCTAGGATCATAGGTAAACCAAGAACCTATCATCAATCTAAACATTATAATTAACAAAACAAAAATATATATCTACATTGAAACTATACGAAGTACAAACTATAGGATGCCAGGACAACAAATGTACCTGCATGGCATCCGTCTACAACAGGGGTTCTCAAGCAGTGGTCCGGGGACCAAAAGCGGTCCTTGCGGAGGTTCCAAGTGGTCCCCAGCTACATGATGGAAGAGTTGGTAACTAAATGGACCCTTATACATTTTTAACTCTTGAGTGTGTTAGCCGATCTACCAGCTCACAATGCGTTGCAACGCAACGCATTGTGAGCTTGTAGATCTGCTATTTTCAAATGGTCGAAATATATAGGGCTGAAGTGGTTAATGTATGTTTTGTAATAATAATCAAAATCTACAAAGTAACTAAAGTTTTCAAATAAATGTAGTGGAGTAAAAGTACAATATTTGCCTCTGAGATGTAGTGGAGTAAAAGTACTGGAAATGGGAAATACTCAAGTAAAGTACAAATACCTAAACATTTTACTTAAGTACAGTACTTAAGTAAATGTACTTAGTTACTTTCCGCCACTGTCTGCGGAGCACATTATGCATATGGAACATATCCTCACATTCAAGTAAATTACGAGGCTGGCACTTCCAACTGCAACTAAGATAAACAATTATCTCTATAAATAACCACAGCCACGTTATAACCAACGCAGCTGCCATTGGCTGCCATTACTTTAGCTTAGAACATTGGTTCTCAAGGTGGGGTCCGGGGATACCCAGGGGTTCTTGGAGGGGTTCCCAAGCCAAATGTGTTACCGTGGCTATTTAAAAATAGCAGATCTACAAGCTTGCAGCGCGTCACTTCGTGCCGTGCTGCGAGCTTGTACATCTGCTATTTTTGGAAATATTTGTAAAATATAGATTTTACTTTTTTTTATTATATAGCCTGGACCGCTGTCACCTAGGCTCCAAAGTAGCCTGACAGCGTGTCGCGGGTTCGAGTCCCGATCCCGACGGCCTTTGCTGCATGTCACTCCCCATCTCTCTCCCCATTTCCTGTCACTATCCTATCAATAAAGGCATACAAAGTTAAAAAAAAGGGAAAAAAAGATATATATGTTTTTTTTTTTTTTTTTTTTTACAAATCTTCTCTTCTGGGGGTCCCTGGTACAAAACATTTTCAGATGGGGGTCCGTCGTGGCCAAATACATATCACTTTGGGGGTCCTCGACACGAAAAAGTTTGCGAACCACTGCTATAAATAACTACAGCCATGTTACAACCGACGCAGCTCTGCCTGCCATTACTTTAGCTTAATAGAAAACACAACAGAACAACAGCGCATTAACTCTGCATTACCAGTTCTCACACAATTTGCATGTTGAACGTAGATGTTTATGGCTGAATGTATGGGCACTGCATGAGAATTAAACCCCATAAAAAATGTACGCCAAGCCTCTTTACACGGCCAATTGAATGGCATTACAGTCACACATCAGTCACGGAGCCCCGTCACTTAGCGGCCATTAAATCTCTAAACGATGTTTGTGTTTATACGGCTTGGCTCTGACCGAAACAAAAACATACTTCCTCATTTAACCCGCCCACAATCTAATTATGTATAAGTAGGTTTTTTTTTTCTCCTTTTAAATCCGGGCCCATTAACCCATTCAATCCCGGAACGCATCCGTGTCATTTTAAGATTTCTTAGGCTATTAAAAAAATTGCAGATCTACTAAGCTCGTAAGTGCCGCGCTACGAGCTTGTAGATCTGCTATTTTAGAAAAAAAATAATAATAAATTGCAAATCTTTGAATATATTTTTTTTTTTCAAGCGAACACTTTTAAGTCAAATCTTTGCTTCTGGGGGGATTCTGCAAATGTCTTCTAAACAACTTGTTGCTATATATATCAGTGGTTCTCAAACTTTTTCATTTCAAGGACCACCCAAAATGATATGTATTTGACAGCAGACCCCCCCATCTCAACATTTTTCGTTCCAGGGACCCCTGCAGAAGCAAAGATTTGAGTAAAAAATTTATATCAAAGATTTGCACACATTTTCACGACCCCCCCCCAAAAAAAAAAAAATAGCAGATCTACGAGCTCATAGCGCGGCACTCGGTGCCGTGCTATGAGCTTGTATATCTGCTACTTTTTTTAATAGCCTAAAAAATGACACAGATTCTTTCCCGGTCTTAATGGGTTAAAAAGAGGGAAGGGGAGAGATGTGTCTTAACGATCAATCACAAAGTTTGTGGCTGAGAAAGGACAGTTACGGAGGAGTATGGCCGCAGCGTTTCAACGGACAATTGTGGTCGTTTTCTGAATGTCTTTTCCATGAAATGAAAGTGACACAAAACTGCACAAAGCCAAACAACAGACCACATGAACCCCTAGCGTCCCCCTATTCTGGGAGGCGTACGTTTTCTGAGAAATGTGCCGATCTACAAGCTCACAGCGTTATCGCGGTTGCAGAGTGTTGTGAGCTTGTTCGTTCGACAGCTATTTTCCCCACGAAAAGAATTTGGTTTGATTCCCCAACCTTCTTTCTGGTTCGGGGCCCACTTGAGAAATCTCGTAAGCGTTTTCTTTTGCAGCCCCCTCATCTGACCACTTAACACGAGCTATCAGCCAATCAGATTATGTTTTTAGTTTTTCTAATCGAATCAGAGTTTGATTAACAGTGTACTATAAGTTTAATTTTTTCGGTATCACAGTGATACAATATTATGTTTTTTTTACATTACATTTACATTATATTAATGTTGTATTATCATTAATATCTTAGTGCAGTGGTTCTCATAGTTTGGGTCCAGGGACCCCCTGGGTTCCTTGAGGGGATTCCTTTACATAAGACTGTACAAATGGAACCATGGTTTGAGTTTGAGAACCATGTGTCTTAAAGGTCCACTGACATGGCCCGCAAATATCAATATGATACTGTACGTCACGTGGTCTCTCTGAAAACAGTCTGCGGGACGTATCACAGATTGATTGGCATTTGCTACGAGTTCGCCTCTCGCTCTCCAAACAAACAGAAAAATTAGGAAGTGACCTCAACATCGTTTGTCTTTCATTTGTAAATCTGCATACATAAAATATATATTCCCCTTCAAATCTCTTTGTTTATGCTTCTTTATTGAAATGATAAAGATCGCTATAGTTTGAACGCTGCATGGGGGCTCGTGTTTGGCTCTAAATGCCGCTGGTAGAAGCTCTTCAGAACGTTGAGCTCAGGGCTCTGAGACACCTCAAATTCATGCCAGTCCAATTCCTCACAAACAGTCCGGTTCCGGGTGTTGCCTGTCGTGTCTACACCACTGTGTACCTTTCGGCAGTGGTGGAAAAAGTACTCAAATGTTTTACTTAAGTAAAAGTATCAATACTGCAATGTAGAAGTACTCCATTACAAGTAAAAGTCCGGAATTCAAAATGTACTTGAGTAAAAGTACAAAAGTATTGATATCAAAATGTACTAAAAGTACCAAAAGTAAAAGTTCTGAAATGTTTGAAAATAGCCGAGGTATAAAATAGGACTAAAGTATTTAATGTGTGTTTTATAATCTGCAAAGTAACTCGTAACTAAAGTTTTCAAATAATTGTAGTGGAGTAAAAGTACAATATTTGCCTATGAGATGTAATGGAGTAGAAGTAAAATTATAGACAATTGGAAATACTCCAGTAAAGTAAAAGTACCTCAACATTGTACTTAAGTACAGTACTTGAGTAAATGTACTTGTGTTACTTTACACCACTGCTTTTCGGTGCGTCTTTCTCTCCGTCCATATGCCCAAATATGGATGATTGATGTCATAGTACTGACATAGTTCTGTCAAACAAATCTTAAACTGATAAATATCAAATGATCAAACATCATTTTGCGACTTGTAACAAGGAAACCGACCTGCCGTCCTAACAAGTTAATCCGTAAATTAGTTGTCAACACTCATTGGCGGTGGTGCTGCTGTTTGAAATGTTTCACTGGTCGATACATGTGAAAGGAGAACATAGGGATGGCCACGCTGCTGTGGTGGTAGGACACAAGATGTACTGCTTTGGAGGAGTCATAAACCTGAAGACAAGAGATGACACTGAAGTACTTGTTCTCAACACAGTGTCTTTATGCTGGAGGAAGTTGACCCCAGTGACAACTGTTCCCTTCAGGCGATGGGGCCACACAGCTGTGCTGATAGGAGATACTGTCTACATCTGGGGAGGGATTCCTTACTGCAATGTGCTTCGTGCATTTGATGTCGACACCCACATATGGTTCGATCCACAGGTTTCTGGGACTGTTCCAGAGGCTAGGAGGGGCCACTCAGCCTGTGTCTTGGGGAAGGTCATGTATATGCAAGGTGGATGGGAACGGACTGGAGTCTTTGCATGCACTGACATCTACAAGTTGGACGCCATCACAATGGTCTGGACTTTAATTAACACCAGAGGTACTCAACCACCTGCTTCATTATGTCACTATGCCTCTGCCACCATCATCGGAACAAAGATGCTTATATTTGGGGGCTTTGGGAGGTATTGGGTCTACAACGACAACATCAGAGTGTTTGACACAGCGACCAATTGCTGGCTGAACACGCCTTCTGCACAGCTTCTTCCAGAAGGACGGACGGGTCATTCAGCCTTTGCCTACAATGGAGAGCTGTATATATTTGGTGGGAAAAACGATAAACAGAGCTTCAATGATCTGTGGAAGTTCAGTCCAGAGACCTTCTCCTGGAAGAAGGTTGGGCTGAAGGGAAAAGGCCCGTCTCAGACGTCAAGGATGTGCTGTTGCATGGTGGGAGATCGTATCATCCTCTTTGAAGGAGACAACCTGCATGTCTTAGACTTAAGTCCTGGTCTGAAGACGTTATGCAAGCTAGCAGTTATTCAGTACGGTCTGGAGCAGTCACAACTCCCACACAACATCAGATGGGAGCTGGCAGCCATGACTACCGACCGACAGCAGCTGGAAAAATAACATAGTCCTCTAAACAAACAAAGAAGAACAGTGAGTCCACAAAAAAAAAATACAACTGTGATGGAAGAAGAATGAATGAATGACTGGAGACCCTGCAGCCATCCAAAAAATGCCTGTCACACAACCGCGAGTTATGGAAAATGGATGTGTGAACTGCAACTTTAACTAATTTTGCCGGGAACCCACCCGAGGACCCCTGGGGGTCCCCGGACCCCACTTTGAGAACCAGTGTTGTAGAGGGGGAAAAAAGGAGTGGACCAAGTGCAGAGCCCTTGTAGAATAGAATATACGGTTTAAGTGGTTAACCTCCTGACACACAACAGCGGATAACAAGCGAGTGTATGAAGCCCCCTCCCCCCACCCTCCCCTGCCCGGCACAAATGGGCCTCAACCTATAAGTCGCCTGTGTTTGCGTTGGCTCGACCCTGCGTCTCCAGAAACAAGTGTGAGCTGTGCAGATGATGGGGATAATACTGTGATTCTGGCGTTGCAACATTTGCATCGTTGGGTAATATCACCTGTTGGTCCGGGTTAAGAAAAGACTGGAAGAGCGACTGGTAATGTTTGTCTTGTAGAACTCTCCCTCTATCCCCCTCCCTGTGAGAAAGGAGGGAGAAAAACGTTTTTTTGAAGTCCCACCCCGGCCGTTCCGTTCCCACAGCATAGACTCAGGTCCAGTCAGTCCAGATCCGTGCCCTACTTCCATCCTCCACCAAGAATAACATGGAAGCCATTTAGACAGCTGCAGGGAAGGTGAGGGAACCGAAGGAGAAAGAGGAGGCCGAGGGAATGGAAGAAAGATGAAGGCAAAAGGTACACAAGAGAGAGGAGGAGAGTAGCGGGAAGACATGAAAGTTAAATAATACGGGACAGAGAGAGAGAGAGAGAGAGAGAGAGAGAGACAAAGTGATGAGGTAGGTACTCACGTAAAAGTCCCAACACCACAATGTAGAAATACTCTGTTACAGGTAAAAGGCCTGTATTTAAGATTTTACTCAAGTAAAAGGGCCATATCTTTGCCGGGGCCTTACCCATTATCCCTAAACTTCGTTGCCATTTTGTTTTACTATTTTTAAAAACATTTTCAAATAGTTCAAATATCTACATCGACACCTTGTGAGCTTGTACAGTAGATTGGCTACTTGAACATTTGAAAATGTTTTTAAAAATAGTAAAAAAAAATGGTAAAGAAGATTAGGGGTAATGGGTAAGGCTCCGGCAAAAATAGGGACCCTAAGAGTATTGGCATCACAATATACTCAAGTGTCTAAGCAAAAAAGTACACAAAATGTTTCAAAATGAGTCAAATGTTTTCTCAAATACAATGCGTCCCATTGCGACGCATTGTGAACATGCTCAGGGGGGAAATAGAAATTTGACCTTAAGGTCACAAGTTTGTGTCAAACCGGAGAAAGGATTGTGTCAAAGGTCATGTCTATAACCTAGACACAGGATCTAGAGGTCTCAATAGAAGAGCAGGGAGACCAAATACAACCACCCCAGTTGTATGGGTTATATTGCATTAACATACTCTACCATACAGAGTGGACACATTTTAAATTTATTAACACAAAAATACGTACATAATACAGCCTTCGAGTACAGGTACTTAGTTACTTTCCACCACCCGGGGTGGAGAAGGAATGATGGAGAGATTAAAAACAAGAGGGAGGAACAAGAGAAGGTATAAAAGTGAATGAAAGAGATAAACCGATAATATCGGAACAAGAGGAAAAAAAGAGGAAAAAACAAGAGGAGGAACAAAAGAAGGTATAAAAGTGAATGAAAGAGATGCACCGATAATATCGGAACATATTATGTTCCTATCTAAAAGTTAGTTTGAATCTCCAGAGGTTTAATTGAATTGGAAATGAGTCGCGCGAGGCATAATAAAAAGTTAGCGGGAGCTGCTCTGCAAGGGTTTAGCGGCGGAGATGAAGAGACAGAGAATGACAGCAGAGAGAATACAGCAGGCTTCATAACAGCAGCGTATATAGTTCTCTCTCTGTGAGGAGCGATTCGGCCATGTTCAGGTAAATTGATCTCACGGGAGGGTGAGTAATAGTATAGCGCTCAAGACAAGAGGGAGGTATATGGAGAAGAAACAGAACAAAAAAGATGTATAGTTAAGTGAAGTCTAAATGGGTGGAGGGTGCCATATGAGATGGAGAAATGAGGGAGTGAAAGAGAGAAATAAATAAATGGAAAGAGCACGAAAGAAAGGAAAGGAATTTAATTGATTGCTTGAATACTTTATTAACAATGTTTTTTTAATATAGGTAGTACAGTAAAATGTTATGCATAAAAAAGAAAAGAAAGGAAAATCTACAAGCTCACAATGCGGCATGAAGCGACGCACTGTGAGCTTCTTAAACCTGTTTTTTAAATGTATTTATGTAAATTGTTAGATTTTCTGGTTTTATTTATGAAATACTTGGAAAATGTCGGAACTTTAAAAAAATATTTTGAAATATATTTTTTAAATGTAAGGACACAAAAAAGGGGGATATTACTCACGACGCATAAAAATTGGTCCGTGACCCAAACAGACAGACAAACAGACAGACAGAAAGAAAGAGACAGGTTTAGGGTGGGCCTGCTCTGCTCTGCGGGCGGTGAAGGTGCAGGTCTCTCGCTCTCCCCCTCTCTCTCTCTCTCTCTCACTTTCTCTCTCTCTCACTTTCTCTCTCTCCCTCCAGAGCAAACAGAGGCTGACAGAGGGTCTGTTGTGTGGGTGCAGGGTGGGCCAGGGGAACGCTAGGGAGGGGAACAGCCATGCTGGGATGTGAAATGTGACAGATCTATTTATGAGCTCATGTACCAGAAAAACCCTTCCCTTCCTGCAACCCTGGGCCCAGGTGTCAGGGTCAGGGGTCACAGGGGTCGAGGGTCAAGGGCAGGCCAGCCGGGGGAGAAAACTCTCACAGTTCAAAAAGGGAAGAAATCAGCGTTTCCCAAACGCTGCGTTTTGGTTTTATGAGTCAGCGAGAAAATACCCCCTTTTTTCAAAATATTTTACAAGTAAAAAATGTAAATAAAAAAATATATATATGTACATATCCTTTAAAAAAGAAAGATGTTTAAGTAGTGAAATAGCAGATCTACATGCTCGCAAATGATCTACAATGCTCTCCAATGCACGTTGTGGGTTTGTATATCTGCTATTTTCACAAATTTGGGTCACGGGGAGACATAACTGAACCACTTGTTGTAATTATATTCGCAAATTCACAGAGTGGAATAGACCACGGGTTCCCAAACTTTTTAGGCCGCGACCCCCCCTAAAATACTCATATTTGAACTGTGGACCCCCCACCCTGACAAGCACTTGGAATTGTAGGCATTGCATTTAGTTTGACTCGGTTCCACAGATTAATATTGTGAAAATAGCCGATCCACAAGCTATTTTCACAATGCCTCTTTCTTATGGAATATTTGACAATTTGGCATTAAAAAAAGTCTTAAAAGTCATTAAATTGTAACTTTATAAATGTGCAGATAAACGGTAGACGCTTATACTGTATGTTCGTTTGTTTACTGTTGAGTGAGGAAACAATGTTGCACATTAAGGCTAATCATCTGGGGAACCCCCAAAATAATTTGGGGACCCCCAGCTTGGGAACCACTGGAATAGACTGTGTGGTGGATTTTTTGCCAGTGTCATGTTATTGCACCCTACATATTATACTACATTACACTACATGTATCCCCATGGTTGCATGCTTGGTGTCATACACCCAAAAAATTGCAGATGCGACGCATCGTGAGCTTACAGATCTGCTTTTTTTGTGACATGGCATGCAACCAATGGTGGAAAAAGTACTCAAATATTGTACTTAAGTAAAAGTATCAATACTGCAATGTAGAAATACTCTGTTACAGTAAAAGTCCGTAAAAGTACTCATCATGCAGAATGTCCCATTTCACAAGTTTTCAAATGTATAAAAATCTTTTGAAAATAGCAGATCAACAAGCACACAATGTGTTGCATCGCGAGGCATTGCGCGCTTGTAGATTGGCTATTTTCAAATGGCCGAAATGTATATACTGTAGCTGTAGGGCTGAAGTGGTTGATGTATGCTTTGTAATAACAATCAAAATCTACAAAGTAACTAGTAACTAAAGTTTTCATATAATTGTTGTGGGGGAAAAGTACAATATTTGGATCCGAGATGTAGTGGAGTAGAAGTAAAAGTATTGGAAATTGGAAATACTCAAGTAAAGTACAAATCCCTCAAAATTGTACTTAAGCGCAGTACTTAAGTAAATGTACTTAGTTACTTTACACCACTGCATGCAGCCAAGTATAAATCAAGGCCTTAGACATAATTAAACCTCATATGTACTGAAAACATCATTTTCTGCTCCATCCGTGTCATTACTGTCATCAAGCTCATAATCATGGTCATTTCCTCGTTTCATTAGTTTCGTGGTGACTTTCCTCGGAAAGGAAACAGAAGTAGCTAGTAACTAGTTTAGCAACGGCTGTCATTTGGTCACTGGATGTGATTATGATTTTGATTTTACAAATATAAATTGGGGTCTCAGGGATAGAAATAACATTAAATAACATGAAATGGGGGTCCGTAGCCCTAATGCAAACTGGGGGTCCTTTAAATTAAAATGGTCGAGAATCACTGCTAGAGCCGTAAAAATCTTCTCTTATGGGGGGGGGTCCCTGGAAAATCTTTTCAAATGGGGGTCCGCAGGCTAATAAGTCTCAATTTGGGGGTCCTTGACATGAAAACGTTTGAGAACCACTGCCCTGGATAATCACAATCAGAACTTAATTGTCACATCACATTTGCCGGTGTAAAGAAGTGGGCTCGTGTTCAAAATGTTACTTGCGTAAAAGTACAAAAGTATTGGCATCGAAAAATATACTTAAAGTACCAAAAGCTGTGAGCTTGTAGATCGGCTATTTTCAAATAGCCTATATATGAAACAGGGCTAAAGTGGTTAATCTATGTTTTATAATATAATAATGTATATCTGCAAAGTAACTAAAGTTTTCAAATTATTGTAGTGGAGTAAAAGTACAATATTTGCCTCTGAGATGTAGTGGAGTAGACGTAAAAGTATTGAACATTGGAAATACTCCAGTAAAGAAAAAGTACCTCAAAATTGTACTTAAGTACAGTACTTGAGTAAATGTACTCAGTTACTTTACACCACTGAGTATGACGAAGAAAAAACATAAAAAGTATAAAATATGGACACACACACACACACACACACACACACACACACACACACACACACACACACACACACACACACACACACACACACACACACACACACACACACACACACACACACACACACACACACACCCCCCCCCCCCCAATTGCCACCCAGTGTCTTCCTATCCTATCCACCCTCTACCCTGCACTAAGCAGCAGTTAGGCAGGGGGGGGGGGCTGATTATGCAGGCAGCTGTCAGCCGCTCCCCCTCCTCTCCTCTCAGGTAGGTATACGTACACTGTAGGTAACGTATTGCATGCATGGACCCCCCCAGGCGACAGTTCAACTGCAGCGCAGACTGAGGCTGTGCCACCGCCGTCTGCCTGAGAGAGAGAGAGAGAGAGAGAGAGAGAGAGAGAGAGAGAGAGAGAGAGAGCAACGCAAAGAAAAGAAAAGAATGCTAATGGATCAAATGGGATGAGTGCCTGAAGATGAGAGGAGGGGGAGAGAGAGTTGTTGGCAGGCGCCCCCCCCCCCCCGACCCCTGATCAGCTGTCATTCAACGCGAGGCCTGATGTGTGTGCATGCATGTGCGTGTGTGCGTGTGTGTGTGTGTGTGTGTGTGTGTGTGTGTGTGTGTGTGTGTGTGTGTGTGTGTGTGTGTGTGTGTGTGTGTGTGTGTGTGTGTGTGTGTGTGTGTGCGTGTGTGTGTGTGTGTGTGTACTCTGTATAACTATACTTGTGAGGGCCAAATGTCCCCGCAAGTATAGTAGAATTTGAGAATTAGAGACATTATGAGGAAACCTTTTCCTGGTCCTCATAAGAGAAATGGTTGTTTTATGTTAAAATAAAATAAATACAATTAATTATTACAATTAGGAGGTTGGAATTAGGGTTAGGATTAGGCATTTAGAGGTTAGGTTTAAGGGTTATAGGGTTGGAGTGATGCCTGATTTATACCAAGTTACAACGGCACTATAGCCTCGATCTCCAGGCTTTTATTTTACTTCGCGTTTTGCTCAAAAAGAAAGCCTGGACCAGCCTGTTGACATTCCTGGCATAGGAAGTGGGAGTCAACCTTTCATTTCCCCAACCAACCAGAGTGCAGTGGGCGTCGCTCCAAATGTTGTGACGTCGGGTCTCTCAATGCTACACCGTGTGGGAGGAGGAGCGGGGCAGGGCGGGGGGCGGGCGCACAGATCGGTGAACCAATAGGAGCCCACGGATGTTTTCTCCGGAGATTTTGAGTCCGCCCCTCTAGACCAGATATCAGACGCGTTGGGGCAGGCTACAACGGCACTGACATGCATCGATAGCAGTAGCCGATCCATACGCGTACGGCTATTTTCGGCTTTAGGGTTTATAGAGCAGAGTGGTTCACAATCTTTTTAGCGCGATAGAGAAATCTGATTTCTTCTCGGGAAACTACCCAAACTAGTAAAAATAGCAGATCTACAAGTGATGCAACACGTTGTTTGTAGATCTACTATTTTCACTTCATAAAAAAACAAAAATATAGATTACATTTTTTATTTCATGAATTTATTTTTTGAAAATCTTTTGAAATAATTAGAAAATTGTAGGAAACGGAAAAAAGGGGATATTTACTCAGTGTGACACATAAAAATGGTTCCGTGACCCACAAATGGGTACCAACCCCATTATGTGGGGAACAGTGGTTTAGGGTGAAAAATCTCGTAAAAAAATGCCATTTATAAAATTGCTGTCCTACAATGTTGATGTCCTCTCAAGTATAGAAAATACAAACGTGCGTGTGTGTGTGTGTGTGTGTGTGTGTGTGTGTGTGTGTGTGTGTGTGTGTGTGTGTGTGTGTGTGTGTGTGTGTGTGTGTGTGTGTGTATGGAGTGTGTGAGGTGCTGGCCGCCCAGGTTTACGCCCCCCAGCTTTACTGACATGTTTTCCCTGCACGCCGCCCTTGAAGTTTCAAAGATGAAGGAATTATGAAAACGGGCGAGAGGGGAGGGAGGGAGGGAGGGAGGGAGGGAGGGGCTGGGCAAAAGAGATGGATGGATCTCTGGAAGGCTAGATACAGTTATATACTGCTCTGTTCCTTTCTTCTACCCCACCCTCACCCCCGTCACCACCCTCTCCTCCACACACCCCCCCTATGTGTCTTTCTTTCCCATGCTCCATCTACGCAGTGGAGCTCCATCTCTCCATCTCTCTCTCCCTCTCTCTCTCTCTCTCTCTCCGTCTTGCCTCGGAGCCATACTTTGCTCCGGAGAAGGGAGGAGAAAAAAAGCAACATATCAAAACTTAACGGCATTTCCTTTTTTGAATAATGCTGAGTTCAATATTATTCGGGGTTTGAACTCGGCGCTCGCTTGCTGCTGCGCTTGCTTCTCTCTTCTCCGGGGCGAGCCTTTTCCCCCTTCCGCGAGGAGAGGAGAGGAGAGGAGAGGAGAGGAGAGGAGCTGGCGCGCTTCAACGCAGTCACTTAAGGGCAGTCAGACTGCCTCCCTCCTGCATGGCTAGAAGAATTTTTAGTGATCGAAACACAAAATTTTCCGTCTTCTTCTTCTTCTTCTTCTTCTTCTTCTTCTTACCGCATTGATATGGCGCGTCTCTTAAAAGTTCAACGGCGTCGGTTCAAACCGCCTCATTGTACATGCTTCACGCGTGCGGTTGAAGCTGTGGCATGTGCCTGGCGTGTTCATGCCGGGGAGGAATAATCCATGTTGACAGCAGAGGCAGATGGATATATGATCACCAGTTAAAGAGGATTGCTGTGACACCCGAACCAGGAAGTGCTTGTCAAGCCGCATTACAACGGTACACAGCCCTATGAGCTTTAGATCGCTGGTTCCTCTAAGTGAGGTCCGGGGACCCCCAGGGGTCCTTTAAGGTGGTTCCAGGGAGTCCCCCCCCAGCAAAATGAGGAACAGTTGAGTTGAAATACTTAAAGCTGCACTATGTAACTTTTTTTGAATACAATGTAATTTTGTCCAATCTGTATGGTAGAGTATGTTAATACAATATAACTCACACAATTGGGGTGGTCGTATTTTGTCTCCCTGCTCTTCTATTGAGACATTTAGAATGTGTCAAAGGTCATGTCTCACCTAGACACAGGATCTGACACAAATTTTGGGTCAACTCAATATTAAATGTATCCCCTGAGCAAGCAGGCCGGTTCTATTAGCTCAATAGTAAAAATGTCAGCACCTGCGCATGAAACCAGGTTCAAATCCAGGGTAAAATAAGCCATGTTTTTTATTTCGGCTCTTTTAAAAAAAAACTGAAAACTTTTCAAAAACGTATACAAAAACTGTAAAAAAAATAAAAATAAATAAAATGAAGGCAGCCGAAACGTTGATGTGCTGTAATTTTGTATCGAGTCCAATTGAATTAAAGGCCTTTTACTTTTCAAAACTACTTTGAGTGCCTGCGGACCTGGATTATGTACTGTACTGTAGGCTATATGCCTTTTTGGTCATATCTTTCATTCTTCCTAGATCTTGACAAATCTTCACTTATGGGATTCCGTGGGGCAAAACCTTTTCAAAAGGGGCTCCGCGGCCAAATACATATCAATTTGGGGGTCCTTGACATGAAAAGGTTTGAGAACCACTGCTTTAGAAAAACGATTTGTGACTTAAATTTGATTGCGCAAACAAACAGCCACCCAAACAGCTACAGTATCAGACCCAAACGGCTACAGTATCAGACCCAAACAGCTACAGTATCAGACCCAAACAGCTACAGTATCAGACCCAAACGGCTACAGTATCAGACCCAAACAGCTACAGTATCAGACCCAAACAGCTACAGTATCAGACCTAAACAGCTACAGTATCAGACCCAAACGGCTACAGTATCAGACCCAAACGGCTACAGTATCAGACCCTAACTGTTAGGGTCTGATACTGTAGCTATTTGGGTCTGATACTGTAGCTAGCTGTTAGGGCCTAACAGCTACAGTATCAAACGGCTACAGTATCAGACACAAACGGCTACAGTATCAGACCCAAACGGCTACATATCAGACCCAAACGGCTACAGTATCAGACCCAAACAGCTACAGTATCAGACCCAAACAGCTACAGTATTAGACCCAAACAGCTACAGTATATTAAGACCCAAACAGCACCGATGATGCACCCCTATACCTATCCCCTGCTGCTTGTCCTCCCGTTATCCCCATCCTCACCCCATTCCCAGCAGATGGCTTTAATTAATATAGACGTGATAACGAGATTCCACGCGATTAATACACACAGCAGTTATGGATTTAAGTGCTAGGGATTCCAGCTAATATGATTAACAGCAGTTGGAGTGGGGGGCATCTGGCGAACGACTTGAAATGGAGGGATTGGAGGAGTGATGTGTGAAGTAAGTGCGTGTGTGTGCTCGTGTGTGCTTGTGTGTGTGTGTGTGTGTGTGTGTGTGTGTGTGTGTGTGTGTGTGTGTGTGTGTGTGTGTGTGTGTGGGGGGGTGTACGCGCGTGTGTGTGTGTGTGGCACCCTGGGGCCTAACGTCATCCTGTCTTATTAGCCTGTTTTGTTATCTGTGTGATATTGTACAGCCTGCTGTTATTGGAGGCCTAGCACACTGGGACTGAATGTCCTATACATATAGTACACAACCCAGTGACTACTTACTGTGTGTGTGTGTGTGTGTGTGTGTGTGTGTGTGTGTGTGTGTGTGTGTGTGTGTGTGTGTGTGTGTGTGTGTGTGTGTGTGAATTTAATTCAGAGTGTAGAAATGTTATCCTTATGCTATCTGTGTGTTATCTTTCTTTCCATGAGTCAAGGGAATTACATTTGTACTCTCTTAGTGTTACAATGAATTAACCACTCGATTGATTGAATTCATAATATATAGTCAGACATGCAAACAGCACGTGGTACAGTCACACATTTTGGCTAACAGGATGACACAAAAAAAGTCCAGGGGACTTGTTTCCATTGTGGTCCTATGTACTGAATTCATCAATTCTAATTTCCGCGAAAGCCTTCCCCACAATAAGGCTGCTGGGGTTTAAGCACAATTTCGCGCGTGCACATTAGCGCATGTGTGCGCGTCTGTGTGTGTGTGTGTGTGTGTGTGCGTGCGTGCGTGCGTGCGTGCGTGCGTGCGTGCGTGCGTGCGTGCGTGCGTGCGTGCGTGCGTGCGTGCGTGCGTGTAGCAATAGACATGGTAGAAATTATCTTCCATCTATTCTGCGTTAGTACTGCTACAACTCTTTCATCAGCATTCTAATTTAAAATCTTATTTTGAAGTTTAATTACATTATTATAGTTTTACTGACATATGCTGACATCAGTGCAATGGAGTCTTAAACAAATTAGTCAAATTCCTTCTTCAAAACAGCACACTCTCAAATGTCTTTTTTTTCCCCCCAAAATTTTTATCCCACGATTTTGTAACCCATTTTTCACCCAGTGCCAATTGCCTGAGCTTGTAATCCTGGGCGCTACTCTCCCTCTGCCAGCCTGGGGAGAGCCCCTAATTGAGCTCATGCTTCCTTCAACGCATGAGGAGTGAGAAGGTCGCTCCTTATCACCTGACAGGGGGGAGTTTCCCCGGTTGGATGTAGCGCATGGAAGGAACATGTTATTCCAACCAGTTCCTTTCCCCTCCATCAGGCGCGCCGGCTGACCAGGGGGAGGCAGTATAGAGACCAGGATTACTGCATGTTTTTTTGTGAGGGTATGTACCTGAGGGGGCATGCAGACTCCACATAGAAAGGCCCTTTCCCCAACCCCACCTAGGGTATGGGCACTGATGACGCGGAGAGAACATGCCCACAGCGTCACACACACACACCGTGCCCCCAACACATTCTCCAATTTATTTTAAGTACTTGAACTCTCGTGGTATTTTCGGTGAAAATTGTGAAAATTGACGATCTACAAGCTCACGACGTGTCGTGTTGGGTTGTGGCGACATACTACAGCTTGTGTTATAACCACACCCCGCTTCTGTGATGCACTGTTACTTTTCAGGATTCAAATTCAAAAGCATCAAAAGTAGCAGATCTACAAGCTCTAAACGCGTCGCTTCACACCGTGTTTCAAGCTTGCAGATCTGCTACTTTTGATGCTTTTGTGTGACACTGTCGTATGATCAAGTAGGGGTTAATTTACGAAAAAACACGAAAAGTTAAAATATGGAGATAAGAGGTTTCTGCCCGACAGCAACGATAACTAACACAACTACGGTGGTTGTATTTGGCCTAACTGCCCTTCTATTGAGACATTTAGATCCTTTGGTCGGGTAGGACCACTGCTGTTTGAAGTGGTACTGCCTGAAGGTCCAAATTCGATTGATTGATTGATTGAACATTCATTGATTGAATACTTTATTAACAGTTTGCAAAGACAAGCACAGGCAAGTACAGTTCAATACAAGGTCTGTTAAGAGGATTTTAAACCCAAGAAAGCACTATGGCTTGTTTCCATTGGGGTCCTTCGTACTAAATTCATCGAAAAACATTTAATGGCAGACGAATATACACTACTTTGCAAAAACATCATATAAACGGGTAGAAATCAAAAATCGAAATATATGTACAGTAAACAATTCGGGGGGGGGGGGGGGGGGGGGCAGGCTTTGACTTTATACAGGGGCCAGTTCCGAATTGCAGCCACATGTAAGTGCTATTTTATAGCAGTTTTGAAGGAGAGTAAGGATTCACATTTATTTATGACTGTTGATAAGGCATTCCACATTTTTGTGGCATAGATATCTCCCATGAGTAAGCAGCCATGTTCTAATAGTTCATAAACCCTAAGCATCCGTGCAAAGGGGACCTGGGTTCAAATCTCGGTTAGGACATCAAAGTTATTACAGAGTGCAACTAGTCATTAACTACTCATTATTACTGAAATGATTCAGATCGTTACTCACACTTCCTGTCAGAACTAGAGCCCGACACATTTTTGGGGTCTGATGCCAATCACGATTTTGGAATCATTTTGAGAAACCTTGACGTTTGATTAACGTTTCAATTTGAGAACATTTAACTTATTGCGCAGACAAATGAATAAAAATAAAAACAACGTTTTAATAGATAAAACATTTAAATGAAGTATGTCAATTCAAGTTCAATATGAAATTGAAAGCACTCGAACTGAACTTCATTTAACCACTTAAGCCCCATTAAAAATCTTTCAAAGATATCCAATCTGCAAGCTCACAACAACGCATCGCATTGCAATTTGCAACAAGTTGTGAGCTTGTAGATCTGCTATGTTCTTTTGTTGTTTAGGAAAACATTAACTCTATAATGGCATAGCCAAAATAGGGACACTAGGTTCAAAGTGGTTTTAAAAAAAAGTCTGGACACATTGGCTACATAATTGCCGATACAGATGTGGCCCAAAAAATATCAAATAATGGGGGCGCTGATGGCCTATGTGGTGCATACCACATGCACCAGCGAGTCGCGGGTTCGATTCCCGACTCTCTCCCCGTTTCCTGTCACTCTTAACTATCTTACTGCCAAGGACGACTTATGACGACTTATTGTCCAAAAGCCCTCACTGGCACTGCAAAGGACGACTTATGACGACTTATTGTTTTTTAATCGTTTTATAAAAGATTGCGCTGTTCTCTGTCACCCGAGTGATCAGTTTCACTTTCCACTCACCCGGATCCGGAAATAATGTCATCCGAAGATTTCCGCCTCTGTCCACTTCCTGTTTAACTTTTTCATTAAAATGGCTTGAGTTGACTTTTTTTCCCCTGTATTTTGCGAGACATCCTATTTTCAACATGCTGCTGCAGGTGAAGGAAATGTCTGGTTGGAATATTTTTCTATGGGCGACACACACACGTACCGTGTGTGATTACAAACAGTCAGACAAGCGATAATAAGGGATATACATTTTCTGTGGCCAGTTGAAAAGGTAAGAAACGCTTGCATTTTTGGCGAGAAATGGTATATTCACATGCTGTTAAGAAGGCATCGCGGTTGTAATGATTTTTCTCTGGGCGAGCGAGGCACAGGGATACCGTGTGTGTTTACAAACGATCGGACAAGTGATCATAATTAATATAAATTTTCTGCAGTTGAAAGGATAAAAAAACAAAGATTTCTGGCAGTGGGCAAAGGCAGCCAGAAATAAGTCTGGCAGTGAAAGAGTTTCCAAATTATGTACTTTCCAAATAAAGGCACAAAAGCCCCCAAAAATATCTTTTAAAAAAAAGAAGTGATCAGCCCATACTGATACATCGGTCGGGGGGGGGGGGGGGGGGGGGGGGCTCTATAATCCCTATGCCAAAATAGAGGGCTTAACTACTCATCATTATTACCGATAGATGATCCAACACTCGGCTCACACACATCATGTCACAACCTCTTAATATGAAACACACACTGAGGCTTGCCTGGGTCACATCATGCAAATAACAAAGAATACTTTAAAGTACAGAAACAACTGTTAGTAATTTGCATAATAAATGCAAAGAGGCAGTCAAAGAGTGACAGCTGCTGGAAAGAGGAGCCTATATGCTTTGGGGTGTCAGTTGACATCTCGTAAAGAATGACACGGCCGAGATGCAAACAAGTACATCTGTGTCACAACTGTTTTCCCTTTCCAGAGTAATCACTGTGACAGAAATTCTGTTTTTCGGGTCCCCGTCGCGAGCTGTGGAAGGGAGGGGGGGGGGGACGCCTGAACCGACCCTGCAGAATGCAAAGCAAGCGGTGGTGGAAGAAGTACTGACATTTTTTTTACTTAAGTAAAAGTATCAAAATACTCTGTTAGTAAAAGTAAAAGTCTGGTGTTCAAAATGTACTTGATTAAGAGCACAAAAGTATTGGCATCAACATTTGCCACCAAGTACCAAAGGTACCAAAAGTAAAAGTACTCATTATGCATAATGTCCCATTTCACAAGTTTTCAATATGTTTAAAACATCAACAGATCTACAAGCTCAAAACATGTCGCTTATAGCCGAAATATATAAGGCTGAATGTGGATAATGCATGTTTTATAATATCATCAACATCTGCAAAGTATCTGCACTAGTAAATAAAGTTTTCAAATAATTGTAGTGGAGTAAAAAAAAGTACAATATTTACCTCTGAGATGTGGCTCAGTATAGGCAAACGTAATGAATATTAGAAATACTCCAGTAAAGTAAAAGTACCTCAAAATTGTACTTCAGTACAGTACTTGAGTAAATGTACTTAGTCACTTCACACCACTGCAAGGGTGCAAAACAAAAGTAGAAGTCACTATAGGACAAGGAAAACATGTTTTAGAGAAGTTGGCGTTGTCTATTTTAGCAAGTTCCTCTTCGAGGGAAAGTCTTCCCTCTTTCTCCAGAATTGTGTGATTTGTTTTGTTTTGATCTTACTGCCCTTCCTTCATCCACTCCTACACCCACGGAGAGCTCTTGTCCTCTATACAGAGCAGCTGGACATAACCATCTATTAGTCGAGTTCTAACAGGTTCCTTCTACAGTACTACCAGAGGTGGAAAAAGTACTAAAATGTTTTACTTAAGTAAAAGTATCAATACTGCAATATACACATATTCTGTTACAAGTGAAAGTCCGGAATTCAAAATTTACCTGAGTGTAAAAGTACAAAAGTACCAAAAGTACTTTATACTACTACTTTATGCAGAATGTCCCATTTCATATGTTTTCAAATGTATAAAATGTCTTGAAAATAGCAGATCTACATGCTCACAATGTGTCACGATGCAGTGCATTGTTTCATGTATGTATGTATGTACAGTATGTATTCATGTATGTTTTGTATTAATAATAGAAATCTACAAAGTAACTAGTAACTTAAGTTTTCAAATAATTGTAGTGGAGTAAAAGTACAATATTTGCTTCAGAGATGTAGTGGAGTAGAAGTAAAAGTATTGAAAACTGGAAATACTCCAGTAAAGTAAAAAAAAATACCTCAAAACTGTACTTAAGTACAGTGCTTGAGTAAATGTACTTAGTTACTTTACACCACCGTACAGTACCCATGTTGTTCTTTTGCCATTTTACTTGTTGAAATTGCAGGAATGTATTTATTATACATTTTATTTTTCTATACGTGTGTTTTTCCCCCCAAAACACGTGCCTCTCAGTTTACACACACATTGGCACTCAAAGGACCATAACTGAAATAAGCTCTTGAGCCATTTGTTTTATTTTTTTTGACAGTTTTGAGATTTAAAAGAATATTACATCACATGATGTTGATAAATCATGTGATGTCATTTTCTCCAACTTGTAATCTCGGCACCCCTGAAAAAGAGGCTCTCGTCAACCTTCAAGTGTGTTTTCCGAGAATTAGATAAAAGTTGAAATGAAATGAAATGACAGACACACTATGCACAAATTATGATCATGTATGCATTATATGACAATAAAAAACATGAATCAGTCAATAAAGACTTAAGCCATAAGCCCCACAGCGAAGTTAAGATCCCCCCCGAGATGCAGTTAACTGTTGACTCCAACTTAAAGAGCACGTAATTGGCATTTGTTTGTGTTGATGTCTACAAACACACAGCTTGTGAGGTTGAACTTTGGGGAGAGAGGACTTGTGCTTCTTGCAAACACAACAGAGTTCACCAGCTCTCTCTCTCTCTTGCCGAGGGGGGTTAAGGGTGAGGGGTTATCGCTGTCTGTCTCTGGGCTGTTCCAACAGCAGGGAGAGTGTCTCCACGCATTAATCACACTCCAGAGAATCTGTCTGGTCCAAACACACACACACACACACACACACACACACACACACACACACACACACACACACACACACACACACACACACACACACACGCGCACACACACACACACACACACACACACACAGGCTGAGTCGAAATGAGATGCCCCCCATAGATAAACCCTGCTGGAGGACAGACGGACGGACGGACGGACGGACAGACAGAGGATGGTATAAGGATTCTGATTGGCTGTGGTGGAAGAAGTACAGAGATATTTTACTTACGTAAAAGTAGCAATACCACACTATAAAAATACTCTGTTACAAGTAAAAGGCCTGTGTTCAAAAATGTTACTCGAGTAAAAGTACAAAGGTATTGGCATCGAAATATACTGAACTGCTTGTTTGAACAAGTGTCTCCTAAAGCAACACTCTGTGATGTCATCATCATCTACACCAGTGATTCTGAACCTGTGGGCAGAGGCCCACTGGTGGGCCGTGAGGATATTGCAAGTGGGCCCCCGAATAATTGTCAAAACACTAAGATTGTGTTGATAGTATAACATTGTTACAAAAGCTTTCACGTCATACGGGTATTTGATAGGTCGCCATAGTTACCCACTGAATATTGGTACTCCATATATGGAGCTATCCGACATAATACTAACCTATCTAAGGCTGACATCACAAAGTCCATATTTGGGCGTGGTTGATCTAGAACTCCATATATGGAGAGACAACTAGTGCTGACATCATGCTATATATAGCTGACTCATCGTGCCATCAGTGAGATGTCACGAGCATCCAGCCAAGCACTATATAAAGGATGGCTGTCACCTCTTGAGTGGAGTTGCAATCAGCGGTACCCTTAATATACCACTATCTCTAAGACTAGAGCCTTCAAGATCATCGACCATCTCCCACCAGGAGAGAGTCCAGAAACTTCTGTACGAACAAGGATATTTAGATATTTTCATAATCACCCGGGTTGACATCTCAGTTAAGTTCTTATCGGACACCTTAGACAACCAGTCGCTTTCCTTTGAGTAGTATTTTATAATACTGGTAAACTTCAGGGAAGTTTCAAGAGGTGGGAGTGTTACCACCACTGACTGGCTTACGAGAGTGTCTGTAGCTTCACTCAGAGATCAAATGGCTTCCAATTATCCTCGCCCTGAAGAGAATTATTCCTGTCCTGTGTGTTGTGACATCTTTAAAGATCCTGTTATCCTTTCATGCAGCCACAGCTTCTGCAAAGACTGTCTACTAAAATGGTGGAGAGAGAAGAAAATAAAGGAATGTCCAATTTGTATGGAGAGACATTCAGTGGATCCACCCAGAAACCTGGCTCTGAAGAACCTGTGTGAGGCCTTCATACAGGAGAGACATCAGAGAGCTTCAACAGGGTCTGAGGTTCTCTGCCGTTTACATGCTGAGAAACTCAAACTGTTCTGTCTGGAATGTCAACAGCCAGTTTGTCTTGTGTGCCGATATTCAAAAAAACACACCGACCACAGATTCAGACCCATGGATGAAGCTGCACTTGATCACAAGGAGGAAGTCCAGAAATCACTGAAGCCTTTCAGTGATTTGTGGATTTCAGAACAGTTTGATGATGATGATCTCTATGGTCCAACAGCAGCACACATTCAGTCCCAGTCCCAGACTGGATGTGCAACCCAGTAACCCTGGGTAACCCTGTAACCCTATGTAAATTACGCCACTGCTGATAAACGTACCAGCCCGCCGCACGACCCGGAAATTACCGTAATAAACCTAAAACGGGAGCAAAAATTAAATACAATTAAAAAAATTAAAAAAAATCCAGAATTTCCCAGTGGCCAGCACGTCCCTGATGATGATGATGATGACGATGATGATGATGATGATGATGATGATGATGATGAACTATAGATACTTTTAACACATTGACTGCCTGCGATTAACAATTGTTTTTGATCCCCATGCCAGCGTTTATTTCCTTAAATTGACGATCTTTTGACAGCCACAGAAGCCACAACGTGCACGCGGATGAAAAGAAAAAAGTGTCTGTGGGGTGGGGTAGAGTCCTGTCTATCCACTGGAACAATAACATTTCTACCGCGGAAACAAATAACCATGTGTTCCAATGTAGTCACAAGCTCTTGTTAATACTTTTTATTGGTTCAATATTCATAAAACAGACACACTGCGTGCCAATCGCGTAGTTCTACGCAAACCTAAATAATTGCGCAGCGTGCCAGTCGCGTAGTTCTACGCGAAGTGGTCTTTTTTTTTCTCTCGCAGTGACACATTTCATTGTAGGCCTCTCTCGCAGTGACACATTTCATTGTAGCACACCAGAAACGGAAATGAATGTCAATCGAAGATTTTCGTTCCCATCCGCCGCCGCTCTAAAGCTTCCGCTAATCCGCCATTATCTCTGTGTTGTTTTTCTCCTCGCTGAACGCTGTTTAATAGAAACTGCGACTACTGCAAAATGGACGATCGCCGATTGAAAATTTCTTCTCTGGGCCACTCACACAGCTACCCTGTGTGTCTACAAACAGTTGAACGCGCGATCTTAACACACTCACCGCCAAAGGCGAGAATTCTCCCCTTTTCAGTCAATGGTCTTTACCGCCAAAGGGGAGAATTCTCCCCTTTTAATTATTTTTTTTTAATTCTGTTTTTGAATTCCTAAAAAGTTTCTCTAATTTTTTAGTATACATTTATAACCCTAACCCTAACGAATTAATAAATAATAAAAAAAATAATAAAAAAAAATCCATTCACTTCAATGTTAAAAAATAAACGGACAAATAATTCACATTGTTTCTATAAAAAAATGATTAAAAACCCTGGCAGTGGGTGATTTTATTATGAAAAAACTTTGGTATTTAGCGAGGTCTGTGGCGAGGTGAAAACAAAAAATAAAATAAAATAAATCGGCACTAGTGAGTACATTATGATATTAAACTCTGGCATGGAATGTGTTAATCAGTTTCAGATTTACTTAAACAAAGCAGGGCATTAATTTATGAAAGAAAAAAATAATTAACACTGAAATATGGACATGCAAGGTTTCTGTCTAACAGTCACGATATGATTGTGTTTGTGGTCGAAGACAGTCAACATTAAAGGGATACTTCACTTTCGGACCGGGGAAACATTTAAAAAATATATAAAAAATAAATGAAAAAAGTAATGGAAAAATCACGGCCCCCTCACGCATTAGAGTGTCCTACTAATGTGTGAGGGGGCCTTTATTTTGCCATAACTTCTTTCATTTTGTTTTAATATTTTTTTTTAATGTTTATTTTATGTGAAAGTGAAGTATCCCTTTAAGTGTCTGCTAAACCTAATAGATCAGTAGTTCTCAGACTTTTTCACGTCAAGGACCCCCCCAAAATGATATATATTTGGCCGCGGACCAAATATTTCATTCCAGGGACCCCCAGAAACAAAGATTTGAGTTACAAATGTTTGCTTTAAAAATATATATATTCAAAAGATTTGCACACATTTTTACGATTTTTCAAAAATAGCAGATATACAAGCCCCTGGTACCCCCCAAGCTCACAACGCGTCGCGATGCAACGCGTTGTGAGCTTGTAGATCGGCTTTTTTCAAATAGCCTAGGTATAAAATAGGGCTAAAGTGGTTAATGTACGTTTTATAATTTGTAATAATTTATGTCTGCAAAGTAGGCTAACTATTAACTAAAGTTTTCAAATAATTGTAATGGAGTAAAATTACAATATCTGCCTCTGAGAGGTAGTGGAGTAGAAGTAAAAGTATTGAAAATTGGAAATGCTCCACTGAAGTAAAAGTACCTCAAAATTGTACTCAAGTACAGTACTTGAGTACTTTCAACCTCTGTGTTTGAGCGAGGCATGCCATGCATGTATGTATGTTATATATATCATACAGCCATAGCTGAGTGGTTAGTGAGCCCGCCTAGGGAGCCAGAGGCCCTGGTTGCCCCAGGTACGATTCCAGGCCACGCCAGCATATGTGTCGATGAAATGAAATTTGTCCCTGAGCAAGACTCTTAACCCCTAATTGCTCACAGGCCCTCATTGGAAACAAGCCCGCAAGGACTTTCATGAACGTCCTGTTAAAAGGAATTATCCTTATACTTATCCTAACTGGCAGCCCGGGGGCCACATGGGGCCCCCACCTTCACTTAATCCGGCCCGCAGGTTAATATCGGAGTACCGATATATTATTGATTACAGCCGTTACAATTCCAAACATGCAATATGACTCACTTTGATTACTCCAGTCTATATTAGTAGCTTAAAATGGCTAGTATTAAAAATGTATTGTCTTTTTTATGTCCAATGTGTTTGTATTTAAGTTCATAAAGTTAACATACGTATAACTAAATGCATTTGAAATCAAATAAAAAAATTGCTTTTCAGGATTCCAATTCAAAAATAGCAAAAAAGAATTCAGGATTCCAATGAAAAAATAGCAAAAATAGCAAATCTACAAGCTAAACATTGCAGATTGGCTATTTTTGCTATATATATATATATATATATATATATATATATATATATGTGTGTGTTATATGTGTTTGTGTAAGATTGGGTTCATGCTGAAGCAGCTGTAGCAGTAGTGGCTCAGACAGAGCCTCTCTACCTGATGACCAAGAGCCTAATTATCTCCTCCAGCCAAGGGGGGGAATTCCCCTGTAGGCTAGTGGTTAAAGATATTTGGCTTTAGTGTCCCTTCCCACGCGGTGGAGACCCGGGTTCAAAGCCTATGGGCGTTACACAGCCATCCATCTGCCCAGCTTCACTCTCCTAGGTGGTTTCCCTTCTTAACGTCCACAGTAACAAGACTAAGAGCCTAAAAGCACCGCCGGCAGCCCCTATAGGCCGTACTGCTCCTTACAGCCAACCTGACCAAAGTGGATTGAACCAACCATCTTGCAGGCTCCCTCATAGGGTTGGAGGGGGCGATCACACCCCTCCAACGGACGGTTTTCTTCAACTGCGCCCTCTCGACAGATATTCTCCATGTCTCCAACACTCTCATTAGCGGGGCTAAATAAATTAAAAATGAAAACATTATTATTGGCATGTAAATTGTATATTCACTGAACGATAAATATAATTTTGAACAGCGTTATAGTGAAAACGTTATAGTGAAACAAAAGAAAGTACCATAATTAAAAAAGCTACAAGGTTAACACATTGAGTGCCAAAACCGTAATATTACCTTTTTGCAAATGCACCCGTGGAGTGCCAAAAAGCATAAAAAAAAAACGTAAATATGCGTTTTTTTTACCTTTTTGTTTTTTTTATATATTTGAAAACGTGTGAAATGGAACATTCTGCATACTGAGTACTTTCTACTGTTGGTACTTTAAGTACATTCTGATACCAATACTTTTGTACTTTTACTCAAGTACATTTTGAATTCCGGACTTTTACTTGTAACAGAGTATTTCTACATTGCAGTATTTATACTTTTACTTAAGTAAAACATTTGAATACTTTTTCCACCACTGACAAGAAGACAGGAAACACAAGACCATTACTACAAAATAAGATACAAGAAACACACTTCAAAATAAGGCACGGAAATGCATATCCGGACACTGAGCTTGTAGATCTGCTATGTTTTTATTTTGATGCCAATACTTTTGTACTTTTTTTTTACCCAAGTAAAAGTTTATGTTTAACTTCTACAACTGATAGAAATGCACTGTGGTATTCCAGATGGGTAAATAATATGCATGGTGGGGGTGAATGATCTGTGAACCAATGACTGGGGAGTCAGTGTGATGACAGTCCAATGATTACTGTGTCAAATGAGACACAGGTGAGGCCAACTTTATGTCATATATCTCACTGAAGTGTAACAAAATGAAAGCCTCTACAGTGTGTGTGTGTGTGTGTGTGTGTGTGTGTGTGTGTGTGTGTGTGTGTGTGTGTGTGTGTGTGTGTGTGTGTGTGTGTGTGTGTGTGTGTGTGTGTGTGTGTCTCAGTGGTGGCAAGTAACTAAGTATATTTACTCAAGTACTGTACTTAAGTACAATTTAGGTATCTTTATTTTACTGGAGTGTATCGAATTTTCAGTACTTTTACTTTTACTCCACTACATATTGTACTTTTACTCCACTACAATTATTTGAAAACTTTAGTTACTAGTTACTTTACAGATTTTGATAATTATTACAAAACACACATTAACCACTTCAGCCCTATATACATTTCAGCCATTTGAAAATAGCAGATCTACAAGTTCACAATGTGTTGCGACGTGCGCATTGTGAGCTTGTAGATCTGCTATTTTCAAACGATTTTTATACATTTATACATATGAATGGGACATTCTGCATAATGAGTACTTTCTACTTTTGGTACTTTAAGTACATTTTGATACCAATACTTTTGTACTTTTACTCAAGTAAATTTTGGATTCCGGACTTTTACTTGTAACAGAGTAGGCCTACTTCTACATTGCAGTATTGATATTTTTACTTATGTAAAACATTTGAGTACTTGTGTTCCACAACTGTGTGTGTTTGAGTGTGCGTGCGTGCGTGCGTGCGTGCGTGCGTGCGTGCGTGCGTGCGTGCGTGCCTGTGTGAGCGTGTGTGTGTGTGTGTGTGTGTGTGTGTGTGTGTGTGTGTGTGTGTGTGTGTGTGTGTGTGTGTGTGTGTGTGTGTGTGTGTGTCTTCAGGAATACTATGGAGCCAGACAGTCAGGCACTTTGCCAGTTTGAACTAAGTCAGTCAAAAACAAAAAAATAAGAAATCATCTCCCCCGGCCTCTCCTCTCCTCTCACTCTTTCTTTCTTTCTCTGTCACCCCCCCCCCCCCCCCCCTCCTACTGCTACTCCTCTTTGCAGTCAAGCAGATATAGTAAAGAGAGCAGGGGAGAGAGTCATTTGATGAAGAGAGAGAGAGAGAGAGAGAGAGAGAGAGAGAGAGAGAGAGAGAGAGAGAGAGTAAAAGTTGGCACAGAGAGCGAATCAAGGGAGCAAAAGCAAACAGAGGAAGGAAGGAGTGGGAAGACAGAGGGAGGGAGGAGAAAGTGGAGGAGGGAAGTTACTGTGGGAGGGGGAGAGAGAAAGAAAAAGGGAGGAAGAGAGGGAGCAAGGGGGGGAGAGATGGAGGGAGAGAGGCGTGCAGGAAAGTGAAGGTGGTTGGTGGGGGGGGGGTTAAGCCTGATCTATATGTGACACGTGAGATCTTGTAGATCAGCTATTTTCGGTGCGCGACACCAGCGTGCGATTAACTTCTACAGTAGTACAGTGGTGTAAAGTAACTAAGTACATTCACTTAAGTACTGTACTTAAGTAAAATCTTAAGGTATTTGTACTTACTTGAGTATTTCCAATTTCCAATACTTTTACTTCTACTCCACTACATTTCAGAGGCAAATATTGTACTTTTACTCCACTACAATTATTTGAAAACTCTAGTTACTAGTTACTTTGTAGATTTTTATTATTATTACAAAACATACATTAACCACTTCAGCCCTATTTAAACTTTGGCAATTTGAAAATAGCTGATCTACAAGCTCACAATGCGTCGCGATGTGATGCATTGTGAGCTTGTAGATCGGCTATTTTAGAAACCTTTTTATATTTGAAAACTTGTGAAATGGGACATTCTGCATAACGAGTACACTTTCTACTTTTGGTACTTTAAGTACATTTTTGATTCCAATACTTTTGTACTTTTACTCACGTGCATTTTGAATTCCGGACTTTTACTTGTAACTTGTTCTAAGTTGCAGTATTGATACTTTTACTTAAGTAAAACATTTGAGTAGTACTTTTTCCACCACTACAGTAGTATATAAATCAGCAGTAAGGACATAGCCATATAAGCTCCAATGAAAACAGAGTGTCAGATGTAATACGTTCCTTTTACAACCTCCCACTTCCTACTTCTGTAATCCTGGACATACTATACTTCAAACACAGGAACAGCACAAAACAGGAATATCTTCCCTGTCCAGTGGAAACCTCAAATGTCCAAAACTGTTACTTTTAAGTAAACAAAATTGCAAAAGTAGCAGATCGACAAGCTCAAAACGCTACTTTTCATACTTTTTGTGTGACGCTCAGTGGTGTAAAGTAACTATGTACATTTACTCAAGTACTGTACTTATTACAATTTTGAGGTATTTTTACACACACTTCTACTCCACTATATCTCAGAGCAAAATATTGTACTTTTACTGCACTACTTTAGTTACTAGTTACTTTGTAGATTTTGATTATTATTACAAAACATACATTAGTCACTTCAGCCCTATCCATACTTAGGCCATTTGAAAACTTGTGAAATGGGACATTCTGCAAAATGAGTACTTTTACTTTCAGTACTTAAGTATATTTTAATGCGAAAACGTTATTACCTGACTTTTACTTGTAACAGAGTAGTTCTACATTGTGGTATTGGTACTTTTACTTAAGTACAGAATGTGAGTACTTCTTCCACCACTGCGCTGTAGTATGATCAAGTAGGGCATTAATTTATGGGGGAAAAAAAGGGTTTGAGAGAATATGGAGATAAGAGGTTTCTGCCCGACAGCAACGATGTTGGCCAACCAGGAGTGGAGATTAAACGGGATTGAAATTAACGACGTCGTTGGGAATGTCACTTGTGTTTCCAAAGGCTACCTTAGTACCTGCCAATGGAACATTAAGTGTAAACGGTGTCACGTGCACTGTGTCGAAAACCAGCTGTGAAAATGTGCAACGCGAAGATTTGACACCAAGGGACAAAGTAAGAAAGAAAAATACACTTTTACTGCCATGGATGTTCATGAACGCATAGACATGTCTACATACAGTACAGTATTTATATGACACACACAGATGCATGCACACACAGACGTACTGTGTGCACACACACACACACACACACACACACACACACACACACACACACACACACACACACACACACACACACACACACACACACACACACACACACACACACACACACACACACACACACACACACACACACACACACACACACACACACACACACACACGTCATGTTAGCTATAGTAACCGCTGGGACAGAGGAGCAGGACGACCATTACTGCTTCCTGTTTTTCTGGAAATGGAACTATGTCAAAGGCAACACACACTGACCAATAGGAACACCCCAACACACACTGACCAATAGGATCACCCCAACACACACTGACCAATAGGAACACCCCCAACACACGCTGACCAAAAGGAACACCCCATCCATCCCTGATACACACTGACCAATGGAAACACCCCAAAACCCACTGACCAATAGCAACACCCCATCCATCCCTGATACACACTGACCAATGGAAACACCCCAATACCCACTGACCAATAGCAACACCCCATCCATCCCTGATACACACTGACCAATAGAAACACCCCAATACCCACTGACCAATACCAACACCCGATTCATACCTGAAACACACTGACCAATAGCAACACCCCATCCATCCCTGATACACACTGACCAATAGAAACACCCCAATACCCACTGACCAATACCAACACCCCATCCATACCTGATACACACTGATCAATAGCAACACCCCATCTCTGAAGCTCTCACAAATACACTACTGCAGGGGACGGTCTTTAGCATTTTTCAGGCTTAGCTGAGAGAGAGAGATGAAGCAGGGACTCCCCACTACATAATGTATAAAATTGGGTTTTTTATCCACTTCACCACTTGAACAATCAATACTTTAGTAAACTCTGTACTTGGTCCGCTCTTATTTCCCTCTACAACAAACCTCTTTGCCGATCTACAAGAACGTGTCGCAGGTGCGACGCGTTATCTGCTTGTAGATCAGCAGTTTTTCGGCTAATGTTCCCACCAGAACAGGGATGCTAGGGTTTAAGTGGTTAATGTAAAAAAAAAAAAAAAAGATTTGTAGTAACTCTGAATACCCCCTAGGGGTCCCAGACCCCCTTTTGAAGACCCATGCACTTCTGTATTCTGCGTGGCACGCGCATAAAAAAACAACACAACACAACACCAGCGCTCAAACCACCCACATGAGAAGACACGGTGGAGGTAACAGCAGGGGGTCCGTGCACACAACAGGGGGTCTTCATAACGGCGCCGTGCTGTCCTGTATTCAATCAGACGGCTGATCATTGGCAGTGAATGCCAACGGGGGCTGGCAAACAATCCCTTTGAACCATAAATCATTTTGCGTTATACAAGCCGCTACTGATTGCTGCTGTCCGCTGGCTGTAAACACATCTGTCCTCCTGGCACAGTGTTTCCCGAGCAATAGGTCGGGGCCCACCTTTTGGGGTCGAGTACACATTCGTATGGGTCTTGAGTAAATATAACCTTTGCTAAATTATTTTAAGAAATTATTTCAAAAGAAAAGTCAAACATTTTCGAAAATAATTTCAAAAAAATAAATGAAGTGAAAATAGCAGATCTACAAGCTCACAACATGTCGCGATGTGAAGATGTGAAGGTTTATGTGTCGAAGTGTCCCTGAGCAAGACGCTTAACCCCCTGACTGCTCCCTGAGCACTGTATTAATAGCACCCACTGCTCCTAATAGTTGGGATGGGTGAATGCAGAGGGCAAACTTCACGTATGTGCAAATATAGTGTGACAAAAATACCCCAACAGGGGACCGAATTAATTCATTAGGACAGAGGTACTACCTTATGTCCTCCTGGTGCCAGTAGGGTACAACAACAGCTGTGGCACGACAAAAAAATACAGGGGGAGGAATTAATTGACTTAACGACTAAATTGGGGGGGAAAAGGGGTAAAGATAATTGGCTACTCTAAATAAAATTTGAAAAAAATATATAATTGTCTATCTGCAGTAATTTGAGTTAATCGCAATTATTTTTGCATAATCGTTCCCAATTTGCATCCGTCCGTATAAAACCAGCTGGGTGAAAGAAATGTCCATCATTATATCCACATGGTTGTCAACATTCCCTTCCTGGCATCCCTATTTGGGGCATTTAGGGATATTGCCCACACACTGCCTGCACACAGAGGTATCGGACAAATTGTCTGCCCTGCACAATTTTTCTAAAGTTACAATATTACTTTTAACACATTGGGTGCCAAAACCGGGAATTTTCGTGTTTGCAAAGAGTAGCCATTTTTTCCACAAGGGGCGGGCTAGCGCAACTTTGGAATCACCCACGGTGCCTCTTAAATGGAAGGGACAGATGGATCACCGTGCCAAAAAACCTGGCTTCCGTCCACTCCCATTATATCTCCTTGAGAAAAACCTCTGTATCTCCCTTTTTTTCTTACGTGGTGAAAACGAGCCATTTTCGGCACGCGATCACTCCGCAATGGTGGCTCGTGTGAGAGATGTTATTGTTCCAGGACCATCCACCATCGTACACGCATCCATTGTTTACATTCGGGTGCTCGTCGTGGAGTCTACAGCTCTAAACAGCGCAGCGTCACAAACGGTAAGATCGCTGGCACTAGACGTACCCTGTTTTAATAAAACTCTGGCACCGAATGTGTTAAGACCTTTTTAACACCAAATTGGCCAAATTGTCCTATTACGTTGGAAAGAGGCAAACATTGTGAAAATAAAAAAACTACAAGCTCACAACGGCTTACAGTGCAAGGTGTTTGTAAGCTTGTAGATTCAAACTAAATGTAATGGCTACAATTCCGAGTGGTTGTTAGGGTGGGTTCAAATATGAGTATTTTGGGGATCGCGGCTTGAAGAGTTTGGGAACGCTTGCCCTACACAACGGCCACACAGGGGAGTTGAGTTGTGAACCAGGCCCAGCGCAGCGGAACCTTCCACACGAGGTCCCGCTGTCATTGCAGCAGTCGTCCGGGCAATGGTGAAAAAAGTAAAAATGTACTTAAAGGGAAATTTTGGACCACGGTTTTCTTACCTTTTCTATGATGTTATGATATCCCAGGATGAATGGTGCAGTAGAGAAATGTCATAACTCCATCCAGGGTCCGCCACAGCTAAAAACGCGCGCCAATAGCCTTGCGCCTGATCGCATATTTTGATAGCTTTTTTTATTGTCGCTAGACGAGATTGAAATCTCATCTAGCGAGACTTCCGGTGTGGCGCTTTCAAGACAATCACGTTGCATAGTGTTCTGTCACTATGAACGTCAGATCTAAAAAAAAAATGTTAAAAAAATGCTATCAAAATATGCGATCTAGCGCAAGGCCTATTGGCACGCGTTTTTAGCAGTGGCGGACCCGGGATGGAGTTATGATATTTTTCTACTGTACCATTCATTCATCCTAGGATATCATAGAAAAGGTAAGAAAACCGTGGTCCACAATTCCCCTTTAAGTAAAAGTATCAATACTGCAATGTAGAAACACTGTTACAAGTAAAAGTACGGTAATCAAACATTACGTGTTTGTAAAAGTACAAAAGGCAGGTTTTAATTGGCATCAAAAGTACTCATTATGCAGAATGTCCCGTTTCACAAGCGTCATCATATTATGTCAAAAATGTATTAAAATCTTTTGAAAATAGCAGATCTACAAGCTTGGACCCGTAACCAAATGGACTCATTTTACACTCTCAAGAGTTAAATTATTGTTAAACATCTGCATTACTTAAATTTAAGAATTGTTCTTTTGATCAACGTTTGCCTGTTATCTCTCCTATGGCACCAACATCAATACAGCATGGAATTGTGGACAAAATTGTGGACAAAATCGTATCCAACTACAACAAAATATTCAACATTTTCGTGTCCGAGAGTCTAATCTCTAATCTCATCAAATGGTGGTCCATGCCATGGCTCAAATGCGGAACAAATAATGGAGGGAAAAAAAGGGTTGAGAACCACTGCTATAGAGTACTTGAGTACCCCGTTACCCAAATACGTCATCCGATTACAGTAACCGTTACTTGTGACGCGCTAGCCCCCCCAACACTGGCCAAGCCCTATAGGCCAGTGGTTCTCAAACATGTTTGGCTCAGGTCACCCCTGTAAATAACCTTTTCATCCACGGCACCCCTGAATGACATCGTTACTTTTATAGAACCATTTGTCGTATTAACGGGGACGTAAATATGTAAATCTTTCCCCCAAAGATACAGTTTGTCACGAGGAAAACTGGAGAGAATATTTGTTTCCATTAGTGCAGACTGAAAATAACTTTTATACTTGGCGTTTAACCACTTAAACCCCAGCTTTCCTATTCTGGGGGAAACATTCACCAAAAGTGGCAGATCTACAAGCTCACAACACGTCACGTTGTGGCGCCAGGTGAGCTTGTAGATCTGCTACTTTTGGTGAAGAGACTTGGTGTAGTGTAGGCTGAAAAAGAACGCACCAAGTACAGTTTAACTCAGGTCCGTTTTACTAAGTATAGAGGGTCTAAAGTCATTAAACTGAAGAGACATTGATATATTCCAAATATCATCAAAGTATTCTGAGGCACCCCTGGTCTTGCATCAAGGCACCATAGGGTGCCTTGACGCACGTTTTTGGGTAACGTTTTAAAAGGTTTTAGCCCCCCCCCCCACACGGCTTCTCAGAGTTAAACGAACAGTCCAGAATTTGCGGTCTACTATCAGTGTCTCCATGTCTGTCGGCAGCCCCTCTTCCCTGCCGCTCCTCACTGGCTCCACTCCTCCTCACGTCTCCTGTACCTCGCCTCGTAACGGAAGTACAGTAACAGTTACTGTACAACAACATCTATTGTCAGCTATATTAAAAAGCCATTTGTGGCAGTGGAGCCCCCGGAGTGCTGCTGTGTTCCTCTTGCCTATATAGTCTTACCCCCCTATGCAGGTCTGACGGGACACTTACAGTAGAGCGTCGGGCAGAAACCTCTTATCTCCATATTCTAACTTTTTGTGTTCTTTCGTAAATTAACACCCTACTTGATCACACTACAGCGTCACACAAAAGCATCGAAAATAGCAGATCTAAGCTCAAAACGCAGCGCGAATTTGAATCCGGAAAAGTAACAGTTTTGGACATAATATGAGGTTTCCACCCGACAGAGACGATTATAAAGGAGAGGGGGGCGGGATAAATGGACTGTGACATCAAAGTCCACGGGCCAATCACAGCACTTTTCTGAGCCTAATTATTCAGAAAACCCCAGACAACAGAAAATCCACTGAATGGTCAAAGTTCAGTTCAAATTTGATGTCAAGAAACCTTTAAGTGTTTCAACTGGCCAGCCAAATGGCTTATCGGGTTTATGGGGGTATATATGGGGGGCAGCAATGGCTCAAGAGGTAGAGCGGCCACTTAGGGAAAGGGAAGGTTCCCCAGTTCGATTCCGACCTCGCCCCTCAAAACAATGTGAACCCCAGTTTGGGAACCACTGCACTGTGGTTCTTTCTGTTGGCCTGTTAGCATTGCCTGTGATGTCGCTGGGCCCTCCACGCCACCCGGTCATTTTTCTCCTCGTAATTCCAACCACAGAACCTCTGGGTCTTTTTCCAAAGGCTCTGTGCCTTCATGTCTACAGTACGTTATCCTAATACTCTCACCACTGGCACAAACAGTGCACACTCTCTGTTGCTTTAAAACGCTGAAATTGCCATTATTGTCCCTCAAGATCGTCCTCATTATCCCCTAGCATCCTTGAGTCGCTCTTTCATTGTTGCTTTTATGCTCTTGCCCGTACTCTCACATAAACCCTCTCTTTCTCCCTCTCAAAACGCCATTTCGAAGAAAAAAAAGTAGCCGTATAATTCCAGCACCGGCTTTGTGCCGTTCCTTCCGCCTTTTCTTTATTTTCCAGTTCAATTGCCTCAATTCAGCCGCGGCATCATAATGTGCGGAATCAAATTAAATATTTACAATAGGCAAAAGGTTCCAGGAAGTGTGCGTCTTGTGCGTGCGAAGAAATGAAAAGAGGCGACTATAGCCTTTCAAGCTAGCCCAAGGACACGCGCCCGCCCGCCGCACGCTCGCTCTCTCTCTCTGTACCGCCCCGCATCACTTCCTCTTTGGGCCTTTGAGCCTTTCTTCTGCAGGAAGGCCTGCGCTTTGCACCTCCTGAGTATCACTTACACCACGGCTCTGACCCGCTGACAGGGGTGCATTCACGTGCGTGCGCACACTTTCAGGGAAAGACACGCACGTCTTCCTGCAGAAGTAGCTTTAAAGTCACAACTGCTGCAGCAAATGAACATTTTGTTCAAAGATTGTTGGACAACCACTTCAGCGGCTCTATACATCTACGTATAATAACAGTATGTTAAGGTTGGCAAGGAATATCACTTCAAAACACTAGCCATGTTTTGTATAGAGAATATAGGTTGCTGCCTTCAGGAAGGAGATACGGTGTTCCAACATACAATAAGGTCAAACTGAAGAGGTTCTTTGTCCATCAGACGAAACCGAACTGCAGTGTAAAAACAAAAGAATTGTGTCCTCACAATTAAATTATACTGGCTGGAACATTTGGCCCTCACAAGTATAGTAATACACACACAGTGACGCACGCACACGCGCGCACACACACACACACACACACACACACACACACACACACACACACACACACACACACACACACACACACACACACACACACACACACACACACACACACACACACACACACACACACACACACACAGTAATATACACTAGTTGCTGGCACTCTGGTATATATGCTGCTGGATTGATCCAAGTCTTTTATCTGCTAAATAACTTACCATCGATTGAGATCCGGGGGGGGGGGGGGGGGGTCGTAGAGGAGGGGGAGGGGGAGGGGGATAGGGGAGACATGGACGTGTGGAGTGAATTAAAGCATAGCAATATCCAGGAGCTGTCCACACTCTGCTCAAACAACACTGGCCTTCAGAGGAGAGGAGAGGAGAGGAGGACATGGTAAAAACAGACACACACACACACAGCTAGACTTTTATAGCGCGGTAGGAGGGGGCTTTTTATTTTTCTCTCCATGGGAAAAGGCAATGGTGGAAAATAAGTATTGCTATGAGTAAAAGTCCTGTATTCAAAAGTATACATTCCTATATTCACAATCAAAACATACTTAGAGTACTCATTATGCAGAATAGTCCATGATTGTTTTCAAAATGTGTCAGAATCTTTCGAAAATAGCCGATCTACAAGCTCACAACGCATCGCATTGCATCGCAGTGTTTTGAGCTTAGATGGTCTATTTTCAAACAGCTGAAGTAATTGGTCGATATATGTTATGCATTAATAATCTAGTAATGAGTACCTAATGCTTTCAAATAATCGAGTAAAAAAGTACAATATTTGAGATGTAGGTGTAACGCAGGTCAATTTATGTCTGAAAATATACGTTAACGTGAATCCAACACTGATGGATGAAGCAAGTCTATACGAAGCCATCTATGAAATCTATGAAAAGCTTTAATCTGCAACGCAATATATACAATATGTAGTAGTGGGGGTCCCTGGTTCATCTCTTTCTCTCAGCTAAAAGGTTCTTTGGCCTGAAAAACGTTGAAGACCCCAGTCCTACACTCGAACACAGTGGTTTTCAACCCTTTTCATGTCAAGGTCCATTATCTATTCAGCATTTGAGCCATGGACCACCGTTTGATGAGATTTAGCCTCTCAGACCCAAAACGTAGAATATTTTGTTGTCGTTGGATAAAGTTTTGTCCACAATTCCATGCTGTATTGATGTTGGTACCAATAGGAGAGAAAACAGGCAAAGTTTATCAAAATGTCAATTCTTCTACATTCTCTAATTGCGTAGACTTCTTTGTAAATTACATAATGCAGATGTTTAACAATAATTTAACTCTTGAGAGCATAAAATGAAACCAAATGGACCCGTAAGGGTCCATTTGGTTTCGTTTTACGCTCTCAAGAGTTAAAGCTCTAATAAGGGTCCATTTGGTTACCAACTCTCCATCGTTTAGCTGGGGACCACCTGGAACCCCCTCAAGGACCACTGGTTGAGAACCACAGCTCTAACAGGTATATTATCCATTTCCTATCATTTGTAAGGAAAGGAGCCCTCAGGAAGAAAAAAAAAAAGTCTCATTCTGTCCGGTCCGGCCCTCAGGGGACCCTCCCTCGCTGCCCATAGAGGGTTCAGAGGCTAATTGGATATATTACTGTGAAAAACATTTTAAAACCCCCGAATCAATACCTGCCTCTTTAATGCTTCTTTCCTGAAGAAGTGCTCCCCTCGATTGCCGCCTTACCCGCTCTCCGTCTCTTTCCCTTTTTTACACGCCGTACAATCTCTTGACCGCCTATAGGGGCCAAAAGGGTCCATTCGGGGGGTCAGCGAGCTAAAGGGGCTCCGGGGGGGTTTCCAAAATGGAGTGGCCCCACGGGGGTCCTTAGGATTGAACGGCGGGATGGCTGGTGATGCACCCTCGCGAAGACCGATGGGGGACATTACGGGAAATAAAGATCCGGGCTTGTGAACGTGTGTGTGTGTGTGTGTGTAGCAGACGAGAAGAGCTATGGTACATGTACTGCACATGTACACTGCCTGGCGATGTAGGTCTAACATAATAGAATACGACAGCAGGAAACAGACAGTGGTGTAAAGTAACTAAGTAGATTTACTTAAGTACTCTACTTAAGTACAATTTTGAGGTATTTGTACTTTACTTGACTATTTCCAATTTCCAATACTTTTACTTCTACTCCACTACATCTCAGAGGCAAATATTGTACTTTTAACTCCACTACAATTATTTGAAAACTTTAGTTACTGGTTACTTTGCAGATATAAATCATTATATTATAAAACATATATTAACCACTTTAGTCCTATGTTATACCTCGGCTATTTGAAAATAGCCGATCTACAAGCTCACAACGCGTCGCATCGCGACGCGTTGTGAGCTAGTAGATCTGCTATTTTCAAACATTTTAGTACTTTTACTTTTGGTACTTTAAGTACATTTTGATACCAATACTTTTGTACTTTTACTCAAGTACATTTTGAATACTGGACTCTTACTTGAAACAAAGTATTTCTATATTGCAGTATTGGTACTTTTACTTAAGTAGAGAATTTTAGTACTTTTTCCACCACTGAGGCTAGGGTGGTGGAGGGTGAGCAGCATCTTTTTGCAAGACAGCAAAGGTGAGAGCACCAGCAGCAGCATGAACAGCAGCAAAAGCAAGCAGGGATGAGTAGTGCAAACTTCCAGTTAAATAGAGCGGTCTGACAATGAAACTAGAAAAAGTGCTCCTCGGAGCACAGGTCTCCGCCAGGTCAGGTACGTTATTGTGGCCTCCTGGTGCCTAATAGGCCAATGTGAAAATGGTGCCATTTATTCTTAGGTCTTTCAAGGCAATCAGACACTGCATTCATGATTTGAGGCATTTTGTTCCAAAAATGTGTTTTGCTAAATTAGACCTGCTGGTGGCGCTATAACAGGCCAATGTGAAAAGGGTGGCATTTCTTCCTCGGCCTAGTGGGAATGTGCGTGTGAAAATTCACGGAAATCGCAAGCTGCGTTCATGATTTGAGGCTTTTTGTTCAAAACGAACCAATCCTGCAAACTTTGGAAGCCAACCATAGGCAATGAGGATGGAAAATGGGAAATCGGACAGATTCGTGTTGATCACATGATTATAGAGATACTGTGTACCGATTTGCATGACGTTTGGATAAAATCTGTAGGAGTAATGTAAAAAAATTGGATTTGCACAAATCGGCCTCCTGGTGGCGCTATTACAGGCCCATGTGAAAAATTGGGAAAGAGGTTCTGAATTGGCATCCAGGGAGTGTGTGTGCACAGTTTCGGAGCGACCCGGGCCAACGGTGCCGGAGATTAGCTGCTAACACACAGACAGGACGGACACACACACACACACGGACGGACGGACAGGGGCGAAAACATACTCTCTCGCCATGCCTTTCGGCCTGGCGGAGACAATGAGTGTGTGATTGGATGAGTGATGTGAACGTGGAGCATGGGGTCGGCCACCAACAACCGAGTTCCCTGACAGAACTTGCTCTGCGCATGTCTGTGCCAAGCGCCACGCTCATGTCTCTGACATCACAGAGGTTGTGTGAATTTCAAGGATTCCACCATAACTCTTGTGTACAAATGGAACCAAATGGACCCCTATACGGCTCCATTTGGTTCCATTTGTACACTCTCAGAGTTCACATGACTTGTAGGCAGTGGTGGAAAAAGTACTCAAATTCTTTACTTAAGTAAAAGTACCAATACTGCAATATAAAAATACTCTGTTACAAGTAAAAGTCCAGAATTAAAAATTTACTTGAGTAAAAGTACAAAAGTATTGGCATCAAAATGTACTTAAAGTACCAAAAGTAAAAGTACTAAATATTTGAAAATAGCCGATCTACAAGCTCACAACGCGTCGCGATGCGACGCGTTGTGAGCTTGTAGATCTGCTATTTTCAAATAGCCTAGGTACAAAATAGGTTTAAAGTGGTTAATGTAGGTTTCATTATATCATAGTTTATATCTGAAAAGTAACTAGTAACTAAAGTTTTCAAGTAAATGTAGTGGAGTAAAAGTACAATGTTTGCCTCTGAGATGTAGTGGAGTAGAAGTAAAAGTATTGGAAATTGGAAATACTCAAGTAAAGTACAAATACCTCAAAATTGTACTTAAGTACAGTACTTGAGTAAATGTACTTAGTTACTTTCCACCACTGCTTGTAGGGTCCATTTGGAATTTATGTATATGGAGTTGGCTCTGTGGGATCATCCTACACACTGTATTTGTATATAATGTAATTGCATTGTATTTCACACAGTTTTGTCCTGTCCTGGTACTCTAATAATAATACTGAGTCCTCATCTTTTTTTCCTAATAAAGTAGATTTTATTTTGTTGTAGGCCTACTAAGAAAAGCGCTATATACATTTGATATATTATTATTACTATTATTACTTTTTAATAGATATTTCTTGACAAACGCTGATCCCACTTGGCACATCATCATATCCTTGGGTCCTTGGCGATAAA
>NC_137614.1:48258493-48265993 GCF_963280865.1 Gymnoscopelus braueri | reverse complement strand
GCGCGAGTAGAGGATGCGAGGGAGTGAGCGAGTGTGGAATTTGGCTGTTAGAAACAATGGATAGAATGAGTGAGAAGCTCACTCACTGTCAGTGTTGCCATGTCTGCCTATTATAAGCGACTTTGGGCTTGTTTTTCCTGTAAAGTTACTTGTAAATATTGGTAGGCTATAGTTGCGGGTTCCATTTTTTTAGTCTTGTTTCTAAACAAGTAGTTCCTTATTTGGGGTAACTTCCTAAAACATTTTCATGTCAAGGAACCCCAATTTAATTTGTATTTGTCCACGGAAGGCCATCTGAAAAAATATTTTGTGGTCAGGGACCTCCCATACAAGATTTGTGTTGTTAAAATGTTTAAAAAACATTCAAAATGTTTCATAATGGATATACTGTAGGTTTAAAGTGCTCATGTGTCCTAGGTCGCTTCTTTTGGGCTTGTTGACCTGGTTGCTTATTTCTCTCGTGAAATCTGGCAACACTGCTCAGTGGGGGTGTGGTTAAACTGGGATTGAGTGGTGACAGGACCAGAGTCTGTCTGGCCTATGTTTTTTTGCGAACGGGTGCCGACCAAAACTAGAGAGAACCATTTATATCTACGATTACAAATTGTAAGTGAAACGTATTTAAAACATTGCCCTGAGGTATATGAGCACAGCACACTATAAACAAACGTGACACATATTATCAACAGCTTTTGTTGTTGCCGTAACATTACTTGCGGCAGTCGCCGTGTTTATCTAACTGAGTATTAGTTTAATGTGTGGACACTATTGATATGCAAACCTGTCAGCCGCCCCGCCCCCTTCTGTCCATTTTTCACTGCAACGTTCCCCAGGCTTACACACACACACACACACACACACACACACACACACACACACACACACACACACACACACACACACACACACACACACACACACACACACACACACACACACACACACACACACACACACACACACACACACACACACACACACACACACACACACACACACTTGAAATATGTATTTATGTCCACATAAACAGAAGTACAAGAATGCCTTGTACAAAGGACATAAACACTTTCAGTGCAGCCAGACAATAGGAAAACAGCCAGTTACAAAGTGCCTGGCAATGCCAGGCAGTTTTATTTCTATTGCACAATTCAACAACAAGGCTATTGAATGTGCTTTACACAGAATATCAAGCAAAGGGACCACAATTATACAATGACATTAGGATGAAACAAAAGAAGTAAAAGATAGTTACAGTGCAAAAGGGAAAAGAAAAGAAAAATAACTCAATCAAAGGCAGCGCCAAACAGAGAGGTCTTTGGGGCCTGGTCTACAAGATATGCTACATTATAAAGACCCCCATGTACCTGTCCAACTACCTCCAAAACGTCCATAACGTCCACAATCACAACACCAGAGGGAGCTCCACTCACTAATCACGTTCAACCCAGATTTGGCTCAAACAATGGGGTTAAATTTGTTCTCCTGTTATGCCACAAAAATGTGGAACGCCCTACCAACAGTCGTAAAGGAGTGTAAATCCCTACTCTCCTTCAAAACCGCTCTAAAAGAGCACTTACTTGCAGGCTGCAATTCAAAACTGGACCCTGTAAAAAGTCAATGCTGTTTACTGTACATATTTTTCTTTTTGATTTCCAACTGTTTATGTTTTGCATAGTATTGTATAGTCTGTCATTAAATGTTTTGATGAATTGAGTAAAAAGGACCCCAATGGAAACAAGCCATAGGCTTCCTTGGGTTTATCCTCTTAGCAGACCTTGTATTGAACTGTACTTTCCTGTGCTTTTTTTAAAAGTGCAAACTGCTAATAAAGTATTCAAAAACAATCAGTTGTGTTTTGTAAGAGTGGCAGCAGACCTGCAGTTTTCTGGGAGTTTGCTCCAGATACAGTATGTGGTGCATAAAAACTAAATGCTGCTTCCCCACATTTAGGTTTGGTTTTAGGGACGGAAAGCAGACCTTTCCCAGATGACCTGAGAGGTCTGGATGGTTCATGATATCGTACAAGATCAGAAATGTATTTTGGCCCTATAAATCATTTAAAGCTTTACAGTAGTATTTTGAAATCAATTCTTTGACAGCCATAGACGGCAGAACATTGTCACATACAATACATTTGACATACGATACAGCGGACATAAATCATGGATAGAGGAAACAACGCCTCCTCCAAATTGAGCGGCTTCCTACAATAGCTGATACTGAGCAGTACCTTGCGAGCGCGAGCGCGCGCACACTCACACACACACACGGAGAGCTAGAGTGAGAAAGAGAAAGCAAGCGTTGCTTGCTTCTAAGGCTTGCTTTCTCTTACAGCGGTCTGAGGTTACAGGTCACCCAACACAAAGGCACTCACTTCAAACAGCTGGGAGAGATAGACACCTGTTAATGTGATTACACACACACACACTCACACTCACCCCAGTGCCAACATCCCCTCCCCCCGCATGGAGTGCTTACCCATACACAGCGTCTAAGAGGAGCACGATGCCCGGCCTGTTGTCACCTCAAATAGAGGTTCACAGAGAGCGCTGGGCAAATCAATAAACAGTCTATCCTCCCATCTATCCCAACACCAAACACCGTGCGCCGTGCCTCTTCCTGTGACGCTGCTTGGGGTTCAAACACCGCCGTTGTTTCATGTCCGTTTGTTTGTTTGTTTGATCACTGGTGAGCCAGTGTGGATTGACGCGTGTCTGTGTCATGTCCGTTACTCCGCGGTCAGCGCCATGTGAGCATCTTGTCTGTCTGTCTGTCTGTCTGGTCCAGTAGGGAGTAGGCCATCTCCAGCTTCCACCAAGGGCCGGATGATGTGGATATCACAATCAAGGTTGCCAGATCTGCTTGTTATAATTTCCCCGCAAGATTTTATTTGAAAATAGCCGATCTACAAGCTCACAACGCGTCGCGATGCGACGCGTTGTGAGCTTGTAGATCTGCTATTTTCAAATAGCTGATGTATATGTTAAAGTGCTCATGTGGCCCATAGTCGCTTCCTTTGGGCTGGTTTTCCTAGACCTGGTTGCTTGTTTCTCTCACAGAATCTGGCAACACTGATCACAATATGTTTGACCAAATATATCAATATCAACATTATGACGATAATGAACGGTGGTGGAAAAAATACTCTCATCTTTTACTTAAATAATAAATAAATCGCCGTAAATAGAAATACTCTGATACAAGTAAAAATCCAGAATTCAAAATTTACTTGAGTAAAGGTACAAAAGCATTGGCATCAACGTAGAAAGTACTCATTATGCAGAATGTCGCATCTCACAAGTTTTCAAATGTATAAAATGTAGTGGAGTAGAAGTAAAAGTACTGAAAATTGGAAATACAGTAAAGTAAAAAAAAAACGTTCAATCAAGTACAGTACTTGAGTAAATGTACTTAATTTACACCACTGAACCATACACGTAAAATAATAATCTCTATGTGTGTGCGTGTCTGACAGACGGGTACAACAGGTATTGCATAACCGGGTGGGGCATGCATTTCCCACTCGCATCGCTCCCGATTAGGCCAGTGCCGGTCTAGTCATCAGAAATTAATTAAAGCAATGTCTATATAATAACAAAGCGGGTAGAGGCAAACATTGGAATACCTAGAGCAGTCAGGTAAGTTCATAACTGTAAGGGGCCATCATGTCCACACATGGTATTTTTTGAGCTGTCAGCACTTTAATTCCTGCGACGCATTTTTATGGTAAAGATTAGAGCTGCGCGGATCGCGGTTTTAGCCGCGGTTGCCGCAGTTAACCGCAGTTTGGGTGGATTTGGGTAAATCAAATATAATTATTAATTAATATTGGATAAACTGGGTGAAATAATGCGGGAATTAAATTAACGATATCAATCTATAGGCCTATTATAGCTTTTAAAAAGCACAAAATCTCGCCGTGCGTGCGTTTGTAGTATTTTAATATTACATCATTTTACATCAGGCACAAATTAGCCGCCTAATGCACGTTGATTTGACGGCAAGGGGTCTTTGTACGGTACAAATTGTACCGCATGCAGCCAGTATTGCCAGATCTTGCGAGAGAAATAAGCAGCCAGTCTATGAAAACAAGCCCAAAACAAGCGCCAAATTAGCCCAAAATTCGCTTATAAAAAGCAGACATGGTTGAAAGTGAATGTAACTGAATGAAGACATGCGCTTGTTGTCACCATAGATATGGATTGTATACAGTCATTACATCGCGACAGACAGTGGTGAGTCAGGAAAATAATAATAATTTGATGCGGTTGGTGCGGATCTAGAAATAGGATGGTATAATCGATGCGGTTGGATGGCGGGTGGATAATGAACATCTATACGCGGATTTGTGTGACGATAAACCCCATCCGCGCATCTAAAAACGCACTGGAATGCTCCTCTTCCTAGCGGCGAGCGTCGCGTTTCAGTGCTCTCCATCCAGCGTTTTTAGACGGAGCGATCTGGGCGCCTCAAGTACAAAATGCAACCTTTGGGAGAGGAGCGGTGCTCATCAATGTCCCTCTTCTATACAGAGGGGTGGAGACACGCGGCCACAATCATTGAGCAGAGGCGTCTCACATATCCAAAGCGCCCCGTCGGACCATCGCAAAAAAAACAAACAAAAGCAAAACGTTTTCTATACACCGTTAATGCATCCTTTAAAACCAAGAAAAGGCTAAATCAAGGGGGCTCTCCCCAGGCTGGCAGAGGGAGAGTAGTGCCCAGGATTACAAGCATAGGCATTGGCACTGGATGAAAAATGGGTTACAAAATCATGGGATAAAAATATGAAAAAAAAGGAAAAGGCTAAATGTATGCCATATCATGATATTGCATCATCCCAAATCTCACACCACATCTAGTCACAAATCACAATATCCATTCACACTAATATCAATATATATTAACCAACTGTAGAGTCATCCATCACTCCATCGGCCAGCACTGATTGGTGCACATATGTGTGTGTGTGTGTGTGTGCGCGTGTGCGTGTGTGCGTGTGTGTGTGTGTGTGTGTGCGCGCGTTTGGCAGAGAGAGGAGGCCGGCGTAGAGAAGGCCGATGGGAAACGTTTGACCGAGGCCAATATTTTTCAACCCTGAACGATATTCTAAAACGGCTAATTATACTGACCAATTAGCTGGCTAATTAGACAATTATCCAAGCGCACAATCTATCGGCTGTTGGAGATCGATACGGCGATACAGAGATAAAGTTTTATCACCTCACCTGCACAGCACCGCACAAGAGCTATGAGAGGCCCTCTGGGCACGCTACGTGCTCTTGCTGTGCACGTGCGTATGTGCACTTGTTGTGCACGTATGTGCATCTACTACTTTCTAAGGCTGCACAGCATTGCAGAGACTGCACAGCATTGCCTGATTGAGGGCTGTCCATAGAAAGTATGTAATGGGACGGCAGAAGAGCGGTAGAGCGGCCGGATGGCTACCACAAGGTTCCCAGTTCGATCCCGGGCTCCCCCAGAGAGAGAGCGAGAGTCGAAGTGTCCTTGAGCAAGACGCTGAACCCCTAATTGCTCCCGATGAGCAGGTTGGTGCCTTGCACGGTTTCCTCTGCCATCGGTGTGTGAATGTGTGTGTGTGAATGGGTGAATGTAATATGTAAAGTACTTTGGATAAAAGCACTATATAAATGCACCATTTACCTATATGAGCGGAGGGATATTTGGATATCATGTCCATAGTGCTCACAATGCTGTGCTCAAATTGATTGATTTAATACTTTATTAATAGTTACAGTTATACAATAACGCTAAAAGGGCAACAAAAAAGCCCTGAGGGCTTGTTTCCATTGTGGTCCTCTGTATTCAATTCATCGTCATCTATAAAGACATACAATACTATACAATAAATCATCAATACTAGGAGCAGTAAAAGTATATTTACAGAAAAAAAGGGGGAAAATGGCAAGCTAGAAGACTTGTCCAGTTGCAACTTGCTGACAGGTGCTCTTTTATGGCATTTTGAAGGAGGGTATAGGGCGGTGGGTACACTGTTAAATCTGCTGTTCAATGGACGGTGGGTACACTGTTAAATCTGCTGTTCAATGGACGGTGGGTACACTGTTAAATCTGCTGTTGAATGTGCGGTGGGTACAATGTCGCGTCGCAAGTCGCAAGTTGTAGGGAAGCGTCGAAAGCAGCAAGCTTAATTGTTGTTGAAAAAGCCATAGGCTATTTTTAGCACCATTAAGCCGTCTGTCGGTCCATTTGGTTCCATTTGTACACTCTCAGAGTTAAATTGACATAGATTTTACAATATAAATTGCGGTCCAAGTGATAGAAATGCCATAAATGGGGGTCTGTAGCCTTAATGCATGTCAAACTGGGGGTCCTTGAAATTAAAATGGTTGAGAATCACTGCTAGAGTCGTAAAAAATCTTCTCTTATCGGGGTCCCTGGAATATCTTTTGAAATGGGGGTCCGCGGGCTAATAAGTGTCAATTTTGGGGACATGAAAAAGTTTGAGAACCACTGGTATAGTAGTCTGTTTGGTGGAGAGATACCTTTACCGTTGTTGGTCCAAGCTGGCTTGGAGTATTTCAGAAACTGCTGGTATACTGGGATTTTGACACACAACAATGCTTTGTTGCCGTGTGTCAAGATGTCAAGATATTAGTGATGACAACCCCCCCCCCCCCTGCGTGATATTTGACATGTCATTCAGTGCATTCCTGAAGAAACTCCTGTTTTGTCCTTTGTTGCGTTGATCTGATTGTAATTTGAGAGCGTTTCCCTCTCTCTCTCTGTGTGTGTGTGTGTGTGTGTGTGTGTGTGTGTGTGTGTGTGTGTGTGTGTGTGTGTGTGTGTGTGTGTGTGTGTGTGTGTGTGTGTGTGTGTGTGTGTGTGTGTTCAGGAGAGGTGAGAGTGGGTTTTGTAGGAAAGTGTGGTGGCTCCAGTTCCCACAGGAGAGAGAGTGTGAGTCAGGTGCTATTATGAACCTTATCTGATCAACACATCAGCGTCACAAAACTCCTATCCTTCTTTCGTCCTATACCTCTGTTTACACACTCTCTCTCTCTCTCTCTCTCTGGCAAAATAACACAAAAGGTTCATCTTTCTTAGTCAGTAACGTCCCTGACACAGACACACACACACACTGACACGGACAGTCACACACACATAGCTGTGAGCGCGTGCACACACACACACACACACACACACCACACTGCTAGCATTCACGTGCGTGCGTGAGTCGACTGGCAGCCAGTCAAAGTGGCGCTAAATTGTATTAAAATAGTGCAGCGCTCGTTGCAAATTTACATGCGAATTAGGGAGAGTAGAGGTAATTACTCCGGGCCAATGCCGCTAATTGAATAAGGGGTGCAGAGGCTTTTCTCTGGTCTATACTCTTCCATTTCATCTCTCTTCTATATGCATGGCACTCTATCGCCGCGCCCTGCCAATGTCATTATGGCACCGCCGCCGCTCTGCCCTCTTCAAGGGCCCATTGTCCATGGCATAGACACACACACAAAATAC
>NC_137614.1:48228493-48250993 GCF_963280865.1 Gymnoscopelus braueri | reverse complement strand
ATTTATATTGTTGCTGTCGGGGGGCAGAAACCTCTTATCTCCATACTCTAAGTGTTTGTGTTTTTTTCGTAAATTAACGCCCTACTTGATCATACTACAGCGCCACACAAACGCATCAAAAGCAGCAGATCTACAAGCGACGCGTTTCGAGCTTGTAGATCTGCTGCTTTTGATGCTTTCGAGTTTGAATCCTGAAAAGTAACAGTTTTGGACATATGAGGTTCCCGACAGAGACGATATGCATGTGCACACACTGTACATGCGCGCATACACACGGTATTAACTCTTTCACTGCCACACTTATTTCAGACTGTGTCGTCCCAGTGCCAGGAAAAAGGTGCATTTTTCCTCCGTTTGTTTTTTAACATTGAAGTGAATGTAGCAGCAATTTTTTGGATAGCGTTATCTCCTAGTTCCTTTGAGATAACCCAAAAATATTTCCGTCTTTCCGTCATTGGCCATGATAGCCATAGAGCCATCGGACGGGAATTCCCGTTTTTGGCAGTTAAAGATCATATACTTGTGAGTACATCAACGTTTTAGGACGGCAATATTATGAATGTTTTTTTTTGCCATTTTTATCCTATACCCGAGAGCCAAAAAGAGCAGATCTACAAGCTCACAATGTGTCACGCTGGGACACGCATTTGCTATTGTCCTGAACCTTTTCCTACATGTTTTGACCCTAAAACAACCATTTCTCAGGGGGTACGGCGGCCCTGGGCGCAGTCGGTAGCGCTGTCGCCTCACAGCTACAAGGTCCTGGGTTCGATTCCCGCTGGGGATGCTGGGGGCGTGTCCTCTCCTCCGCATCATCAGTGCCCATACCCTATAGGTGGGGTTGGTGAAAGAGCCTTTCCGTGTGGAGTTTGCATGTTCTCCCCATGTAAGTACCCTCACAAAAAAACTTGCATTAATCCTGGTCTCTATACTGCCTCCCCCTGGTCAGCCGGGGCGCCTGATGGGAGGGGAAAGGAACTGGTTGGAATAACGTGTTCCTTCCACGCGCTACGTCCTACCGGGGAAACTCCCCCCTGTCAGGTGATAAGAAGCGGCCTGCTAGCTCCTCATGCATTGAAGGAGGCACTAGGCTGGCAGAGGGAGTGTAGCGCCCAGGATAACAGGCAATTGGCACTGGGTGAAAAAATGGGTTAAATGGGATAAAAATTTGTGGGATAAAAAATTGAAAAAAACATTACAAAACAACCACTTCTCTTGTGAGGACCAGGAAAACTGTCCTCACGGTGTCTATTTCTCAAAATCTATTATACTTGCAGGGATATTTGGCCCTCACAAGTACAAAAGTACACACGCGCACAGTGCGCACACTCACACACACACACACACACACACACACACACACACACACACACACAGACAGACACACACACACAGTGTGGGGAATACAGTACTCACAATATGTTCCCGCTTGTCAGGCCCAGCAGGTCCCTGCTGACCTGTCAAAACCACTAAATAAAGAGAATGGGATTGTGGGTGAAGCAATAATGCTCAACAGAAAAATAAGCCACCGACTTTAACGCTAGAATAGCTGCAAACTAAATGGACCGCATGGACTTCATGGTAAATGGACTGTACTTACATAATGCCTTTCTAGTCTTTCTGACCATTCAAAGTGCTTTTACAGTGTAGATCACACACACACACACACACACACACACACACACACACACACACACACACACACACACACACACACACACACACACACACACACACACACACACACACACACACACACACACACACACACACACACACACACACACACACACACACACACACACACAAGCAGTCATAAGCAGACTCCGTAATGCTCCCCCCAGTGAGCCGTTGTTAAAGCAGGACATGCTCATATTGTTATAGTCTGACATATAGACGTCTTCACGGGTCCAAAATGGCGGACCCAAATCCGAGATCCAATTGGTTCCAACATATTTTGGACCTAAACTCGTTCATCCCCAGGTTCGTAAAGTAATTTCTCTATGGAGAATAACATTGGGTCGTCATAGAATCGTCTCATACAGTATAAGAATTGTGCTCCAAAAATAAACAAACTGTCTCGGCGATATTGTCAGGGAGGAGGTTCTGTATCGTTTATGATAGTCAGTCACTTATATTTGATACAGTCTGTTTCTGGCGAAAATTTTACTAATTCGGCAAAAAGTTACATTATCGTTTTCTCACCGTCAGTTGATGCTTCATATCCAGAAGAGTAAAACCGCCAGGGTCATTTGTTTGTTTTTGGAACACAGTTCTTATTTGACGCGATATTAAATACGTCTATGGGGATTCAGAATGGGGGTGGAAAACCGCGAACCAGGTAGACAAACCTAGGATGTGTAAATTACGTCAGACTTTGGTGCTCTATGCTACTCTATAATTTTATAATGGAATAGCGGCCAATTAGCAGCCTACAATAAGAGACAGAAAACATGTTTTTTTTTTTGTTTGGGCAGACCCGTAAAGACCTCTACCTCGTACACAACATCATTGGAATTTGACCACGTCTAAATCAGTCTGAAGTTTTAAATACTCCCCCGCCCAGTGCAGAGGTTGTATTAGGGTCCCCAACATCTGCTTATTTGTTTGTTTGTTTGTTTGTTTGTCTGTCACATTGATAATAGGACTGTTTTAATCTAATTGGGATCAGACATGGCCAGATGGGTTTGGGGATAGGGTCAGGGGACCCTGGGATATTGATTCATGTATTTTTCTCCAAAGGTCAAGGTCACCTAGCGCACGGTCACAGTTTAGCCCTATATGCTTATACAGTAGCATGTGGCGTAGGGAGTAGCATCTCTCCAGTTCCTCACTGTATAAATTACATGTCTGCTCTTTTTGCTGGCAAAATGAAGTCTATGAAAACTACTGTAGTTCATTCACACGCTTCGCTGCCTTGATTCCTACCCTGCTTTATTATCTGCTACACGAATAACTATTGAAGAATAATAAAAACATTCCTTGTTGACCGGGGTCCCCCAGGAGTCTATACTTTGACCTTTATTTAATCAGGAGTCAAATGCCATAGAGTTCTCAAAGTGGGGTCCGGGGACCCCCAGGGGTTCTTTGGGGGGGTATCAGGGGGTCCCCAGCTAAATTTGTTAATAAAGCATCACAATCATTTTAACCCCTTTATCCATATTTTACACTTTGGCTATTCAAAAATAGCAGATATACAAGCTCATAGCGCGGCACCGAGTGCCGCGCTATGAGCTTGTAGATCTGCTATTTTTGAAAAATCGTGGAAATGTGTGCAAATCTTTGAACATATATATTTCTAAAGCGAACATTTGTAACTCAAATCATTGCTTCTCGGGGTCCCTGGAACTAAATATTTTGAGATGGGGGTCCGCAGCCAAACACATATCATTTTGGGTGGTCCTTGACATGAAAACGTTTGAGAACCACCGATAAAAGCAACATTAGGTGTTTCAAAAAAACTGTTAGGATTCAGAAGACATTTGTAGATGCGTTCCCGGATTTAATGGGTTAAAACAGGGGTCTTCAACAGGGGGTCCGGGACCCCAAGGGGGTCCTCAGAGTTACTACAGGGGGGCCGCCAAATCTTTGTGTGATAGGATATTTGTTTTTACATTAACCACTTGAACCCTAGCATCCATATTCTGAGGGGAACTTTAGCCAAACAATAGCCGATCTACAAGCTCACAACGCCTCGCGCTGCGAGGCTTTGTGAGCTTGTAGATCTGCTATTTTCAAAGAGAGGGGGAAAAAGAGCAGACTAAGTACAGAGTGAAAGTTGATTTAGTGTTGAGGGTTTAAGTGGTTAAATGTCTGAAAATACACAACATGCCAACATCTATGAAAAGCTTTAATCTCTAACACAAGTTTAACACAAGTCTAACACAAGTTTATGCAATATATAGTGGGGGTCCCTGCTTCATCACTCTCTCAGCTAGGGGGTCCTTGGCCTGAAAACGTTGAAGACCCCTGGGTTAAAACACACGAGAGTAGCAACACAATGAAAGTAAGAAAAAAACTAAATTGCATTTTGAGCTTATAGATCAGCGATGTTCTCCCATTACGACTTGTCCAGAATGCTATAGGGTTCCACTGTGTTCCTATAACCGCCAACAACAAACGGAAAGATGATGACTTTCTTCATAATTATGACGGGATCCAGACTGGATATATATGAAATATTCATCCTGCGGTCTCCTGCAGGGACATGGCGTGCCGTTAAAAAGGCATTGATTTGACAAGCCAAACAAACGCTGATGAGGGCCTGATAATCGATAGCGGCATTGATGACAGCCTGCGGTGGCCCCAGGCAGCGATCGGACCGACGGGGCCCCGCTGTGAATAATGAATGAGGAAGATCCCTGATTGATCAGCGCCGCCGCTCGTCTTCTTCCATCAGACACTATGCTGGCTGGCATTTCAATGTCCTGGGGCCATGATGTCCTCTAACGCCTTGGTTCAATCTCAGCCTTTACAGGCCGCGGACCCCCCAAGATAATCATGTTTGAATTGGGGACCCCCCAAAATAATCATGTTTGAACTGGGGACCCCCCACCCTGACAATTACTTGGAATTGTATAGGAGTTGAGGCATTCAATTTAGTTAAATAGCAGATCTACAAGCTCTAAAAATGTTGCCTCTTTTTAATATTATTTGACAATATGGCCAATGTTTGACCTGTTTTTATAGTATAGTTTGTTGACTACTTTTGATACAGTAATGTATTTTTTCTTGTTTTTCTGAAATCCTAAGAGTTTTTTGAAAAAAATTGAATTATTTTTTTTCAAGATTTTTCAAAAATAGCAGATATACAAGCTCATAGCGCTATGAGCTTGTATATTTGCTATTTTTGAATAGCCAAAAAAATCTAAAGTGACATGGATGCGTTCCAGGTCACTTCACTATCATCCTCCCACCCCTCCACCCCCCACCCACAGGTTGAGAACAACTGCTCTAAGCAACAAGAACACCGCCCCTCCCCCCAGCGTCTCCCACAGGGCCACGGGGGGCTCGCCGTGCACTTCCTCGTGCCATACCGTCCGACCAACCAGATGAGAGACGGAATAAATCACGGCCGCGTCGATGCGAAGCGCGCCAAAACGAGGAGGAAAAAAAGTCGAATGAGAATGTATTGTATAAATACTGTCGATAAACAAGAGTGACGAGAGGAATCGGGGAGTAGGTGGTGACTTTTTGTGTGTGCGCACGCGTGTGTGTGTGTGCGCGTGTGCGTGTGTGTGCGTGTGCATGTGTGTGTTGTGAGGAGGGGGTGCTTATGGCTCTTTAGTGACTTTGTCCTTGGGTAAAATGTCTGGACTGTGTGTGTGTGTGTGTGTGTGTGTGTGTGTGTGTGTGTGTGTGTGTGTGTGTGTGTGTGTGTGTGTGTGTGTGTGTGTGTGTGTGTGTGCGTGTGTGTGTGCATGTCACAGCTAGCTCAGGGTGGATGCAGGGGGAGGAGAGGGGGCACTCATCCACACACATCCACACACACACACACACACACACACACACACACACACCTGAGCCGTACACACAGGTATAAATCGGCGACACGCGTGTGACAGCAGCGGTTGGGAGGTAGGGAGGTAGGTATAGCGTCGCATTCTGTCATTTGGCCCAGCTTCCCCACACCGGAGCTGAATGTCAACTCTGGTATTCTTTTGTACTTGGCGGGGGGGGGGGGCGGGGGGGGGGGGATAGAGGGGGTATAAATACACCGAGCAACAACAAAAAGGTCCTCGACAATGCCACTATCTTCTCGCCATCTATTCGCTGTACTCTGTCTCCTTCTCTCTCTCTCTCTCTCTCCTCCTCCAGTGTCTCTCCTTCTTCCCTTTGTGCTCACCTTTTCCCCATTCACACACTGACTCTTCTCTCATGGAATATCATTTAGCTCTGCCCTTGAATCCTCCTCCTCGATTCTATATACATAGTACACACATATATATATATATATATATATATATATATATATATATATATAGTGTTCACATTGGCGCGCTCTTCGGAAACAAACCGACGTGGGACAGAGAAACGGGGAACGGGGGGCTGACTGCCGCCACGGTTAATGACGCAAGCCGGCGGTAATTCGTCCGAGGCGATGGCAATGCGTTTGATGTCGCGTCGCTGTCCTTCTGCCCGTTCATATTCATTCATTTGACGTTTTATTTTCACTAGAATTTCAAATCTAGTCATATTATAATCCTAAAGCAGGGGTCTTCAACCTTTTCAGGCCAAGGACCCCTTAGCTGAGAGAGAGATGAAACAGGGACCCCCTCTATATTGTATAAAATTGTGTTTCAGATTGAACTTTTTTTTTGTTTACTTGGTCTGCTCTTTTTTCCCTCTACACCTACAGTATACCTCGTTGCCAAAAATAGCCGATCTACAAGCTCACAACGCCTCTTGTAGATCTGCTATTTTTGGCTAAAGCTCTCCTCAGAAAAAGGGATGGTAGGGTTCAAGTGTTTAATGTAAAAAAAAAAAATCATATCACACAAAGATTTGGCGGACCCCCTGTAGTAACTCTGAGGACCCCCTAGGGGTCCCGGACCCCCTGTTGAAGACCCCTGTCCTGAAGGATTTTGGATACCTATCACATCCCACGGGGGAACTTCAGTTTTCGGCTTCAACCAGCTGAGTGCTAACCTGACTCCGCCAGATGGGGCGGTATTGAGTTCACACGTTTACAATACAGCCTCCATCTGGGATCGCTCAGAGATTGGAGTTTACACCGTCCCCGTGACCAGTCAATCCAATCAGCGGCAGCTACGGGCGGGATCTTGGTGAGACCGGGTGTGACGCCATCGAGAAGCGCCTGTTCCAAGTAGTTCTTTCACTATTCATCATGGCCGCTACCACCAACAACAACACTACAAGTTGCGCAGCTACTATACGTCATGTAGACACGTCAATATGATTGGTTGGAGTTAGCTGATCTCTCAAGAACAGATTCTGCTCTCCGCTTGAATCTGTCGGGGGGGTTCGTCATAACGTGTACGCACTGGCCTACAAGTGGGCGTGCCTTCAGATCAGGAAGCAGGCCGCGCTTTACCCAATCAAATGTAGTGGGCGGGATTTACCGTCTGCTCTCGCTTCCCCACTGAAAACAAACCGAAACTCATTTAACAATAGACAAAACCACGGAAAGATATTCACATTTTCACTTGCTCTTTCATCATAGAAACAAGTGGGCTTATAACCAAAACGATCCATGTTCTCTGGGAAAAGTGGTGTTAGTGTTCCGTGTGGAAATATTGTTAGTGGGAATGAAAACATAAACGGAAGTGGAGCGCTGAAGGCAAACCAAAACACCCGGTTTCCTTGCACGCAGGTGCTCCATTCAGCTCGGCCCAGAGCCAAGTGAAAGAGTAAAAAAACAGCAGAGGGCGCTGTTTTTCCTTTTTATTTGGCGAAGGGTTCCCCCCAACCCCCCGCCCCCCTCCCCCTCCTGGGAACACGGGGAGACAAGAAGGCAGGTAAAGGAGGTGGATGATGAACACTCCATTGAGACTCGACAACACCTCTCAACACTGCCTTGTTTTCCACTGTTTACTCTGAGTAATTGTACAATGTTTCTCTCCCTCTCTCTCTCTCTCCCTCCCTCTCTCTCCCTCCCTCTCTCTCTCTCTCTCTCTCTCTCTCTCTCTCTCTCATTGACCTCAGAGTTTCTCTCCCAGAGTGAGTATTTATTACGGTGATGAGGACGGCTATGCAAATGAGTGAGGAGCCCGCATTGATCTGTCTAGCCAATAAGAAAGCTCTCCATCATTCGGCCGCCCCTAATTAGCTAATTCATCTGATTTTGCCTCCGTCTCTCTAAACGAGGACCCCCCACCATCATCAACCTCTCTCCTGTTTCTCTCTCTCTCTCTCTCTCTCTCTCTCTCTCTGTGTTCTGTAATAGATCTGTACCTTCTGGTTGCACCCCCCCAACCCCCCCCCCCCATTTTCAGTTCTTTGTGTCGCTCTCTCCTCCTCAAACTGTTTCTGTCACTCCTTGTTCACCTCACATCCTCCCTCCCCTTTTCTCCTCTGCTCTCCCCTCCTCTCCTCTCCTCTCCTCTCCTCTCCTCTCCCCTCCCCTCCCCTCCTCTCCCCTCCCCTCCCCTCCTCTCCCCTCCTCTCCTCTCCTCTCCTCCCCTCACCAGCACCACTGCATATAAATGCAGGTATAGAGGAGTATTGATCGACGGAGGAGAGGGCGGAAAGCACAATGACACCGTCAGTCGTCTGACTGCCACCAAAACACAACGCCGGGGGGCTTTGGGGGGGTTTTATCTCATCCGCTATCTTACACACAGTAAAACCCTGGCTTCATTTACTATGAGCTCCAAGTTCATTTACACTCTCTCTCTCTCTCTCTCTCTCTCTGAGCTTGGAACCAAATGGACCCATGTCCTTTTGGTACACTCAGAGTTTAACACTGCAGGATTTCACCGTGTTGAAACAAAAGGGTTAAATTCAACACGTTCTCACACCTGTGTCAAACGAGTGACGAGTTCGGACAGACTTTTTTTTTTGTTTCGTTTGTTTGCTTTTTGTCATTATGCCAATTAATTCCTCCCCACACACCATTTCTGTGTGTTGCCACCACTGTTGTATTATATCCTACTGACTCACCTGCCAGTGAGGAGCCCCCAACGGGAAGATATAGAGGCTCATCTGTCCTACTCCCGCCCAACACTCCCTGCTGACAGGTGACGCCCAGAGGTGGAAAAAGTACAATTTTGTTTTACTTAAGTAAAAGTATCAATACTGCAATGTAGAAATATGTTACAACTAAGTGTCAAGTCCGGAATTCAAAATTTACTTGAGTAAAAGTACAAAAGTATTGGTATCAAAATGTACTTAAAAGTACCAAAAGTGGAAAGTTCTCATTATGCAGAATAATTTCACACGTTTTCAACTGTATAAAATCTTTCGAAAATAGCAGATCTACAAGCTCACAATGCGTCGCGATGCGACGCATTGTGAGCTTGTAGATCGGCTATTTTCAAATGGCCGGAATGTATATAGGGCTGAAGTGGTTCATGTATGTTTTGTAATAATAATCAAAATCTACAAAGTAACTAGTAACTTAAGTTTTCAAATAATTGTAGCGAAGTAAAAGTACAATATTTGCCTCTGAGATGTAGTGGAGTAGAAGTAAAAGTACAATATTTGCCTCTGAGATGTAGTGGAGTAGAAGTAAAAGTACTGAACATTGGAAATACTCCAGTAAAGAAAAAAAAAAAAACCTCAAAATTGTACTTAAGTACAGTACTTGAGTAAAAGTACTTAGTTACTTTACATCACTGGTGACGCCCCAGCCCATAGGAGTATACTTACAGTGACAAATATCAATTCTCGCAGAAAAAGTGGCTTCAAAACGGTCTGTATAGAAACCAATGGGGCTCGCTTTGTCCATAATTTTTTTACTGTCTATATGGCTGGGATGGCTCAGGGTAGAGAACAGATCACATTAACTTGCAATGGGCCTGGTCTTCAACATACTCAAGGGACCAGTGTCCATGTACCTGTCTGACTACTTCAAAAGAATGAGAAACGCCCACGGGCACAACACCAGAGGAAGCTCCGCTGATCTCATTCCCCCCCAGATTCGGCAGGAACATGGGGATGAATTCATTCTATTATGCCACCAAAATGTGGAATTCCCTATACCACCAGCAGTGGTGTAAAGTAACTAAGTACATTTACTCAAGTACTGTACTTAAGTATTATTATTTTTTAAATATTTTTTATCCCACGATTTTGTAACCCTTATTTTTCACCCGGTGCCAATTTTCTAAGTGATCCTGGGTGCTACACTCCCCTCACCAGCCTAGGGAGGCCAGGGCCGAGCTCATGCCTCCTTCAATGCATGAGAGCCAACTGACCTTCTTATCACCTGACAGGGGGGGGTTTCCTGGTTGGACGTAGTGCGTGGAAGGAACACGTTATTCCAACCAGTTCCCTTCCCCTCCATCAGGCACCCCGGCTGACCAGGGGGAGGCGGTAAAGCGACCAGGATTACTACATGTTTTTGTGAGGGTATTAACTACCCTGAGAGACACGGGGAGAACATGCAAACTCCACACAGAGTAGTACTTAAGTATTATGAGGTATTTTTTTTACTTAACTTAAGTATTTCCAATTTTCAGTACTTCTACTCCACTACATCTGAGAGCCAAATATTGTACTTTTACTCCACTACACGTATTTGTAGTGGAGTTACTTGGAGTAACACCAGTTACTTTGCAGATATACGCGACGGGTTGTGAGCTTGTAGATCTACTATTTTCAAAAATGTTAGTACTTTTACTTTTAGTACTTTAAGTATATTTTTATGCCAATTAAAATAACTCTTGCATTTCCACCCCCGATCAGTCAGACTGTGTGTGTTGTCTCCTTCTCCTCCTCCTCCCCCTCCTCCTCCTCCGCTGTCCAAAGTTTAACCCGCCCCACTGTGCTCTTCTTCTTCCCTCTCTCTAAAAGGAGTTGACATGGTCGCTGGCCACGGGCCACACGTCTACACTAGCCCCCCCCCCCCCCCCCCCCACATCCATTGAGAATATGGGGGTCCCCTATCACCCATCACCATGGGACACAGCGAGGTGACAGCCATTGAATATGGGGGTCCCCCACAGTGGTTTAAAGTAACTAAGTAAATTTACTTAAGCACTCTACTTAAGTACAATGTTGAGGTATTTGTACTTTACTTGACTATTTCCAATACTTTTATTTCTACTCCATTACATCTCAGAGGCAAATATTGTACTTTTACTCCACTACAATTATTTGAAAACTTTAGTTACTAGTTACTTTGCAGATATAAATCATTATATTATAAAACATACATGAACTACTTTAGTCCTATGTTATACCTCGGCTATTTGAAAATATTTTAGTACTTTTACTTTTGGTACTTTAAGTACATTTTGATACCAATACTTTTGTACTTTTACTCAAGTAAATTTTGAATACTGGACTCTTACTTGAAACAAAGTATTTCTATATTGCAGTATTGGTACTTTTACTTAAGTAGAGAATTCGAGTACTTTTTCCACCACTGGTCCCCCATCACCCTGGGACATAGCGCAACCCCCCCCCCCCCCCCCAGTAATTAACGGTATCTGGCAGGACCCCAGTATACCCCCCGTCCCGTCCCAATTCCTTCGCTGCTCCCAGGAACCTTGGGTCTCGTCCAGCGTTGCCAGATTTTGCGAAAGAAACAAACAAACCAGGTCTCCGAAAACAAGACCAAAAGAAGCGACTATGTCAGTTTAACCACTTTAAAACCATATCGATCTATCGCGATGCGTCGTGAGCTTGTACATCTGCTATCTTGTAGATATTTTTGTAGGGGGGGGGGGGAGGGGCAGGGCTCCTTGAAATGATAATATTTGAGAACCACTGGTTTAAACTGCATTAGACAGCAAGACCAAAATATTTACCAGACTTAAGGCCTTTGCAGACAGGGTGCGATTTTTCGCGCGGAAAAAACAGACAATATAATTTTTTAAAAGAACACATGGTTCTCTATGACCTCATGCACACCGGCTCCCAATTTGCCATGCGGCAAGCGGCTGCGGCGGTGCGTTTTTTTTTTTTCCAATCGAACCCAGTTCGATTCGTGCGTCTTTTCGCATGCGGTGAAAAATTATTGACCAATCGCACCCTGCCTGCAAAGGCCTTTAAAAGAAAAACAAGCCCAAAGTCCCTTATAATAAGCAGACATGGCAACACTGGTCTCGTCCCTGGATTCCCGCCAGGCAAAAAAGCCCCTTCCCCTCCCCCTTCCACCGACTGTCCAGCAGCATGGAAAACTGGACGCTGGTCTGCTTTAAGATGAAACAGAAACGAGGGAACAACGATAGAGAGAGAGAGAGAGAGAGAGAGAGAGAGAGAGAGAGAGAGCAGAGCGATGGTGAGTGAGAATAGCTAATACCAATGTTTGTTTCCTCTCAATTACAGTTTTAAATGGAAATCAATGTGGCGGGGAGGGAGGGAAGGGGGTGATAATCACATTAAGACAACAGGGCTTAAATCAACAGCAGACCTCCTCAGCAACACTGAACAAACCACCAGCGTCCAAAGCAGTCAACCGCAGTACTTGAGTCAAAGTCATACGATAACACTGTATATTAAGGTTGGGTCTATAATGCATTAAACGCACATTTATAATGCATTATAACACTCATTTATTTATAACACAATCATCTATAACAACTTATAACGACGTTTATGAAGTATTATAAGTGCTGGTCACAATGCCTTATAAAGCTCAGTGGAACAGCACATTATAAGTAACCATAACTTAGTGATAAAGTGTCTTTGTTATGCATCATTACCGTAAAGTTCCGCTGAACTTATAATGCATTATGACCAGCACTCATAGTACTTCTGAAGTGCATTATAATGCATTATAAACACAATTATAATGAGTTATAGACACAACCTTTAAGTAAAGTGTTACCAAGTACAGTAGGTGTCCAGTGACTTTGACCAGTTTCACTTTCAAAACCTTTGCATCATGCATGTCACACAAACAGAATGCGGCTCACACACAACACCAATGGTTTTGATAATGTGGATTGTGGAAGTGAAATGGTGGATTTGTGGATAGGACTCTATATGAAAAAACTTGTTATATCAACCAAACGCATCGCATTCCGTTTGTGTGACATGCATGATGCAAAGGTTTTGAACTTTTCAAAGTCACTGGCCACCTACTGTATACGTTATGAGTTAAAGTACAAGAGTACCTGCTTTAAAAAAAAATACTGAAGTATATTCAAAAGCACAAAAAAAAAAAAAAAAAAATCATATAAATGAATAGTTCATTTTGACATTAGTGAGCTTGTAAATCCATCCATTTTCGGAATTGGTATAGAGGAGGAAAAAAAGAAGGGGGCCAAGTACAGAGGGTTTAACTGCTTGAACCCTATGGCGTCCCTATTCTGGGGAGAACATTCTGCCAAAATAGCCGATCTCCAAGCTCACAACGAAGCTGTAGTAGAGAGGGGGGAAAGGAGGGGGGCCTAGAATAGAACCCTGCATGGGAGAATCCGGGCCATCTGAGTGTATAGAGTTTAAGTGGTTAAGTGGTTAATACTCGTTTCGTTTCTCTCTCTCTCCCTCTCTATCATAATTTATTTCTGGGCCTCGCTCTCTCATAATTTATCTCTGTCTCTCTCTGTGTCTCTCTCAGTCTTCTTCTCTCTCTCTCTCTCTCTCTCTCCTCTCTCTCTCTCTCTCTCTCTCCTCTCTCTCTCTCTCTCTCTCTCCTCTCTCTCTCCATTTCTTGCTCTCTAAACCTCCCCTCTCCCACTCTCGTAATCTGGCTCTCTCCATCTATCTGTCTCTCTATCTCTCTCTCTCTCTCTCTCTCTGACTGTCTCTCTCTCTCTCTCTCTGGTATAATCGATCCATCACTCTCACACAAAAGTCGTCTCCCCCCCCAAACCGCTGTCTGGTTGCCGGGATACCGCCCATAAGTTTCACCATGGTAACATCTGGAATAAAGGTGGGTGGGCAGGGTGCCAGAGGGGGCGGGGCCAGGCCCTCTGCCTGCCTAGCCTGGCGTTTCACTGCAGCCATAAAACTAACATAAATAAATCTCTGTTCAACTGCTCGTCCCCCAGCAGCACGACGGCTCCCAGCGCACGTACACGCGTGTACAGTACACACCGAGTCACGTACGCGCGTAGTACACACACACCAAGTCACGTACACGGCGTGTCCACACCAAGTCACGCACACGCGTAGTGCACACACCAAGGCACGCACACCCGCTAAATCTCAGCCCATGCGTTTCAAAGTTTAACTGTTTCCCCCTGTCAACAGACAACAGCCTCAAAACAACACCGTCTGCGAGGAGCCATTATTTTTAGTCGCCGTGCACACGTATACAGTGGTGTAGACCAGTGGTTCAAGGACCCCCAAAATGTCAAGGACCCCCAAAATGTCAAGGACCCCCAAATTGATATGTCTTTGGCCGCGGACCCCTCCCCCCCCCCCCATCTGATTTTTTTTTTGCCAAGGACCCCCAGAAGAGAAGATTTTCCAAGATTTTTCAAACACTTTCAAGATTTCAAAATTGTTCAAGAATAGCAGATGTTCAAATTTTTACAGAGTATTTCTACATTGTGGTATTGGTACTTTTACTTAAAGCTGCACTGTGTGTAACTTTCCTCTTCAACTCTGGATTTGAAACCGGTTTCCTTTTTTTTTTTAACATTGAGCTAATAGAGCCTGCCTGCTTGCTCAGGGGATAAATTGAATCTTGACCTTCAGGTCAACATTCGTGTCAGATCCTGTGTCTATAGGTGAGACGTGACCTTTGACACAATCTAAATGTCTCAATAGAAGAGCAGGGGGACAAAATACAAGTTATATTGTATTAACATACTCTACCGTACAGATTGGACAGAATTACATTTCATTCATAAATTAAACAGTTACATTTATTATAGCCTACTGTAGTGCCACGTTAACCCATTAAGACCTGGAACGCATCTGTGTCACTTTTTAGATTTGAGCTAAAAAAGCATTATTTTACACTTTGGCTATTCAAAAATAGCAGATATACAAGCTCATAGCGCGGCTTGTAGATCTGCTATTTTTGAAAAATCGAGAAAAGGTGTGCAAATTTATATATTTATATTATTTTAAAGCAAACATCTTTAACTCAAATCTTCGCTTCTGGGGGGTTCCTGGAACAACATATTTTGAGATGGGGGTCCGCGGCCAAATACATATCATCTTGGGGGTCCTTGACATGAAAAAGTTTGAGCACCACTGATATAGAAACATAGTTTTTTTTCAGAATACTGTTGGGATTTAGAAGACATTTGTAGAAATCGTCGCAGTGGTGGAAAAAGTACTCAAATGTTTTACTTAAGTAAAAGTACCAATACTGCAATATAAAAATACTCAGTTACATGTAAAAGTCCAGAATTCAAAATTGACTTGAGTAAAAGTACAAAAGTATTGGCATCAAAATATACTTAAAGTACAAAAGTAAAAGTACTAAAATATTTGAAAAAAGCAGATCTACAAGCTCACAACGCGTCGCGATGCGACGCGTTGTGAGCTTGTAGATCGGCTACTTTCAAATAGCCTAGGAATAAAATAAGGCTAAAGTGGTTAATGTATGTTTTTTAATATCATAATTTATATCTGATAAGTAACAAGTAACTAAAGTTTTCAAATAATTGTAGTGGAGTAAAAGTACAAATTTTGCCTTTGAAATGTAGTGGAGTAGAAGTAAAAGTATTGGAAATTGGAAATACTCAAGTAAAGTACAAATACCTAAATAATGTACTTAAGTACAGTACTTAAGTAAATGTACTTAGTTACTTTCCACCACTGCTGTTAAGTAGTGAAAACTCTGAGTACTCCGTCCACTATTGTACGATACTGTACAACAAACTATGCCTAAACGCGGTGCACAATAAGAGTGCTATGGTTACACATCGTATACAGTTTAAAACTTTGGGCTCGGCTCCAACATACATTTGCATATGGCGTTACGACTAGAAATGGCTACACTGCATCTTTCCCGTGCCAGATTGGGCCCGGTCCAATTCAAAATCTTTTACAGGCTTCACTTCACAGTAAGTGGGGCTTCACTTTTGTGTAAGGCCAAAGCTGCAGCGATGCCGCAGTACACATATTCTGACACGGAGAGGACAACTTTTCAACCTTATCTTCATATAATCGCTGCTCGTTAACGACGACACCGGATGATACAGGATTTTCTGTCTATTCTCGCTTTGCATCTCATATATGGGCTGCCTATACAGTTCAAAAGCATGCATACCAATGCCTACCAAAACTATAATCTGCTGAGATTTTTTCCCCCACATTTTGGGAATGGACGACAGTGGTGAAAAAAGTACATTTTTTTTTTACTTAAGTAAAAGTATCGATACTGCAATATAGAAACACCCTGTAAAAGTCCGGAATTCAAAATTTACTTGAGTAATAGTACAAAAGCATTGGTATCAACATATCGGCTATTTTCAAATGGTCGAAATGTATATAGGGTTGAAGTGGTTAATGTATGTTTTGTAATAATAATCAAAACCTACAAAGTAACTAGTAACTAAAGTTTTCAAATAATTGTAGTGGAGTAAAAATATTTGCCTCTGATATGTAGTGGAGTTGAAGTAAAAGTACAGAAAATTGGAAATACCTCAGTAAAGTAAAAATACCTCATAATTGTACTTAAGTGCAGTACTTGAGTAAATGTACTTGGTTACTTTCCACCACTGATTTCTAATATGGCTCTGTTTGAGTAGTACATGAACATGAAAGAGAATAGTGCCATGCCCTGTAATGTATTTCACAGAGGATTGTATTTCCATACGCTACAGTTTCAGATAAGGTTCCCAGAACCTCCTTTGGGGTCCAGTTCAGGAGGTAATCCTGACTTCAGGGAACCAATGGAAAGAGCTAGCAGTATATACAGTCGCCATGGACTGGACGATATGAGGTGACAACACCAGAAACAGACACTAATGCATCAGAGCCAATTTTACCATTCCAGACCTAATTCATTACTTTAAGAAAAGAAAGATCGCCGGATCCGGATCGTCAAAAAGACTCAAAATAAGGTAAAACCGCTGGGAGTGGCGAATGAATGAATGAATGAATACCTGGCAATGAATGTGTTAATGTGCTTAGTAGGCACGTCTTCAAAAACACTAAACAGTCAAATCAAACTGAATCACTTTTTTTCATGATGTACCTCCCCCTTCAGGGATGGTTCTGCTTTTAATGGAAAACCTAAACAAATAACTATCACAGAACTTCACGGGTTCAAAGTTTCATTCAGTTCTGGAAGGTTTGAGGTTATGAAAGGATCTAGTTTACCCTTCAAAGCCGAAAAAGAGCCAATATACAGTAGTAGCATTTATTACACTCTTCACAAGGTGATAGGATTTTGCTTGGATGGAAATCTCCAACTCCTTCTCTGAACAGCCATGTGGCTCACGGACTTTATGCATTTTATAAAAACGGAAAAGATTACAGTAAGTAAGTCACGCATAGAGGTTCAACATTATTTTTGTCTCGTACTGGCGACCGTTCATTCCAGTATTTTGAAAACATTTCCTACAAACTCATATGCGTACGTCTGAGTAATGTTTCCATGTAAGATTGAGATTATCATGCCTATAAATCTGACAACTGTAGGCAACAATATCTTGCCACATTATTTCTATAGCTTATCATAACGGCTGTAATATAATCCCAGAAGTATTATAATAAAATATATGTAAAAAAAAAAAAATTCCACCCAGTGCCAATTGCCTAAGGATGTAATCCTGGGCACTACTCTCCCTCTGCCAGCCCGGGGGGAGCCCCGAACTGAGCTCATGCTTCCTTCAATGCATGAGGAGTGAGCAGGTCGCTTCTTATCACCTGACAGGGGGGAGTTTCCCCGGTAGGACGTAGCGCTTGGACGGAACACGTTATTCCCTAGGAGACACGGGGAGAACATGCAAACTCCACACAGAAAGGCCTAGGGTATGGGCACTGATGATGCGGAGGAGAGAACACGCTCCCCAGTGCCCACAGCGTCCCCGGCGGGAATCGAACCCAGGACCTTCTAGCTGTGAGGAAACAGTGCTACCGACTGCGCCACTGTGTCCCCCATAAAATATATGTTTTATATGTTGTATATACATATATATGTATATACAACATACATACAGTACATAAATGTGTTTTAGACAGTAGATCTGGGAGAGGCTGCGAGTAGTGTGATGTGTGTAGTGGAGGTCTAAGGGTCCCACTAGGTTCACATATTTCCATGTATGTATATTTGGATGCAGAGCCTCATTTGAAAAGATTTAGCAGACCTCCATGAGAGATTTGTCAACAAGATCAAAAGTATAGCCCAAAAAAAATGATACAACAGGGCTTAAGTGTTTAAACTGTTGCTATATTTTGCTGCATGGGGGACCCCATGGAACCCCTTGGGGTTACCCGGACCACCACGTTGAGAACCAGTGCATCCAAGAGTCATCCAAAAAAAACAGTGTTCCTTTCTGCTATCTGCTAAACTCTGACACACTATCACTCCCTCTCCTGCTCCTGGTGGTGCCGTCACAAGCCACGTCTCTTCATACTCATCCTGTGGAATACAATACAGTAGCCTGATGCTTGAGGGATAAACACACACACGCACACGTGTGTATGTGCGCGCACACACACAGGTCCTCCATGCTTCCAGGGTGAGGATATGCAAAGCGTCACTACCTACCATCAAAACAAAAACTGCAGGGGAATATAGGGCAATTGAGTGAATTAAAATGCATCCCCAGAGACATTTTTCCTTTCTCTTCCCCCTTTGCTCTCGTTGTTCCCTCTGTTTTTCTCTCTCTCTCTCTCTCTCCCTCCCTCCCTCCCTCCCTCTCTCCCTCTCTCCCTCCCCCCCCCGTAGGAACTGGAGTCTCTTCTCTACAAATCGGTTCACTGCAGTGTGCTTGATCCTGGCTCAACCATGATGGTCGAGCCAGCTAGGATCAAGGCTCGACCAGAGAAGAGGAGAGGAACCAGACACTCACCGATATCTGCTTACATCTCTCTATATTCATCCACAGCCCTACAAGTGAGACGGTGGCAGATATTGGGCGTATAGGGACGGGTGAGGAGGTGCGAGAGGAGTGAGTGTGTGTGTGTGTGTGTGTGTGTGTGTGTGTGTGTGTGTGTGTGTGTGTGTGCGTGGGCGTGGGCGTCCACGTCTGGCCGCTGTCCAGACAGACGCCGGTCAATAAATCAATGAGGAGGTCATGGCAGAAGGTTGGTTAGATAGAGAGTGGCTATCAACAGAGATGCATGCGGTCCTCACCCCGATCGGCTGGATCCGTGGCAGAACCAACGGCGATGCCGTTCTCTCCTCTTTCTCGTTACTGTTCTCTTCCCTTCCTCTGTTGCCTCTGTCCTCATCTTCTATAGCAGTGGTTTTCAACATTTTGTTCGCGTCAAGGACACCTATTAGCCCACGGACCCCCATTTGAAAAGATATGCCAGGGACTCAACCATTTATATTCCTTGGGGGTCCCAATCTACACTGTATCATCATCATTAGTGTTCATTTAACTCTGAGAGTGTACAAATGGAACCAAATGGACCCGTTAGGGTCCATTTGTACACTCCATTTGAACACTCTCAGAGCAATTTGGTTCGTATTAATTTGGCTGGGGACCCCCTGGAACCCACTCAAGGACCACTGGTTGAGAACCACTGTTCTATAGCTACCCATCACCCCCAGAACCACCCCACCCATCCCCGTACGGCGCTGGTTCGGAGACGGTCCTTGAAGGGGTTCTAGGGGGTCCCCAGCAAGGAACCGTTTTAAAACAATTAAGCTCCATTTACATTTCTGGCTCTTTGAAAGTATATCGCAGATCGTTGTGAGCTTGTAGATCTGCTATTTCTGAAACAAATCCTGACAAATATTTACACATCTTCTCTTGGGGGGGGGGGGGGGGGGGCTAAAACCTTTTCCAATAGGGGGGGGGGGGGGTTTGTGGCCAAATACAATAAAAAAAAAAAACGTTTGACAGCCACTGCCGTATCTGGACACCCTGGATGAACAGAAAGAAACTTTAATTAATGTCGTCGTCCCCCCCCCCCCCCCCCCCCCCCCAAAACGAGCTGCCCCTCGCTCCAGCTATGTTTTAGTTGTGTATGAATGGAGCTCAAAAGGAGCCCTCTGCACCCCTCCCTCCCTCCCTCCCCTCCCCTCCCCTTCCCTTCCAACCCCGTCAAGAGACACTTGAGTCGTTTCCCTCTTCTTTTCCTCTGAACCGCGGCGGTACGCTATACGGTAAATGTTTTCTCTGTTTGAGATATAATAAGTGTCTTGATACCTCTTCACCGGGGAGAAAAGCACAGCAAGCCACCCGCATCACACACACACACATGCTTTCATCCATACCTCTTAATCTTCATGGAGAAGAAAAAAAAGAAGGCTCCGCTTATCTGCGTCTCCCGCATGTTAAGGGTGTTTTTTTTTCCACTCTCGCACTTGCACGTAGACACACACACACACACACATGCACACGAGCGCGTACCTACGTAAACACACACACACACACTCTCGCTGTGCGTAAACTAGGGCCCCGTGTATAATTACCTCGGTGGAGCGGCGCTGCTACTGGTACAAAACGCCAGACAGTGTTTGCATCAGCCCCGTTGCATGTGTTGAGAGTTTTGTAATTAGCAGAATACATTTAAATACATTTGGCTGGAACACTCCTTGGAGAGTTCTTGTTTGCTGTGGCTGGCTCTGCCTTCATCTCTCTCTCTCTCTCTGCTGTGCTGTTTCCACAGTGTCTACAATCCACTCCTCCTTTTTCACCCCAAACCTCTGCTGCTGCTGAAGCTTATACACAGTCAGTGTAATCCTCCACTGTTGACTTATCCATGTTGTATACTTGTAGCAGTATATAGTGGCTCAGAGCCTGCTCACAGCAGGAAAAGGCCCTGGATGGAACCTAACACAGCAATGCTACAAATAATGGCACTTGATGTCACATTAGGAGGACCATATCAGAAACGTGGACCTCTACGGCAGTGGTTCTCAAAGTGGGGTCCGGGGACCCACAGGGGTACTTGAGGGGGTTCCAGGGGGTCCCTAGCTAAATGATGGATAGGAACCAAATGGACCCTTATGGGTCTGTAACTCTGAGAGTGTACAAATGGTACCAAATGGACCATAACGGGTCCATTTGGTACCATTTGTACACTCTCAAAGTTAGATTTACATTGATAGTACAATATGAATTGGGGTCCCAAAGATAGAAATGCCATTAAATGGGGGTCCGTAGCCTGATGCATGTCAAACTGGGGGTCCTTGAATTTAAAATGGTTCACTGCTAGAGCCATAAAAATCATATCTTATATGGGGGTCCCTGGCTTATCTTTTCAAATGGGGGTCCGCGGGCTAATAAGTGTGAATTTGGGGGTCCTTGACATGAAAAGGTTTGAGAACCACTGCTCTATACGGTGGCCTCCCCGCGGGGTTCATGGACAAGGTCAGAGGGAGGAGAGGGATGAGGTCGGCTGGGCTGGCTGGGCTCTGTGTGAGGCACCCAGAACTGACACTATGGGAGCTGACCCCCAGGGCACTGCTATAGGAGGGGAAGAGGGCGCACACGACCTACAGTACTGTATACGTGGACACACTGGCCCCTTTTCCACCAAAAGAACTTTGGTCCTAGAATTGGTTCCGTTCTAAATTCTTATGGAACCTCTGTGCTTTCACGGAGAACCGCCTTTCCACCCGTTTTAAGCAGAACCATTGTAATTGGGGGGCGGCAGGAGTCCCCACTTGCCCCAGGTTCGACAAATACATATAGTTTTGGGGGTCCTTGACAAGAAAAAAGTTTGAGAACCACTGATATTATAGCAACATATGTTTAAAAAAATGTTAAAAAACACATACTGTATATACAAATATTTGCACACATTTTCACGACTACTGTCTCTACTGGTTGACAAGTAGCCCTGCCTGAAGCTCATATACATACAGTAAGCTAAACATCTCCCCCTGGTCAAGCAGGAACTATACCTCTATAGGCTGAGCGGTGGATATGATGTGGGAGACCCGTGGGTTCAAATCGTGGGGTTAGGACTTTAAGATAACTCCACTTCCCTGATGGAACTGACTCTAACGTTCTGACCTCCTTCCTGTTCTGTGCAGAAAGGAAGGACGCCATATTACACACACGCACACAAACACACACACACACACACGCACGCAAACTCACAAAAACCCACATGCACAAAAAAACAGACGGCTGCTCCTCTTCGAGAAAATAAATATCAATCAGCATTGGAACATATATAATCATAAACATGTGCGCTTTAAATGCATTCATATCCAAGAAACATATTTCACATACGGCATGGAGCCCCCCCTTCTTCTCCCCCACACACACGCACACAACACACACACACGTTTGTCTAACTATACTTATGAGGACATTCAACATTTTAGGACGGCAAACCAGCCAAAACCCAGCCGGTAATTTTTTTTGCAGATCTACAAGCTTACAACGTATCGTGCTGTTGCTGCTGCAACAGGTTGTGAGCTTGTAGATCTGCTACTTTTCAGAGCATGTCGCACAGCTAGAATATATAAATCAGGCATAACTCCAGCACTGACCCCTAAATCTAACTTCTAAATGCTTAATCCTAACTCTATAACCCCAACAACCTGATGAATCTAAAGATCTATTGTTTACCATTAAACAACCATTTATCTTGTGAGCACCAGGATAATTGTCCTCACCATGTCTGTTTCTCTTGGGGGCAGTGGTGTAAAGTAACAGTGGTGTAAAGTAACAGAGTACATTTACTCTAATGTGCTCAAGTACAATTCGAGGTATTTACTTTGCTGGAATACTACCAATTTTTAATACATTTACATCTACTCCACTACATCTCAGAGGCAAATATTGTACTTGTACTCCACTACAGTTATTTGTAAACTGTAGTTAC
>NC_137614.1:48133493-48223493 GCF_963280865.1 Gymnoscopelus braueri | reverse complement strand
GTGTGTGTGTGTGTGTGTGTGTGTGTGTGTGTGTGTGTGTGTGTGTGTGTGTGTACACGTCGTTGTATTGACATGTGTTGTACTTTAAAGTGTTTGCAGCATTGTTGATGGGTCAATAAGTGTGTGTGTGTGTGTGTGTGTGTGTGTGTGTGTGTGTGTGTGTGTGTGTGTGTGTGTGTGTGTGTGTGTGTACGTGCGAGCGTGCAGTAACTGACAATAGCTAAAAAATATAACACAAAAACCACAAGTGAACGTGACAAGAACATGCACGCACGCACACGCACACACACACACACACACACACACACACACACACACACACACACACACACACAGTGACAGTTAAGTATCCCAGCTGTGCCGGGCTGTGAGAGATGGGTGTTTACTGTAGTAGTTCATGGTCCTTGGTGTGACGAGCCAAAAACATGACCTTTGACCCCATACTCTGATAGGAGATTAGAGAGAGGCAGTGGCACAGAGAGAGAGAGAGAGAGAGAGGGACAGAGAGAGAGACAGAGAGAGATAGATAGAGAGAGAGAGGGACAGAGAGAGAGACAGAGAGAGAGAGAGAGAGAGATAGATAGAGAGAGAGAGAGGGACAGAGAGAAAGAGAGAGAGAGGGACAGAGAGAGAGACAGAGAGAGAGAGAGAGAGAGAGAGAGAGAGAGAGATAGATAGAGAGAGAGAGGGACAGAGAGAAAGAGAGAGAGAGACAGAAAGACAGACAGACAGACAGAGACAGAAGGGGGGGGGGGGTATATCAGTGCAGCCGTCCCAGGGGTCCACACACGCAAGCATGGACAAACACACGTTTGTGTTGCTATATACTTGTGAGGACTTCAGCAATTGAAGAAGGCAATTTTGTTAATGCCATTTCTGTGTGATTGCCATTTATAACCCTAAACTCGAAAATAGCCAATCTACATGCTCACAACGCGTCACGCTGCCAAACATTGTAAGCTTGTAGATCCACTATTTGCTGTGCAGGACACCAGCATGCAACTAGCATGCAACTAACCCTATAACCCCTACAGCCTACCTAACGTCTAAATGTCTAAACCTAACCGGAATCTTTTCCTAATTGTAAACCCACAGTAAATCCCCCCCAAAAAAAAAGAGTTTAACTATAAAACAACCGTTTATCTGGTAAGGACCAGGAACATTGTGCCCACAATGTCTATTTCTCAAATCGTCGGATGACAAACCTCATAATGTCCAAAGCTGTGACTTTTCAGGATTCAAATTCAAAACTTTGCAAAAGTAGCAGATCTACAAGCTCGAAGAGCGCGGCAAGAATTGCAGATCTGCTACTTTTGATGCTTTTGTGTGACGCTGTTAGTAGTGTGATCAAGTATTGGCGTTAATTTACAAGAAAAAAAACACAAAAAGCTAGAATATGGAGTTAAGAGGTTTCTGCCTGACAGCAACGCTATACTTGTGGGGACATTTGGCCCTCACAAGTTAACACGCACACACACACACACACACACACACACACACACACACACACACACACACACACACACACACACACACACACACACACACACACACACACACACACACACACACACACACACACACACACACACACACACACACACACACACACTCTCTCTCTAATGGATTGCAATGCCTTTAGATTATGGGTGTTGGCCGGCTGCCCTGATGTGGACGGTCCAGATATACACAGGAAAAGCCCAGAGTGTTCACTGGACCCTGACTATAGGGTTCATTTTTACCCCTGTTATCTCAGAGTAAGAGTGAACACTGTGGGTTCTCAGTGTGTGGAGGAGGCATTAGATGGGGGTCAGTGGAGTACACTCTCTCAGTTCTGGGACTACAGCCTAATAGAACACAGGCCACAGCTAAACAACTGTGCTGGAACAAGTAAGATTTTTTTTTTTTTACTTAAAAAGGACCACTTCACCCCATTTTCATAATATTGTAGCGACCCCACAAAAGACCAGGCCTCAACTCGCTCCCTTGTGCAAGCTGTAGCTCTCTTAGAGTTGCCCTGTTGCGCGCTGGAGTATATTGAGGTAACTTTGGTAATCAAGTAAGTCAAGTCCTGGGTAGGGATGTCCGATATAATCGGCCTACCGATGTTATCGGACGATATTAGCATAACGATTTAGTCCTGTTTGTGTATAATTAGTGTAACTGGTTGCATCTGTGTGTTGCAATCAGCCACAGCTGTTGAGGCCGTGCTCAAAAGGACGGACGGACGGACGGACGGACAGACCCACACACAAAGTCAGTCCAAAAATATCAATTGCAGTACAGCACCTTTAACCACATGAAACCCCATATGGTTGTCCGGAGTCCCTCAGGGCTCTATATAGTGTTTTTTTTTTCTTTTCAGGACCACGATGGATACAAGATCGCAGGAAAATAGCAGATCGACAAGCTTGGGGTTTAAGTGGTTAACGTTGAGATCGTCGACAAAGTCAAGAAAAGCGAGCCTTTTTTGGAGGCAAGAGACCAGAGCTCGGCGAGGAGTGTACAGCTAATATAAGAGTGAACAAACACACTGTGCACACACGTACACACCCCCCCAGGTCTTGGGGGACCATGTCAAAACATATTAGTGACAGCACCCCACACTCAACTGAGGCAAGGTAACACCGGCCCAATTTGTTTCCCTAATAGGTGCCATATTATTCACTCTACACAACACACTTACACACACAGTGTGTGTGTGCCGTATCATTATACCAGTATACCCTTGAGCGGGCCTCAAGTTCATTGGTTGGGGGTGCAGGGAGAGTGTGGTGGTTGATATTAGGAGAGAGGTCACATTGTACTGTAAACACGCTTTGTCTGCTTATTCGTTTATTTACTACACCCCCCACCACACCCACCCACCCACCCACCCACACACACCCACACACACACACACACACACACACACACACACACACACACAGCCTCTGTCAGCAGTATGGGGGAAAAAGGTTGAGGGGGTGTGGGTGGGTTTGGGGTACTGGTGTAAAGTAACTAAGTACATTTACTCATGTGCTGTACTTAAGTAAAAAATTGAGGAAGTTTTACTTTACTTGAGTGATTTCCCATTTTAAGTACTTTTACTTCTACTCCATTACATCTCAGAGGCAAATATTATACTTTTACTCCACTACAATTATTTGAAAACTTTAGTTACTTTGCAGATATACATTAGGATATTATGAAACATACATTAACCACTTCAGCCCTATTTTATGCATGGGCTATTTGAAAATAGCAGATCTACAAGCTCACAATGTGTCGCGATGCGACACATTGTGAGCTTGTAGATCTGCTCTTTTCAAACATTTGAGTACTTTTAATTTAGGTACTTTAAGTATATTTTGATGCCAATACTTTTGTACTTTTACTCAAGTAACATTTTGAACACAGGCCTTTTATTTGTATTTGTAGTATTTTTATTTTATATTTAAAATATCTGAGTACTTCTTCCACCACTGGTCATAAGCTACTTTTGCGCAAGTCTTGTTCAACAAGCGTTCATTTATGAACAAAAACATAAAAAATATGTAAATATGGAGATACACGTTTTCTGCCTGACAGCAACAATGTGTGTGTGTGTGTGTGTGTGTGTGTGTGTGTGTGTGTGTGTGTGTGTGTGTGTGTGTGTGTGTGTGTGTGTGTGTGTGTGTGTGTGTGTGTGTGTGTGTGTGTGTGTGTGTGTGCGCGTGCGTGCGCGCGTGCGTGCGAGAGAGAGTTCGGGAAGGGGGGGGGCAGTTTGGAGACACTTTGGGTGATGAATGACTAAAGACCTCTCCCTCCCCCCTCATCAACATTCATGGGCAAATACGACGCAAATACAACGATTATGAGTTCAGGTTTCGCATAATCTGAATACGGTGCTAAAAATAACAACACACCTTGTTTTTCCTTAACCCATTAAGACCGGGAACGCATCTCTGTCGCTTTAGATTTCTTTGGTTATTAAAAAATAGCAAACAGCGTGGCACTCGGTGCCGCGCTGTGAGCTTGTAGATCTGCTATTTTTGAAAAATCGTGAAAATCTGTGCAAATCTTTTTAAAGCGATCATTTGTAACTCAAATCTTTGCTTCTGGGGGGTCCCTGGAAAAAATATTTTGAAATGGGGGTCCGCGGCCAAATACATATTATTTTGGGGGTCCTTGACATGAAAAAGTTTGAGAACCACTGATACTGTATAGAGCCATAGGTTTTTTTTATTTTTAAAAACGTTAGGATTTAGAAAACATTTTGTAGAATCGGCCTCAGGTCTTAATGGGTTAAACCCGAAACGTGCATACCCGCCCACCCACCCAGCAGACAACCCATGCCGTCTGTGTGTGTGTGTGCGTGTGTGTGTACACGCGCGTGACGTGTGTGTGCGTGCGCGCGCTATAGTATTACTATACTTTTGAGTGTTGAATGTCCCTACAATTATAGTAGAATTTGAGAAACAAACATTGTGAGGACTTTTGTGGGGAATTTTCCTAGTCCTGGGTCTCCCGCGTTGGACGGGACACTAAAGCCAAACATCTTGTCCACTAGTCTAAATGTTTTTTTCCCCTTTGGCCGGAGTAGATGACCTCATGCAGAAGCTCTGAGCCACTCTTAACTGAAATGGTTGTTTTATGGTTAAAGTTAAAGTTAAGTTGATATGTATTTGGCCACGGACGTCCATCTGAAAAGGACCCCTCAAAAACAAAAACATAGCAGATATACAAGCTCGCAGCGAGGCACGGAGTGGTGCGCTGTGAGCTTGTAGATCTGCTGTTTTTGAAGAGCCAACATACAAATGTATAAAGTGGTTAAAATGATTGTGATGCTATATTAAAGGGATATTTCACTTTCAAATAAAATAAACATTAAAAATAAATATTTTAAAAAAATGAAAGAAGTTATGGCAAAATCACGGCCCCCTCACACATTAGCAGGACACTCTAATGCGTGAGGGGGCCGTGATTTTTCCATTACTTTTTTCATTTATTTTTAATATATTTTTTAAATGTTTATTTTATTTGAAAGTGGAGTATCCCTTTAACTACTTTTTCTGGGGACCCCCTGGAACCCCCAACAAGGACCCCATTTTGAGAGCCAATCGTTTACAATGGGAGCACCCGAAACACCAGCAGCCTGGCGTGATTTATTTTGCGCTCCCGCACGTTCACGTGTTGCGCTTTTATCTGCTCGAAGCTTGAGCTGAAACATTTTCAAACTCTGGCGTCTGGAAGCGTTTTTAGGCGTTTAGCGCTTTGGCGTTTTCATCTGGGAATAAAAAGCCTCAGTGGACACGCCCCCTTAGGCTTACAATTAGGAAAAGAGTCACGTGTGTAGGATTAGGCATTTAGGGGTTAGGTTGAGGTGTTAGGGTTGCAGTTATGCCTGTGTAACACAAATAGCTGATCTACAAGCTCACAACGCCTGTAGATCGGCTATTTTCGGCATCATGGTTACGGTCAAAAAAGATATGTTGATGTCCTCACAAGTATAGTAATTTAAATGTGTGTGTGTGTGTGTGTGTGTGTGTGTGTGTGTGTGTGTGTGTGTGTGTGTGTGTGTGTGTGTGTGTGTGTGTGTGTGTGTGTGTGTGTGTGTGTGTGTGTGTGTGTGTGTGTGTGTGTTGACGGTAGCAGGATAGCGCACACGAGGCAGTGTGCTGTCCCCGTATCGACCCCTCCTCGCTGCGTTTAATATTCATAAAGCCTATTTCGGCGGCACCACCGGTCGCCACGGCGATGCTTATATACGCAGCTTTAAATCTATTCTCATTGATCACCATCGGCGTTTCCCCCAACGCAGCATCGATCCCGCTCAAGGTCCTATCGCCCCCCCCCCCCCCCCCCCTCACACACACACTCAAAACACACTCGCTTCTTCACAATTCACTTTCAAATGAAGTACACTCGAACCTTTTCTTCAAAACTCACTTTTTGCTATACTCCTACAGATTTTGTCCAACACTCACACACAGATGTGTACACATTATCTCCGGGGTCATGTGATCAAGATGTATCAGTCAGATTATATATTTTTTTGCCCTATGCCCTGTGGTGGAAAAAGTACTACATTTTTGTAAAGTACCAAAAGTAAAAACTACACATTTCACAAGTTTTCAAATGCATAAAATGTATAAAAAAATAATTTGAAAATAGCCGATCTACAAGCTCACAATGCGTCGCATTATGAGCTTGTAGATCGGCTATTTTCAAATGGTCGAAATGTATAGGACTGAAGTGGTTAATGCATGTTTTGTAATAATAATCAAAATCTACAAAATAGCCTACTAATCGGAAATTGGAAATACTCCAGTAAAGTAAAAATACCTCAAAATTGTACTTAAGTACAGTACTTGAGTAAATGTACTCAGTTACTCTACACCACTGTGTGTGTGTGTGTGTGTGTGTGTGTGTGTGTGTGTGTGTGTGTGTGTGTGTGTGTGTGTGTGTGTGTGTGTGTGTGTGTGTGTGTGTGTGTGTGTGTGTGTGTGTGTGTGTGTGTGTGTGTGTCAGAGTGCAGGAGGTTGTGACACAGAGCTGTCTCCAGGCTGGGTTACACTGATTTAAAGCAGTGCTTTACAATGAGCTGAAGGCTGCGGAGAGTCTAAGTCTAGGTACAGTAGCAGACAGTAGACAGGAGAGAGAGAGAGAGAGAGAGAGAGAGAGAGAGAGAGAGAGAGAATCATTTCTTTTTCTTCATTCTGTGTCCTTTCAGTGAGCCGGTGGCTGATGGTTGACTGCATGGCTAATCATACCACCATGTTAATTATCACTTCACTGTGTGAGCCCCGAGCTAAGACACACACACACACACACCCACACACGTAGGCACAGGAGCATGTTCACACACACACACGCACGTACGCGCGCACACTCACACACGTAAGCACAGGAGCATGCTCGTGCGTGCGCGTGGCGCACGTGCGCGCACGCACGCACACACACACACACACACACACACACACACGCACACACACACGCACACACACACGTTAATATGCTGTAGGCCTACAGGGTTTGATTTGTAAATAAAACAGGAGGAGGGGGGGGGTGCATTTTCTTACCCACTTAAGCAAAATACTTCTTTGCGTGACAAACTGTGAAAATCGTCAATCTAAAAGCTCACAACTAGTGTGATTACGATTGTGATGCATTGTTAGCTTGCAAATCCGCTATGTTTGATTTGGCAAGTTTTCCCCAAAAATAGTGACACCAGATGTAATGTTACTGTATGTAGTTGTTTTATTAGAATGTTATATTATCAAACATACTGTACATATCAAATCCCCCCCCCCCCCAACCCAAACTCAACTCTCTACTCCTACACAATGCAGTCTGGCTGTATGTCCTCCTTCGCCATCAATAATCTGAGATTTATTGTTGTCTTGGGTGTGAAAACATTTCACGGCGAATCACAAACGCACCGTTATGCCTGAGCATGCGGAGAGGAGGCACACCTGGATATCGGTCACGTGCACATACACGCTCACGCGCACATACAGGTTTGTATAACTATAGTTCTGAGGACATAAACGTTTTAGGATGAGGATTTTTACGAATGCCGTTCTTAATTTCTTTGGGGCATTTGTAAGCCTAGAGCCGAAAAAATTGCAGATCTACAAGCTAACAACGCGTCGCGCTGCGACGCGTTGTGAGCTTGTAGATCGGCTATTTTTCGGCGCATGACATTGGCACGGAACTATAGGTATATAGATCATGTTTTACTCAAATTCCAACCCCCTAACCTCTAAATGTCTAATCCTAACCTGAATCTTTTCCTGATTGTATAAACGCATTTCTAAAAATCTTTTTTTTTAATCATAAAACCACTTTTCAGGAGAAATTGTCCTCACTGCATCTATTTTAACATTTGGTCCTCACAAGTATAGTACGCGCGCGCACACACACACACACACACACACACACACACACACACACACACACACACACACACACACACACACACACACACACACACACACACACACACACACACACACACACACACACACACACACACCGACTGCATTATTCATCTCCCCTAAATTGGGGAACAAGCAGTCGTGTTCGCTCTCACACAATAAACAGAGATGAATTCATCAGAAGAAAAAAAGAGAAAAAAATCTCCCCAAGTGCAGCGCAAAAAAATATGAAAAATGTAATCATTCTACACAGAATAAAAATTCATAAGGAAATGTACAAAATCAATATTTTATGCTACTTACTGTACCTATTTCTTTATTACAAACCTATTGAGGAACGCGGGGGCATTAAAAATTTAAGCTGGCAGACTGAGGGGGGGTGTCGGGGGGGGGGGGGGGGCAGAGGGAGGGTATATACCGTTGAGGGAGGGGACCCTCAGAGTTCAAAAGCAATACTATTTCATTCATGTTTAACCCATTCAATCCGGGGACGCCTCTATGTAACCACTTTATCCATATTTTATACTTAGGCTATTCAAAAATAGCAGATCTACAAGCTTGTATATCTGCTATTTTTGAAAAATCTTGACCATTAAGTGCAAATATTTGAATATACATATTTTTTTAAAGGGAACGTTTGTAACTCAAATCTTTCTGGGGGGGGGGCCCTGGAACAAAATATTTTGAGATGGGGTCCGCGGCCAAATACATATCATGTTGGGGGTCCTTGACATGAGAAAGTTTGAGAACCACTGATATTATAGCAAAACATTTTCAGAAAACTATTAGGATTTAGAAGACATTTGTAGAATCACCCAGAAGCAAATATTTGAGTTACAAATGTTTCCTTAAAAAATATATTCAAAGATTTGAAAAAAAAAATCTGATCTACAAGCTCATAGCACGGCACTCGGTGCCGCACTATGAGCTTGTATATCTGCTTTTTTAAATAGCCCAAAAAAAACTAAAATGACAGATGCATCCCCGGATTGAATGGGTTAAAAGGGACTCTCTCTCTTTTTTTTTTGTTTTGTCTAAGAGGCGGTGAGGCAGTTTTGAAACGGGGAGAAGAAATGCTTTGATAGATTGAAACGATTCGAGCAGCCAAGGTGCTGTCAACATAAATAGCGATGAAGAAGAGAGAGAGTGTGTGTGTGTGTGTGTGTGTGTGTGTGTGTGTGTGTGTGTGTGTGTGTGTGTGTGTGTGTGTGTGTGGTGGGGGGGTGGCTCAAACGGGAGTTTTCAAGGTTATGGCCCGTGGCAATGATTCCAAGGCACTGCCGCCTGCCTCTCTCTCTCTTCTCTAATGTCGTCGGTTATGCAAGGAGGAGAGTCGCATGTCTGCTACGACATGCCAGTGGATGCGTTTGTGCGTGCGTGCGTGTGTGTGTATTCAATGCTAGCAGAATGCTTTGTTATGTCCATTAGCACTTGAGGTGAATTAGCGCCGTGGCGCTATCGTAGCCGGCCCGTTCCGTTCCACTTCCTTCCTGTCGTCACTTACTAGCGTCCGTTTCATAGCACTTTACAAATCACGCCGGCCGGGGGCCTTTAAGCTGCCTTCACTCTTTCACGCCATCCATACATCCATCCATCTCTGGCTCTCTCTCTCTCTCTCTCTCTTATTCACCCCTTCATCACTCCCCTTCTACAAATCACGGCGCTTTAATAATGCGTTTATCGACTCCTGCGTGGCTCTGTCTTTCTCTGTTCACTAATCCTCTTTGTGTACAGTTCAATCATACCTGCACTGTCATTATTAGCTGCCATAAATCACTTAGGGTTTATAAATCATAATTTGAAAGCACTTAAACCTTACACTCCGTTGAATGGAATCCCCCTGGGGGTCTATCGTGGAACAGTCTCCTTTATCCCTCTACATCCCTTTTGTTTATTTTTTACAATTTTGTAACCCAATTTTCGCCCAGTGCCAATATCTCAGCTTCTAATCCTGGGCGCTACTCTCCCTCTGCCAGCCTGAGGAGAGCCCCGAACTGATGAGCTCATGCTTATTCCTCCGATGCACGAGGAGTGAGCAGGCCGCCTCTTATCACCTGACTGGGGGGAGTTTCCCTGGTAGGACGTAGCGTGTGGAAGGAACACGTTATTCCAACCGGTTCCTTTCCGCTCCATCAAGCGCCCTGGCTGACCAGGGGGAGGCAGTACAGAGACCAGGATTACTACACGTTTTTTATGAGGGTACCTACCCTAGGGGACACGGGGAGAACATGCAAACTCCACACAGAGTATGCCCTTTCGTCAACCGCACCTATGGGCACTGATGACGCGGAGGAGAGGACACGCCCCCCAGCGTCCCCGGCGGGAATTGAACCCAGGACCTTCTAGCTATGAGGCGACACAGCTAGCTATTTTCACTACTTCTTAAAAGTATTTTTTTTTTCTTTTAATGAATTCTTTTGAAAAACACGTGAATTTGTTTTTAAGTTATGAAAATTTGGACATTTGGGGAAAATCTTTTAAAAATCTTTAAAAATTATTTTTTTAAATGTAGGAAACAAAAAATTTGGGGTATTCACTCGTGACCAATAAAAATGTATCCACGACCCACATATGGGTCCCGACACACAGCTTGCCCACCCCTCATAGGGACACTAGGGTTTAAAAAATAGCTCCACATCCCCTTCTCTCCACGTTCTGCACATTATCCAGAACAGAAACACAGCTTTTCCCACAGCGATGTTATTACTCTGCAAAAACCAAAAAGCCCCAATGAACCAAAGCCAGCCCTCTTACACATATCGTTGTTGTCGGGCAGAAACCTCTTATCTCCTGTTATCTACAGTACGTTTTAACTTTTTGTGTTTTTTCGTTATATTAACGTCCTACTTGATCACACTACAAGCGTCACACAAAAGCATCAAAAGTAACAGATCTACAAGCTCGAAACGGGGCGCGAAGCGACACGTTTCGAGCTTGTAGATCTGCTACTTTTGAATTTGAATCCTGAAAAGTAACAGTTTTGTACATATGAGAGGTTTCCACCCGACAGAGACGATATATTAAGCACTGGGTGTTTCATAAACTACATGATTTCATTATAAAACAACACAGTTGATGGTTTTATTTGGCAGGTCTGGGTTTTGATGGAGAGGACAGAAACATCGCCCAGTTAAACAGAAACGGCCAACTGTAAAACCGACACCTTCAAAAAGACATGCTTTTTAACGGTATGCTTACGTGCCTTTCCAATTAATATTATATCCTAATATTCCTGTCGTACAAAAATATCAAAATAAAGGTTATTTTCGTGAATATTTCCTTACCCGGTGGTCTGGCATGTGTATATATAGACCGTTGATGACGACTCACTTGACATTATACTGCATATTTTCCAAAGCAATACTGTAGCTACAGTTTGGAATAATTACCCCGATTTCACTGCTATTCTTATGGCTGTGGCTCTGCAAGAGGCTCGCCTTCTATGAGAGGGTCTGTGTGTGTGTGTGTGTGTGTGTGTGTGTGTGTGTGTGTGTGTGTGTGTGTGTGTGTGTGTGTGCGTCTGTCTGTGTGTGTGTGTGCGTCTGTCTGTGTGTGTGTGTGCGTGTGCGTGTGTGTGTGTGCGTCTGTCTGTGTGTGTGTGTGTGCGTGTGTGTGTGTGTGTGCGTGCCTGTCTGTCTGTCTGTCTGTGTGTGCGTCTGTCTGTGTGTGTGTGCGTCTGTCTGTGTGTGTGTGCGTCTGTCTGTCTGTCTGTCTGTCTGTCTGTCTGTCTGTCTGTCTGTCTGTCTGTCTGTCTGTGTGTGTGTGTGTGTGTGTGTGTGCGTGTGCGTGCGTCTGTCTGTGTGTGTGTGTGTGTGCGTGTGTGCCTGTCTGTGTGTCCAGAGATAATCTGGCAAACAGCTGGAGTGATCAGCACCACACTTTGTATGCACACTGCTAGTAGGCCACAGAAGTAACTCCAATATGAGCTTTCTTTTTCGCATAAGCCTACAACGGCATGCCAATTGATTCCTCAAAAGAACTAACCGGGGGCTCGCAACTCACTGTTGAATGCTCCAATGCTTTTTATTCACGACAAACAGCAGATACAACATTTCGACCCTTTCGGTCTTTTTCAAGTATGTACATGTATATTTATATTACTTGAAAAAGGCTGAAAGGGTCGAAACGTTGTATCTGCTGTTTGTCGCAAATAAAAAGCTTGGAGCATTCAAAAGTGAGCTGCGAGCCCCCGGTTAGTTTTCCATGATTCTGTTCTTACAGTTTGGCTCAGCACCAAGAGACGGAGGATGTGCGCTGTTTCTTTCTTTGCCAATTGATTCCTCCCCACACACACACATTCCTGTGTTGTCACTATACTGTTGTATCCTGACTCACCTGCCAGTGAGGAGCCTCCACCGGGAGGACGTAGAGCCTTCTTCCTACTCCTCCCACCCAACACTCCCCTCTGACAGGTGCCTCCCCAGCCCCGTAGGATTACATGCAGTGACAATTATCACCCTCCTCCCCGCCCGGCTTCCTGCCCCCGAACACGGGCCGATTGTGTTCGTGTAGACCCTCAACAAAGCCGGATTCACCACAGCGGAATCGAACCCACGACCTCCACTGCGCTATACCCGAGCGCCCCGCCCCCCCCTCAGTTACATGTTTTATTCTTTTTGAAATATGTTACTTAAATGTTATAATGGAAGTCAATCATGAGGCCGCCGCGTCCCCCACACTTATACCAGCCTGGACGTATTATACTAAATAAAGATGCAGGGACAGAGAGTACTGGCGAGCTAGCTCACCAGATGTATGGAGGATGGAGATGACTGGAGACACCGTCCCTGGACGACCTAGAGAGAGAGAGAGAGAGAGAGAGAGAGAGGGAGAGAAGTTAAAGGGGCTCTGATCGGGTTGTATGTAACCTTGCCCAAATGTTGAGTTATACATCACATGAAGTCTGAGATCCACGTTGGAGCCACACCGTTCCCATGTGGATTCCCTATACGTGGATCCACATGTTCTGACTTCCAGGTGATGAACCCGTCTTAAAAATCATATGCTTCTGATAACTCTGGCAGCCCTTCAGAAGTCCCGAACGTTTTGAACTTAATTCGTAAATCAACCTGTTGCCGTTTCCCCCAGAGACTATTCCTGGCTAGACTAACGATGCAACCATAACCTAACTCTGACAAAAGACAGTGTTGGATTACCTGTCTCAGGGCAAGCTTCTCCAGTCTCTGTTAAGTTGATTTTCATTCAAGTACTGGAAAGAAGGACTGCTCTGGCAAATGGTGGGCTGCTGTACAGCAGTGGTGTAAAGTAACTAAGTATGTTTACTCAAGTACTGTACTTAAGTACAATTTTGAGGTATTTTTTTTACTTTACTGGAGTATTTCCAATTTTCAGTACTTTTACTTCTACTCCACTGCATCTCAGAGGCAAATATTGTACTTTTACTCCACTACAATTATTTGAAAACTTTAGTTATTCTTTCGTTTCTACATAAGAAACTTACTTATGGGATATCATCGCCCTCTGGCGATGGCGATGATATCCCATAAGTAAGTTTCTTACTACGACTTACTACTTCAGGCACATAAGACCATATCTAACAACAGATGCAGCCAAACTCTTCATGCATGCTATGATTTTCTCACACATCACATACTGCTTCACAACCTGGTCACAGACAAATCTAACAACTCTCAAACCCATAGAATCACTTTACAAACAGACATTAAAAACACTTGATCAAAAACCCAACCGTTACCACCATTGCCGTATAGTTCAAAAGTATAATTTATTTAATTTTGATAGCTTTAAACATTTTGCAGATGCTTGTCTCATTTTTAAGATTTTAAATGGGCTTGCACCTCCACCACTAAAACAGTTCAACTTCATAGAGCGAAGAGAAAGTGGTGACAGAACAACAAGGGCAACTACCAGAGGAGACTGTGAGGTACCATTCAGACAGAGTGTGTTTGGTAAAACAGTCTTCTCTGTTAGAGCCTCCCATCACTGGAACAGTCTTCCTACCGAAGTAAGAGAGACCACCAACTATCTAACCTTCAAATTCAACCTTAAAAGATGGCTTAAAGCTAACCAAATTTGTAATCATGAGTAAATTTCGGCTCCATTAATCACTGTGTCTTCTCATATTTTACTGTATCTGTCTTCTGTACAATGTCTAATTGTTTTGTATTGTTGACGATGTATTTTTGTATGGATAACTATATCACTTTTTAACAGCCTGCTCAGGGACTACAGATGAAAATTAGCCAACTTTGGCTAACTCTGGCTCATTTACATGGACGTGAATAACTGACATGTTGATCAATGTGCATTGTCCCTGTTAAATAAATAAATAATAAAAAATAAATAAATGAAACTAAGAAAACTGGGGTTACCTACGTAACCCCTATTTACTAGTTACTTTGTAGATTTTGATTATTATTACAAAACATACATTACTCATTCAGCCCTTTATACATTTTGGCCATTTTAAAATAGCCGATCTACAAGCTCACAATGTGTCGCGATGCGACGAAATTTTGAGCTGGTAGATCTGCTATTTTCAAAAGGTTTGTATACATTTGAAAACTTGTGAAATGAGACATTTTGCACAAGGAGTACTTTCTACTTTTGGTACCTTAAATACATTTTGATACCAATACTTTTGTACTTTTACTCAAGTAAATTTTGAATTCCGGACTTTTACTTAAAGGTAGGGTAAGTGATTTGCAATTATTCAAATAATTGCAAAATGGGTCTATGTTCTGATAGTGCTCGTTACTATAGAGTGTCCTGTCCATATAAAGAGTCTCCATGTCTCTCCAGCTCTTTATAAAACAGAAAATGTATTTTGTAGTTTTTTTTTTTTTTTTTTAGTTTCATTTCCAATTTTATCCAACCAGGACAGAGAACTCAATCAGGATATAGATTAAACAAGTTAAATTGGAAGTGATGACACTAAGAAATGAGCAGACAAAATTTTAACTGGAACACTATACAAATTAAGCTTAAAAATGGGTACTTTCTCCTGATTGGCTGAGATTTTGACACCTACCGAAAAATGTATTTTCTGTTTATTAAAGAGCTGGAGAGACAGGGAGACATCTGTTACTGAACAAACACTCTATAGCAATGATTACTATCAGAATATAGTATTTTAACCTTTTAACAAAATACTTTTTGTTTTAACCAAAAAATATCACTTACCCTACCTTTAAAGGAATATTTCACTTTCAAAAAAACTTTTGGTCATTTTATCGTCTACTCAGATTGTGAACCCCCCAGACAGTTTTTAAGTTGCTCGATTCAGTATTTAGATATTTGATATTCATTTAATCAGACACAACCCCTTCCTATAAAACCCATTGTAACTTCAAATTCCATTTTAACCATGTTAGATTAATCAAAAACACCCGTCCTTGGTTCTGGTGACTCATACCGCCCCCCTAATACGCGAGGGGGCGTGTTTTTTCAATAACTTTTTTCATTTATTTTTTATATTTTTTGGGGAAAATGAAAATAATACAATACAATAAAAAAATTAAATAAAATAAATGAAAAAGATTATCGGAAAAACACGGCCCCCTCACGCATTAGGAGGGCAGGGTGAGTCACCAGAACCAAGGACGGGTGTTTTTGATGAATCTAACATGGTTAAAATTGATTTTGAAGTTACAATGGGTTTGTATAGGAAGGGGGCGTGTCTGTTAAAATGAATATCAAATATCTAAATACTTAATCAAGCAACTTAAAAACTGTCTGGAGCGTTCACAAAGGCCTGAGTAGACGATAAAATGACCAAACGTTTTTTTGAAAGTGAAATATCCCTTTAAGTAAAACAAACTTTTTTTACTTTATCCACCACTGCTGAATTAGTAGGCCTATACTGCGAGTTCGTGGGGCTACACAAGCCAGACCACCGGTATGGCGCTTTAAGTCTTGATTTTTCTGGTATACCAGTTCAGAGAAAAATGTACGAAGATCAAAATGTTTTAGGGAAATGAAATATATCCCTTTAAAATTACAGTAAGAGAATACAGATGTATAAACACAACGGTGCGGTGCTTTGTGTATAAGCGCCCACACACAAGTGTGTCTATGTGTACCGTGAACGTGTGTGTATATAATGTTGGTTAAGCAATTATTTATAATTATAATTATAAGAGCCGAGAGTATCAAATGGGTGAGAAGCTTAAAGTCTGGTTCTTTTACAACAAAAGTAGTCATATTTTTTTAATGAGCCCGTTTCCCCAGGATTCAACTAAAAAATGTTTCATTTTGGCTCGGGACAGGGAGATTTTTTTTAAGAGACTTTGTGCCGGAGCCATGTTTCCCCAAACTGGGATACAACACGTATATATCCCCCCCCTCCAGTAGTAAAACATTTCCATGATTAACACTTTTCACCACAATTTACCCAAAGCTCCCAACCTCCTGGACATAATGGTGAGGGTTAAGAAAATATAAATCAACGTATAAATCCTTTTCCAAATTATTCCATTGCAGCCTCTACTAACCCATTCAATCCAGGGCATGCATATCTATGTCGTTTTAGATTTCTTTGGGCTATTCAAAAATAGCAGATCTACAAGCTCATAGCGTGGCACCGCGTGCCGCGCTATGAGCTTGTAGATCTGCTATTTTTGAAAAATCGTGAAAATGTGTGCAAATCTTTGGATATATGTATATTTTCAAAGCGAACATTTGTACCTCAAATCTTTGCTTCTGGGGGGGGTCACTGGAACCAGATATTTGACAAATGTTGGCTTTAAAAAATATTTAAAAATTTGCACAAAGTTTCACGATTAAAAAAAAAAAGAAAATAGCAGATATACAAGCTCATAGCGCGGCACTCGGTGCCGCGCTATGAGCTTGTATATCTGCTATTTTTGAATAGCCCAAAGAAATCTAAAATGACACACATGTGTTCCCGGATTGCATGGGCTAATCAACAGAGAAAAAGGGAAGTTCCAAAACCATTACAATGATAGACAAAGCAATCAAAACGATTGCTCTTGGTTGCCATATCTACCTAAACGACTCGATTGATTGTCCCTCCTCTCTGGCTGCACTCCCACCTCATCTGATAATTCCTAAAAAAAAAATGAGGGGGCCAAGTGCAAAAGTAACAGATGGGACATTGAAAAAAACATAGTTTTAGATTTTTGAGCAATACCAGCCTATGTGCTGAGCGGCCAACTATGTCATAGTGGTAACTCTGAAAACTAAAGCCAGAGTCATACTTTTGTTGCTCGCTGGTGCCGATCGACAAGCTCACAGCGCGCCGCGTCCGCGACGCGTTGTGAGCTTGTAGATTGGCTATTTCGGTTGCGCAACGCGATGCCCAAACCAAGTATAAATCAAGCATAAAGGTCCTTTGTAACCGCACGTGTGTGCCAGGGGTGATTTGTTAACTTTGAAACAGTGAGGAGAAAACAGCTTGAAACCCAAGCGCTCCCTGAAAACATAATTGCACATCTTTTAATGGCCGAGAGAGGATATTTGCAAAGGGTTGTATACAGGGGCAATGAACCTTTCAAATGCAATATTCATAAATGCATTTATGACTGCCCTGCAAAAAAAGAATTGAGTCCAAGGCAAGCGATCCATGCGGCATAACCGTTCTCTGATGTACGTTTGCACATAGTAAACGGGCCTTGCCAAAATAAACCCAAAGCCCATCTAGCAGAGTTGAAAGACAGTATAGTAGTAACAGTACAAGCAACAAGAGGAGTTTGAGCTCCACAGTCCCTGTGGTTGCTAGTTTAGGCTCTATGCCCGGAGTCAGTGTCTTGTCATGGCATAGTCACTTGTTTACATGAGTGTTTCTCTCTAGGCTACAAGCGAATTAACAGCTACCACACATACATACATACACTCACTGACTCTCTCTCTCACACACACACACACACACACACGAGAGATTCACCATTTAACAAAAAAAAGGCAGTAGACAGCGAGACACAGCTGAGATGAACAGTGTCTCTCGGCGGACCCTCTAATGGAAGAAAGATGTTGCCGCTCCGCCGAGATCATCCTCCTCTTAGACCGCTAACTCATAACCGTGACTCCGTCCAATTCTCAGATTCCGTTGGTAATAATAATCGCTCCCCCCGGACGCCGGACCCCCGGATTTGGGGGCTTGGATTATATATATGTTTTGCTGGCGACTCTCCAAAAGAACGAACTTGATCATAAATATTTTTGTCGCATTACGTTGTTACTTGTATCATCCGCGTCCCGCACGGCCTCCATGTGGGAGAGACGTTGCACCTATACGCCATGGCTTTGGTACAATCAGGGGGCCGGGGGTCTTGTCTCGTTCCACACACTGAATCCATCATCACATCGTCACTGTTGGGCAGAAACCTTGTATCTCCATATTCTCCATATTAACTTTTAAAAGAAAAAGACAATTACTACATCAAAAGTAATCAACAAACTATGCTATAAAAACTGGTCAAGCATTGACCAAATAGTCAAATAATATAAGAAAGAGGCAAATATTTTGAAAATAGCACATCTACGTTGATCTGCTATTTTCACAATTTGTATCTGTGGAACTGAGTCAAACTAAATAACTCCTACATTCCAAGTGCTTGTCGGGGTGGGGGGTCCCCAGTTCAAACATGATTATTTGGGGGGGGTCACGGCCTGAAAAGGTTGAGAACCACTACTTTTGCCATGTAGCTAGCTTGTAGTGTAGCTTGCTACATTTCTCTGGGGATAGCTTCCGTTGTAGTTGAGCTATATTTAATCGAGAGTAACTGTGTAGCATACTCCATTTTCCAAGTAGCTTGCCCATCACTGCAAATAGCTGCATTATTTCTCAAAACTATTTTTAAAAAAAGCCTCAGATTTAAAATGTGTTTAACCCATTAATACCTGGAACGCATCTGTGTCACTTTTAGATTTCTTTAGGCTATTCAAAAATAGCAGATATACAAGCTCATAGCGCGGCACCGAGTGCCGCGCTACGAGCTTGTAGATCTGCTATTTTTGAAAAATCGTGAAAATTATTTTTTTAGAAAAATTAGAAGCGGCCTCAGGTCTTAATGGGTTAAAGGTAGCAGCTCTGTTTATATGTGCAGTAGGTCTAGATGTCTACTCCGTACAGATAGTGTTTATATGTGCAGTAGGTCTAGATGTCTACTCCGTACAGATAGTGTTTATATGTGCAGTAGGTCTAGAGGTCTACTCGGTACAGATAGTGTTTATATGTGCAGTGGGTCTAGAGGTCTACTCGGTACAGATAGTGTTTATATGTGCAGTAGGTCTAGAGGTCTACTCCGTACAGATAGTGTTTATATGTGCAGTGGGTCTAGAGGTCTACTCCGTACAGATAGTGTTTATATGTGCAGAGTAGGTCTAGAGGTCTACTCGGGACACTCAATGTTTAGTAGCAGTGGTGGAAAGTAACTAAGTATATTTACTTAAGTACTGTACTTAAGTACAATTTTGAGGTATTTGTACTTTACTTGAGTATTTCCAATTGCCAATACTTTTACTTCTACTCCACTACATCTCAGAGGCAAATATTGTACTTTTACTCCACTACAATTATTTGAAAACTTTAGTTACTAGTTACTTTTCAGATATAAACTATGGTATAATGAAACATACATTAACCACTTTAGCCCTATTTTATACATAGGCTATTTGAAAATAGCAGATCTACAAGCTTACAACGCGTCGCATCGCGACGCGTTGTGAGCTTGTAGATCGGCTATTTTCAAATATTTAGTACTTTTACTTTTGGTACTTTAAGTACATTTTGATGCCAATAATTTTGTACTTTTACTCAAGTACATTTTTCATTTTGGACTTTTACTTGTAACAGAGTATTTTTATATTGCAGTATTGGTACTTTTACTTAAGTAAAGAATTTGAGTACTTTTCCCACCACTGTTTAGTAGTCCTTAGGGTGGTTGTATTCCATTGGCTAACACTTTTTTATCGCAACAGTTCACAAATATTGCTCCCAGTAAGGGAGACTTTGTCATTGGTCATGTTTTCAAACTCACTTTGAGTGTATGTAATCTATGGGAAGTACATACACGTTTTCTGCCCACCAGCGACGATACACAGCACATATCGATAACACATAGTGTTGTGAGCTTGTAGATCAGGCCATTTTTCCTACTTTTGTGTGACACTGGCATACTGTCAAAGTATAAGACATTAATTAACCCATTAAGACCGGGAACTGTGTCATTTTTAGATTTGAGCTAAAAAGCATTATTTTACACTTTGGGCTATTCAAAAATAGCAGATCTACAAGCTCATAGCGCGGCACCGAGTGCCGCGCTACGAGCTTGTAGATCTGCTATTTTTGAAAAATCGTGAAAATGTGTGCAAATCTTTGAATACATATTTTTTTAAAGCGAACATTTTTTCACTCAAATCGTTGCTTCTGGGGGGTCCCTGGAACAAAGTATTTTGATCGGGGTCCGCGGCCAAATACATATAATTTTGGGGGTCCTTGACATGAAAAAGATTGAGCACCACTGATATAGAAACATACGTTTTTCAGAAAACTGTTGAGATTTAGGAGACGTGTGGAATCGGCTTCAGGTCTCAATGGGTTAAGACGAAACACAGAGATACAAGCTTTCCGCCCGACACGCAGCGACGATCATGTATTCCTCCCCATCCATCCATCCATCCATCCATCCCTACAGTCGCTTGGCTCTATACTCCCTGACGGCCCCCCAAAACACAGAGGAGGCCGGACCGGGACCCCCACCCACCCCCCTCTCTCTCCTCCCCTCCTTTTGTCTCCCTCTCTCCCGGTGGAAGTGTAGTGCAAGGCCTGGGGCCCCCTGCCTCTAATTGCTGGTGAATGGAGTGTTTTCATGGGGTGTTAGGCAGGGCCCTCCCCTGGATTAGCACGCTTACACACACACACACACACACACACACACACACACACACGCACACACGCGCACACGCGCACACACGCACACACGCACACACGCGCAGTGGTGGAAAAAGTACTCAAATTCTTTACTTAAGTAAAAGTACCAATACTGCAATATAAAAATACTCTGTTACAAGTAAAAGTCCAGAATTAAAAATGTACTTGAGTAAAAGAACAAAAGTATTGGCATCAAAATGTACTTAAAGTACCAAAAGTAAAAGTACTAAATATTTGAAAATAGCCGATCTACAAGCTCACAACGCGTCGCGATGCGACGCGTTGTGAGCTTGTAGATCTGCTATTTTCAAATAGCCTAGGTATAAAATAGGGCTAAAGTGGTTAATGTATGTTTCATTATATCATAGTTTATATCTGAAAAGTAACTAGTAACTAAAGTTTTCAAATAATTGTAGTGGAGTAAAAGTACAATATTTGCCTCTGAGATGTAGTGGAGTAGAAGTAAAAGTATTGGAAATTGGAAATACTCAAGTAAAGTACAAATACCTCAAAATTGTACTTAAGTACAGTACTTAAGTAAATGTACTTAGTTACTTTCCACCACTGCACACACGCACACACGCGCACACAGTCACACTCACTCACGCTAGATGTACACACACATGGATTAGTGCGTTCACTCATGGAGAGAGGAGCCTGATTGGAGCAGACAGCAGCAGCCCTTTTGGAGAAAAGACTGGGCGACCGTGGATTTACAAGCGCACGACACGCACCGGCCCCCCGTGCGCGATTGAGCGCTCGCTCGCACACACGTACGTCAGTGGTGGAGAAAGTACTCAGATGTTTTTACTTGAGTAAAAGTGTCAATTCCACAATGTAGAAATACTCTACGTTACAAGTAAAAGTCTGGTATTCAAAATAATTCGGCTATTTTCAAATAGGGCTGAAGTGGTTAATATATGTTTTGTATTAATAATCAAAATTCGACAAAAGTAACTAGTAACTAAAGTATTCAAAGAATTGTAGTGGAGTGAAAAGTACGATATTTGCCTCTGAGATGTAGTGGAGTAGAAGTAAAAGTATTGAAAATTGCTCCAATAAAGTAAAAATACATCAAAATGGTACTTAAGTACAGTACTTGAGAGTAAATGTACTTAGTTACTTTCCACCACTTACGTGCGTACGTGTACACACACACACACACACACACACACACACTTATAGACAATAGAAATTCAGACAAAAAAGGGTAGTGTGAGAGAAATAAAACAAAGTTGCACTCATGCATACGAAAACGCACACACACACACACACACACACACACACACACACACACACACACACACACACACACACACACACACACACACACACACACACACACACACACACACACACACACACACACACACACACACACACACACACACACACACACACACACACACACACACAGCACACGTGTGTGCGAGCGCACACAATGTGGTCTCCCCAGTGGAGGCCTTCTGCTGTGGAAGACATATGGGGGGGATCATGTGTTAACAGGGAGTACTGATTAACACATCTGGAGGGAGCCAGGAAGAAGAGGGGAGGGAGGGAGGGAGAGGAGAGGGAGAGATTGAAAGAGGGGTGGGGGGGGGGGTAGAATAAAGGGGAGGACCTTGATAGGCCTTGATTGAGTCTAGTGCATGCAGTTGATGGAACTGATTAAAGTGATCAAAATTGGCCAAAATAGCCGATCTACAAGTTCACAACGCGGCGTCGTTGTGAGCTATATAGTCACGTGACACCTTGTACAACAAAGTCTAACATAGGGCTTAAAGGAGTAGTTCACCCTAAAAAATGACTAATTTTCTATCATTTACACACCACATGAAGCCTTAAATTCATGGAGATGTATTATTATATTTTGTTTTTGTCGCATTCCTAAGCCAATAATATGATGACCGGCGGAGACTCAAAGAGTCTCCTACCGAGAAGCCACCCGGTCATCAAATTATAGGAATGCAAAAAATAAAAAATCTCCATGAATTCAAGGCTCCATATGGCATGTGTAATTGATAGAAAATAAGTCACTTTTTTGGGTGAAGTACTCCTTTAAGTTGTTACTCAGACTAAACTTATTTGACGACAAAATCTGAATTTATTTCACATAGATTTGTTGATATTGAAAAAAAAATTGAGAAAAAAAAAAACACTTCCCAGCTTTTCAATCGATCGCAAAAGGAGTCGATGGCATAAACACTTCTGAGAAGACAGTCGCAGCCATAGTTGAGTCAAAAACAAAATTGTCAAAAAAAAATGGGAAAAAAAGAAAACGAAAAAGAAAAAAGTCAAGAAGAGGCAAACAAAACACAAAAATCCCCCTGAAAACCAGAGAGAATGAAGGGACTCTCCTCTCCTCTCCCCAAGGCCCTGCTCCGCTCCTCTGTGTGTCTGTGCTGTTAGTCAGCTGTACAGCTGCACCAAACTCACCATGTGTGTGCCTCTCCCTCACACACAGGCCTGTCTGCAGTGGTGGAAAGTAACTAAGTACATTTACTCAAGTACTGTACTTACATGTAAGTACAATTTTGAGGTATTTGTACTTTACTTGAGTATTTTCAATTTCCAATGCGCTTACTTCTACTCCACTACAGAGGCAAATATTGTACTTTTACTCCACTACAGTTATTTGAAAACTTTAGTTACTAGTTACTTTGCAGATATAAATGATTACATTATAAAACATACATTAACCATTTTAGTCCTATTTTATACCTAGGCTATTTGAAAATAGCCGATCTACAAGCTCACAACGTGCCGCGATGCGACGCGTTGTGAGCTTGTAGATCTGCTATTTTCAAACATTTCAGTACTTTTACTTTTGGTACTTTAAGTACATTTTGATACCAATACTTTGGTACTTTTACTCAAGTACATTTTGAACACCAGACTTTTACTTGTACTTCTACTTGCAGTATTGATACTTTTACTTAAGTAAAACATTTGAGTACTTTTTCCACCACTGTCTGTCTGTCTATCTGTCTGTCTGTCTGAGACAACACGCGACACGCGCTGCGATAAATCACTAACCCAAAATGTGCTGTTATTTTCCACGCTGTGTGTGTGTGTATGAGCTTTTGTTTGTCTTCTGTTAGAGACTGAGTTGATTTGGTTCCCGCCCAAACTGATGGTGAAGAGGTTTTTTTGTCCCCCAGGCACGAGCTAGAGCCACTGAAGGAATTAAAGATTTTATAACTTAAGTAACCGTGATGTTTTTGGACTGCGTGCTCCTGCTAAACCAAAAGCAGGAGTGAGAGAAATTCCATTTGTCCCCAATCCAAAATGATCAGATATCAAGACACCATAACTTTGCTGACACTTTTGCTTTGTTACTCAGACTACAAACAAAAACTATTTGTTTCTCAAATCCAGTGGTGGAAAAAGTACTCAAATTCTCTATTTAAGTAAAAGTACCAATACTGCAATATAGAAATACTTTGTTTCAAGTAAGAGTCCAGTATTAAAAATTTACTTGAGTAAAAGTACAAAAGTATTGGTATCAAAATGTACTTAAAGTACCAAAAGTAAAAGTACTAAAATGTTTGAAAATAGCAGATCTACAAGCTCACAACGAGTTTGTAGATCTGCTATTTTCAAATAGCCGAGGTATAACATAGGGCTAAAGTGGTTAATGTATGTTTTATAATATCATAATTTCTTACTATCTGAAAAGTAACTAGTAACTTTAAAGTTTTCAAATAATTGTAGTGGAGTAAAAGTACAACATTTGCCTCTGAGATGTAGTGGAGTAGAAGTAAAAGTATTGGAAATACTCAAGTAAAGTACAAATACCTCAAAACAGTACTTGAGTAAATGTACTTAGTTACTTTCCACCACTGACCGACAGCAACGAAAAATCTGATTTGAATGGCAATTCAAACCACATACTGTAGGAGTGTGATTCAATCTGAATCGAAGCATCCATGTGTTTTTCTGCTATTAAGACTTGATAACAAATCTTGTCAACAATCTTGACAGGCCAGATTTGGGCTTCCAGTGTGAACACATCAGCCTCTCTTCTCCACTATGTCTGCTCAGGTCTGTTCTGTGAAACTCAAAGTCTTTCCAGGAGGGGGGGGGGGGGGGGTGGGGGGGAGGGGGGTTGAGGGCCTTGTCACTTTCTGTTGGGCCATCATGCTGATTCCTATCTTCCTGTTTTCCATGTCCACGCTGTCATGGGGGTTAAATAACATCCCCTGACACTGAGAGACTTTAACGAGACCGCCGACCCACATGGAACTCTACAGCAGCACCATAACCGTGCGAGGGGAGGATAGGGGTTAACCCCTTTAATCCGGGAACGCATCTGTGTAACCACTTTAACCATTATTTTATACTTTTTTTAAAAAAATCTTGAAAATGTGTGCAAATCTTTGAATATAGGCATACTGTATGTATTTTTTCAAGCGAACATTATTAATTCATATTTGCTTCTGGGGGTCCCTGGAACAAAATGTTTTGTGATGGGGTTCGCGGCCAAATACATATCATTTTGGGGGTCCTTCACATGAAAAAGATTGAGAACCACTGATATTATATAGCAACATACGTTTTATTTTCATAAAACTGTTTTTAGACATTTAGATTTAGAAGATATTTGTAGAAATCTGCTATTTTTGAATAGCCAAAGACATTTTAAAATGACAGAGATGCGTTCCCGGTCTCAATGGGTTAAGACGATGTACTTCTCCGTGGGAGTTCCCCCCCCCCCCACTCCCCCCCCTGTATCCACCTGTGGTTTCCAAACACCCATACAAACAACATAGCTGGCACCCAAACCACTGTGACGCCTCATAAACAGAGGTGACATCGTTCCGGTCACGGTCGGTCAGTCGGTCGGGCGGGCGGCGGAGGGAGGGGAGACTTGGAAAGGGGTCGAAAAATCTACCGAACCGTCCCACGACACAGCAGGGTCGAGATAGGAAGATACCTGCTTTGTTGTACTTATAAACGCAAACAATGTATGGGAAGGAATAGCGATGCGTGGAATGTCACCACGGCACCTGTTTTCACAGGGACGTGTTTGCCGTGTCCCTGCTGCTGCTGTTGTTTTTTTAACACGTAGCTAATTGGAGTTATACCGGAGGAGGCAGGGTTAACGCAGAAAGACGGAGAAGAGGAGGAAAAAAAAGACACTTCCAGCTGTTAACTGTCACTGCGCGCTATCGGCGCCAAAACACCAGCCCACCTCTCCTTTAACTCATTAACTGCCAGAGAAAAAACATAGTCTATGATGCCCTTGCCAGCGATTTCCGAGTGTTTTCACTAACCTTTGAAAAATCATAGAATATTGTTCTTCACAACGATCCGATCACTTTAACCCATTGAGACCTGAAGCCGATTCTACATGTCTCCTAAATCTCAACAGTTTTCTGAAAAACGTATGTTTCTATATCAGTGGTGCTCAATCTTTTTCATGTCAAGGACCCCCAAAATGGTATGTATTTGGCCACGGACCCCCATCAAAATATTTTGTTCCAGGGACCCCAGAAGCAAAGATTTGAGTTAAAAATGTTTGCTTTAAAAATATATATATTCAAAGATTTGCACACATTTTCACAATTTTTCAAAAATAGCAGATCTACAAGCTCGTAGCGCGGCACTCTGTGCCACGCTATGAGCTTGTATATCTGCTATTTTTGAATAGCCTAAAGTGTAAAATAATGCTTTTTAGCTCAAATCTAAAAATGACACAGTTCCAGGTCTTAATGGGTTAATAGACGTAGGCGGGTCTCGTAGACTCGGAGAAAATAAATTGTGCCGCCGCGATAATCCATTCCATAGATATGGCCAGTTGAATGAGGGGTGGTCTATAGCAACAGAAAGCAGAGAAAAAGCCATTTTCCCAAATCAAATAACAAGGCAGTGAACGGGCTGTTTTTTTTGGGGCGATCATGTGATTTGCTGCTGCTTTGCTTCCCTGGGAGTCAAATGGTGACGATGACGGTGACGTGTTGGTGATGGTTAGCCATCTAGTGGAAAAACACTGAAAACCCGTCAATGGCGGTGCGGGCTTTGGAAAAAAAACATGTCAACCATGCATGTCAATGGCAGAGAATGAGTTAACAGGAGAGAGGGGTGGGGGGGGGGGGGTGGTTTGGAATTGTTGCTGTCGGGTGGAAACCATGTGTCCCAAACCATTCCTTTTTTTTATTGTTGTTTTAAAAACTTTTTTTTAAATAGCGAAAATAGCCGATCTACAAGCTCACTACTATTGTGCTACACTCTTGAATGATGAAGTGGAGCAGTGGTTTCCGAGAGAAAAAGAAATGGAGATACAAGGTTTCTGCCCGACGGCAGAGACGACGATATGTAATAAAGTATAATGGAGTTAAGTCTCTCCCAACCCTGTCCCACGTCCCTGTGTATTTTTGTATGGATTTGTATAAATATCCATGTTCTGGCTTTAATCTGCCTGTAATACTCTGTTCTCACAGTCAGTCTAACAATCACTATGGAGAGAGAGAGGGAGAGAGAGAGAGAGAGCGAGAGAGAGGGAGCGAGAGAGAGAGACAGACAGACAGAGAGAGACAGACAGAGAGAGACAGACAGACAGACAGACAGACAGACAGACAGACAGACAGACAGACAGACAGACAGACAGACAGACAGACAGACAGACAGACACTGATAGAAGGGTTTACAGTACTTTAGGCTTTCATTTCTTGTGTTATTTGTTCTTCCCATATCCGGGGGGAACAGAGTCAGAATGCTGTCATGATCTGTCACTGTGTGAGAATATCCTGCACTGAGAATGACAGGAGGAGAGAGAGAGATGGAGAGAGGGGGGGAGAGGTGAGAGAGAGAGAGAGAGAGAGAGAGAGAGAGAGAGAGAGAGAGAGAGAGAGAGAGAGAGAGGGGGATGGAGAGAGAGAGAGATGGAGAGAGGGGGAGAGGTGAGAGAGAGGGGGGAGAGAGAGAGAGAGAGAGAGAGAGAGAGAGAGAGAGAGAGGGATGGAGAGAGAGAGTGAGTGAGAGAGAGGGGGAGAGGTGAGAGGGGGGAGAGAGAGAGCAAGAGAGAGAGATAAGGGAGGAGAGAGGAGAGAGAGGGAGGGAGAGAGAGAGAGAAGAGAGAGGGGGATGGAGATGGAGAGAGAGATAGAGAAGGGGGAGACAGAGAGAGAGAGAGATAGAGAAAGAGAGAGAGGGGGGGGTGTGGGCAGGCTAAAGGTTAGAGCAGAAACCCTGGAATAAGGGAGGAGTCACACACATTCTCTCTCTCTCACACACACACACACACAAACACACACACACACACACACAAGAGGCCCTTTTGTTTTTCCATTAAAGCAGTCAGTCAGTCAGTCAGTCAGTCAGTCGGCGTGTTTGGACATAAACTCGTCTTATAACCATATCTTAGACAACAGTAATTGACATGAATCCCTCTCAACGAGGTCGTCTAATCAGGGTTAATGTGTGTGTTTAGCATGAGCGCTATGCTACGCCGTTTGGCACACACACGCATCGGAGCGTGACGATATAAACGCCGTTATAATAACACGCTACAGGCCCAGGTGATGATGCTTTTTTTACCTGCTGCTAATGAACAACGAGGCGTACACACACCGTCAAAGTCCTCTGTGTTAATTTAATTTTACGTGACTCAAAAAATAAAGGTGGTGTTATGTTGTGTTCACACTGTGGCAACAACAAAAGACACAAAGTGACAACGCATCATCATCTGTGGCTGAGTCACTGTCAGTGTTGCCAAGTCTGCTTATTATATAAGCGACTTTGGGCTCGATTTTCTGTAAAGTCACTTTTTTTGGGCTTGTTTCTGAAGTGTAGTTGTTTATTTGGGCTTGCTTAGTTCCTAATGTTGTTGAAACCAGTGGTTCTCAAACATTTTCATGTCAAGGACCCCCAAATTATTCGTCTGCAGACCCCCTATTTAAAAAAGATTTTGTGCCAGGGATCCCCATACAAGATTGGTGTTGTTAAAAATGTTTCCATGTTCTATGTTCCCCCCTAACCCTAACCCTAAGGTAAGTGGGGAACATATAACCCGGGGAACATAGAACCTGGGGAACATATAGGGATGACCCCGCTGGTTGAATATTTTATTAGGCAAAAAATGTAAAACAGCACAGTTACATTTAAAATGCTTTGTCTAACAGGTCCGTTCATGAAAGTCCTTGCGGTCTTGTTTCCAATGAGGGCCTTGGTATTCAATTCATAGACATATATAGTGGCACCACAGTTCAAATATCAATACAAAAAAAAATGAAAAAAGATAATTAAAAAATGGGGGAAAAAAATATGTACAAGAACGGGGGTGGGGGGGGGGGGGGTCGGCTGTCTAACGGGAAAATGGTACTACCTCCTCTTTTGGCCCCCTGAAAGGTGAGTTTTTAAAGCTCTTTTAAATGAGCCCAGCAAACTGCATTTTTTGAGGGATGAGGTTAGACTATTCCAATCCTGGGTGGCAGTGCTGTAGAAGGAGAATTTGCCCATGTTTGTTTTATGGGTGGTAGTAGCCTGTGTTCCTCCGCAGACCAAAACTAGGGTTTGGTATAGTGACAGGCACTATACAAGCATGGGGAGAATGACTTAATTGGGGAGAAAATGGAAATAAATAAGATGGCAAACATGTGCACTGGCTCTCTCTCTCTCTCTCCCCTGTATACTGTACGGTTCTGTACTGTGTGCCTGTGTGTGGCGGTAACAACCGGCACAGGTTAATGGCACTCTGCTGCCTGCCTGCCTGCCTGGAGCAGACATGATTTAGACACCTCTCCTCCGCTCCCCTGCCTCTCCCACACAACGCAGGCCCAGTCAATACCTCTACATTATTCAAACTCCTCCCCACTTAATTAGATATTTAATTGACTACCTGTTAGACAGATGACTTTGACCCGCCTGCTCGCGTAAATTCATGCAAATGACGGTCCCACTTGACCAACTCCACCCCCCCCCCGGGGGGTAGATTTAGTAGCAGTACAGTCAGTCAGTCCGAGGAGGAGGGGAGGTCATAGTTCAACGAGAGGCTGCCGAGGGGTCAAGCCTGGTCACCGCTCACTGGATTGTGACCTGACTAGTGGAAGCTCTTTAAACCACATATAAGTATAAGCCCCCAAATAGTGAAAACATCTGATCTGCAAGCTCACAACCAGTGGTGGAAAAAGTACTCAAATGTTTTACTTAAGTAAAAGTATCAATAGTGCAATGTAGAAGTACTCAAGTAAAAGTCCGGAATTCAAAATTTACTTGAGTAAAAGTACAAACGTATTGCCATCAAAATGTACTTAAACCAAAATGTTTTGTGTTTGAAAATAGAAGATCTACAAGCTCACAACGCGTCGCGATGCGACGTGTTGTGAGCTTGTAGATCGGCTATTTTCAAATAGCCTGTGTATAAAATAGGGCTAAAGTGGTTAATGTATGTTTCATAATATCATAATTTATATCTGAAAAAAAACTAGTAACTAAAGTTTTCAAATAATTGTAGTGGAGTAAAAGTACAATATTTGCCTCTGAGATGTAGTGGAGTAGAAGTAAAAGTATTGGAAATTGGAAATACTCAAGTAAAGTACAAATACCTCAAAATTGTACTTAGGTACAGTACTTAAGTAAATGTACTTAGTTACTTTCCACCACTGCTCACAACAAGGCATCACATCAGATATTTCAGCTATTTTATTACAGCTGTTCTTCACATATTTTCAGCTATTATCGACAAGGTAGTGCACTCACGGAATGCTCCTTGTGTGAGTTGCGAGGTCCCAAGTTCGGATCCGACTCCAGACTCGTCTCGCGTGTCTACCGTCTCTCTGCCCTCGGCTTTACCTGCCTGTCAAAATAAAGCAGAAAAAACTGAAAAATATATCTTAAAAAAGAACAATTTGTTCTCTGATATGCACAGTAAAATAATGTATCACTCTCTCAGAATGTAATTAACGCAGGAGTTTACTGTGTACACATTCATCCCACATCTCTGTTTTCTTGCAGTTTTATTCTGTTAAAAAAACAAAGCTCATTATGCTTGCGTTTGGGGGAGGGGGGGTTCGTCCACACGCAAACGCGTTTTTTGTCCCTTGAAAACGTAACTTTTTGGAAAACTCAGGCCAAGGCGAAGATTTTTTTTAAACGCTGTATTTGCGTTGCCGGGTGGACGAGATAAGAGTGTGTTTTGTGTTTGCGTTACAGTCGCCGGAAATCATGTTAAAAATATCAAAAACACAGAAATAATACACAAAACACACTCCAACATCATGTTTGTTATGTCCTCAACTTGAACATTAAAATAGGGTTTGGGTGCAAATCGGCAAAGTTGTCCTTTAAGTCAGTGGTTCTCAACCAGTGGTCCGGGGACCACCAGTGGTCCTTAAGGGGGTACCAGGGGGTCCCCAGCAAAATCAGTTAATGCGTCGCAATCATTTTAACCACTGTTAAATCTGCTATTCAAAAATAGCAGATCTACAAGCTCATGCCGTCATACCGCCGTGCATGAGCTTGTAGATCTGCATTTTTTATTAAATTCCGCTCACAAAATATTTTTGAGGGGGGGGGGGGGGGGGGGGGGGGGGAGTCCGCAGCCAAATTCAAATCATTTTGGGGGTCCTTGACATGAAAAAGGTTTGAAAACCACCGCTTTGAGTGGTCAGAGGGGTGGGCCGTGAATGCTTTCAACATTTTCAAGTGGGGCCATGATCCAGAAAAGGTTTGGGAACGGCTGCATATAAGTGAAGGTGGGGGATGATGAGGAATGGATGAGGAACTTCTCTCTCCACTGGTTGATTGTGCAGTTCTCTCTCTCATCTCCATCCATCCCCCCATGCATGCATGCAGCATCCTGGAACCCCCTGGAACAGGGAAAGCAATAAGAGCACCACCCAGCGATCCCCCCCATCGCAGGTGTCTGCTGTGTATGAGGTCCCACTGTATGCTAATGGCACACGGATCAGGCTCTCTCCTCACATAATGGGGTTTGACAAAGTGAAAATTAACACAACGGCACTCCTGCTGCTATGCTGTTAAGAGTGTCTGGCTGATATGGCTTTGTCTCCTGTCTATGACATGCATGCACACGTATGTATGTACGCACGCACACATGCACGCACGCGCACACACACACACACACACACACACACACACACACACACACACACACAAATAACAACAGCTTCCTCGCTAGCCATCTTTCTCATTCTCACCCAGACATTTACGTTGCATCACCCTCCTTCCTCCCCCTCTTCCTCTCACCCCCCCCCCCCACCCCCACCCCCACCCCCACACACACACACACACACACTCTCTCCTCCTGTCTAGGTGTTTGTGTCCTCGGCATAAACATGCCTCCATCCCTCTCTCCCTCCCTCCTCCCCTCCCCTCCTCCTCTCTCCCTTCTTCTCCGGTTACTGTGTTTGCTTCAATGGACTTTCATGACAACTCATTCCGTAAGGGTCCTTTTTTTCTCTCTCTCTCTCTCTCTCTCTCCCCTCTCTCTCTCTCTCCTTCCTTACAACCCCCCCTCCCCCCACCCCACCCTCCTACCACCTCTCTTCTTTCTCCTTCACTCTCTCCCCAGGTGAAATATTGATGGATTTTTTATGAATAGCTATGAAAAATTCATTCAAATTCCAAAATGAAAAAGCGTAAACATTCCGCATCTGCCTTGTGCCTTCCCGCATTCATTATCCTTCACACCGCCGCACTCCCCCCCCCCCCCATCCCGCCCTCCCTCCCTCCCTCCCTCTTTCTTTCTTTTCCTTCCCTCTCTCTCTCTCCTCTTCCTCCTCCTCTCACCGCCCTCCTTTCTACCTGAAAAAAACAAAAACAAAAGACATGCTGCTTGCTCTGTCTCTTTTCCGCCACTTGGCCTAATTGCTTAATTTGACCTGCTCTCCCATCAATTAAAAGTGTGTCGGCGGCAGACAGCTGCGGGATGGATCAGGGAGCCCAGTCGATGGACAGGTCGATGGCAGAACAGCTCAATAAGTAAATGGAGACGAGACGGCTGCATGCTGCACCGCCACGGAGGGAGAGAAAATAAATGAGGGAGACGGGAACGCAAAAGACAGAGAGAAAAGAAAGGAGTTGAAGGAGAAGGAGACGATGAAGACGAAACAGGAGGAGGAGAACAAATTGAACAGACTGTCGTGACAAACAGCCACGGCACCGAGGAGCCTCCCTCTGAGGGTCGGTCTCTCTCTCTCTCTCCCCTCTCTTTCTGCCTCTCTCTCACTCTCTCTATGCGTCTCCCCATCTCTCTGTTGTTCTCTCTGTCTCTCTCTCTCTCACACACACACACACTTTCCCTCTCTCTCTCCCTCTCTTTCTGCCTCTCTCTCACTCTCTCTGCACATCTCCCCATCTCTCTGTTGTTCTCTCTGTCTCTCTCTCACACACACGCGCACACACACACGCACACACACTGTTTCCCCTTGCCTCTGTCTCTCTCCCCCTCTTTCTCTCTCCCCCTCTTTCTCTTTCTCTCGCTCTCTCATACAGGCAATATAATGTCGGTGCGATGCCACCACTCATAACGGCGCCCGACAGACAGACAGACAGACAGACAAACAGACAGACAGACAGACAGACAGACAGACAGACAGACAGGCCCGATCAACAGAGCGCCGATGTCAGGCTCAGCAGCCGTGTCGTTTTGCAACCGTTTCTTTGAACGGGAGGCCGAGGCAACTCAACTCAACAACAACACAACAAGCCGCCCCCCCCCGTGTTAATTACATACCTATTATTATTATGAATGAATCACACACACAATAGCAAATCCAAAAAATACAGCATGGCGAGGAGGAGGGGACATGACACACACACACACACCCCCCAACAACTGCTTCAGGAATAAGAAAGGGGAGGGGCGTCGAGAGAGAGAGAGAGAGAGAGAGGCAGAGAGAGAGAGAGAGGGAGAGAGAGAGAGAGAGAGAGAGAGGCAGAGATAGATGAAGTGAGATGGTAACAGGGATGGGGGGGGGGGGTGCAGAGTGAAGATTTACCTTGCATGTCTGAATGCAGTGTTTTATCCCAGGCGAGAATGCACCCCCCAACCCCCCCGCCACCCCCCACACTCTATCCATAAAAGGTGGGTTTCAATCAATGTGTCATCCTGACGCAGTAAATCTGACCGCCCCACTACTACTCACATGCACTCTCACACACACACACACACACACACACACTGCCACACACACACACACCAGCCCACTGCAAACACGCAACCAACCGCGCATGCATGGATTGCATTGCATGCATCCCAATGCATGCATATATATGGCGCCTGTCGGGGTGGAAAACTCATATGTCCAAAACTGTGACTTTCCAGGATTCAAATTCAAAAATAGCAAAAGTAGCAGATCTACAAGCTCAAAACGCGTCGCACCACGTTTTGAGCTTGTAGATCTGCTACTTTTGTGTGACGCTGTGTGGTATGATCAAGTGGGCCGTTGATTCACCAAAAAAACGTAAAAAGTTATAATGTGGAGATCATTTTCATTGAAGGAAGCATGAGCTCAGTTCGGGGCGCTCCCCAGGCTGGCAGAGGGAGAGTAGCGCCCAGGATTACAAGCTTAGGCAATTGCTGAAAAATGGGTTACAAAATCCTGGCATAAAAATAAAAAATATATAAAAATAATATGGAGATAAGAGGTTTCTGCCCCGACAGTGACGATAGAGAAAGAAACATGAATGGATATTACACATGAAGCCATATTTAACAAGCATGTGTGCCCACACACACACACACACACATAATCACACCGCGGCTCGTAAAAGAACATGCACGGTGACACGGTGACTCACTTGTGTTTTTGTAAACAAACACGAGTTTACTGAAAACATGGACACACTTTCGCAAGCGCAAGATATCGGCGTTCATGCGCGCGTGCAGGCATGTGTGTGTGTGTGTGTGTGTGTGTGTACATGCTCATTTTTTTGTGTTATTTTCCCCCTTCTTACACCTTGTTTTAATTAGCTTTCTCATGAGAGGGGGACTCAGACCAATTAAGGGGGATTATCAAAGAGGGTCTGGAGTAAGGAGCATGCCCACTATGACTCCTCTCTACTCTCCCCCCCCCACCCCCCAGGGATGGGCCGGGATGAAAGAGACCTCAGCAAAACACCAAACGAAGAGATACACACACACACACACACACACACACACACACACACACACACACACACACACAAATATTATAAATCCTGCTCACAGACATGCATGTACACACAAATATAGATGCAAAATCCAACTCAGACATGCATGCGCGTGCGTGCGTGGCCGTGCACACACACACACAATCCTACTCACAGATTCAAAATCCTATGCACACAGACACGCATGCAGACACACCCGAATAGAGATTCAAAATTCTCATATAGAAGTGCATGTATACACACACACACACACACACACACACACAGGCGACTACGCACACTGTAAAATCCTCCGTATTAATGTATCCAATCATGCTCACAGAGTTAAATGAACACTTCGGATTTTAAAGTGCAACCACCCACCCACACACACACACACACACAGACCCACGCCCACAGCAGTGAACACTGACTCACAAACACAAGAATGCCCACATGTTGCCAACACAGCAACTTATCATAACACACTTACACAACAAATCAAACACAACAACACTACCCAGCGCACGCGCGTGTGTGTTATATGATTCTCAACTTCTTATATTTTTCAAGGACCCCCAGTTTGACATGCATTAGGCCACAGACCCCAATGTGATACCATTTCTATCTCTGGGATCTACACTGTAGAATGCTCAGTGTTCATTTAATTCAGAGAGCAATTAGCAAAATCAGCAAATGGAACTAAATAGACCCGTAAAGGAGGCTACATGCTACCTTCCAGTGTGAGAACATAATAAAGTTCTTATAGGGTAGGTTCTAAACACCAAATGATGTCAATAATTTTGAATATTGTAACCGTCTGAAAAGGTGTCATATAATCCCTGGAGGGATCATTCATTCAATAAGAAGTAGGGAAGTGACGGTTTGTAGCATAACATGATTTTTACCTGTATTCATTCAATGTAGAATTAACACAGACTTCAGGGGTTAAAACTTTATGTTTGTTTAAACACTGTTTATTGGAACCGAGCTGAAATGTTTGTTTGTCACCTGTGTATTTCCTCTGCAGTACTGGCTCCCTCTGAATCTGACTGGGAACTGCCGAAACAGAGCAGGGCCAGTCCATTTGGTTTAAGAAGGGGTGGAACGTGTCAAGTACTGTAGAGGAGGAGGGGTGTTTGACGATGTTAAAGAGCAAAATATTTATATGTCTTTTGAAGTAAATTCAAGCCGAAGATGGTGTTTAGTTTAAAGTACATCTATTTATGTGGTAGGTTATTTATTCATCAGATAGTTGTAAGCTTGTAGATAAGCTAATTTGGAGGTTAATTGTTTCTGTGCTTGTGGTACAGTAGGATCCACTCCCTATTTAAAGGGGAATACCACTCATGTTCAACATTGAACTATGTCTTTAATACACCTTAGAGCTGTTATGTGGAAATAAGAAAAAAGTCCCCCGCCCTTTCTATGTTAGGTAATAATTGATTGAGGTCATGTGATCAGTGACATACGCAAGGTGTACTTTTGGCTCCGCCCCCTCAGCCATAGTTCAATGTTGCAAATGAGTGGTATTCCCCTTTAAGGGAGGCTGCCGGGGACAGTCAGTTGGTAGCACTTGGTCAGGCAAAGCGTTAACAGCCGGGAGACAGAGCTGCCAGGGCCCTTATTGAAGGGATAGCCTGTTTGTGCAGTCACTGTATGGTTTGTTGTCTTTAGTCGTGCTTTAACCCATTAAGACCTGAAGCCGATTCTACGTGTCTCCTAAATCCCAACAGTATTCTGAAAAACGTATGTTTCTACATCTGGTGCTCAATCTTTTTCATGTCAAGGACCCCCACAATTATATGTATTTGGCTGCGGACCCCCATCTCAAAATGTTTTGTTCCAGGGACCCCCAGAAGCAAAGAATAGAGTTAAAAATGTTCGCTTTAAACAATATATATTCAAAGATTTGCACACATTTTCACGATTTTTCAAAAATAGCAGATCTACAAGCTCATAGCGCGGCACTCGGTGCCGCGCTATGAGCTTGTATATCTGCTATTTTTGAATAGCCAAAGTGTAAAATAATGCTTTTTAGCTCAAAATCTTTTGCAAGTTATATTAACTTTTTATTTTGAGTTCAAAGGCCTTCACTGTTCATCTGCTGCATTGGAGTGTTTCCTGGTGGTTGAGAAAAATAAAACACCAACAATTGGTCATTCTGAACTCGTTTTTGGAGCCTTGACCGCTTGGTCAACCTTTACAGGCGCTCTCAGAACTTTCGGTGGTCACCCCAGCACACCTATGGATGTCTTATTTTTAAGTTTGGAACAGAGAGGAGAGGAACTATTAGTCTCTACAAACCTCTGAAATCCACCTGGTCCAGAGCTCAAGAAAAGGTTGAGAACCACTGATCCATTCCTATCCCACGGTTACCCCCATTCCAATCACTTACTTTATCCAACGTTCCATTAAACTCATTTGAACTGATGTGTATCTTAGTATGAGCGAGCAGACACATGCGATTGATTATAGGCACATTTCCTAATAATGATGACTCAATCAGGCAATCCGGTACACTTCCCCTTCTTGAGATTCTAACTCCCTTTTCTGTAGAATTTCTTGACCTCCAACTTCCCAGCAATGACAGCATTGACACATCCTCCTATAGGTCACCAGGGGCCTGTTTCACCAAACCTAGATTGGGGATTAAGCCGGGATTTATCAGCTATCCTGGTTTCATTTATCCAGGATCAGCCATGAATCGGTTTCATGAAAGTTGAGTTATCTCGGCAGATTAACTTAACCAGTAAACCTGGATATATGTTTATCCATGACTCGGCTTCATGAAAGCAATGCTTGCGGGGGGGTTCATGGGGGTCCACAGGGGTCCCCGTGTCCACAGAGGTCCCCTTGGCGGCCGGCGGAGGTCCCATGGGGACAAGTTTTTGACAGAAAAAGGGCGATACCTCCGGAACGGTGGGTCGGCGAGGCGCACGCGGTGGTGCGGGCGGCGGGTCTGTGGGTCGCTCCCCGGGATAACTGTGGCCGAAACACCGAGGTATCAGAGAGAGAAATTATAATATTATTCTAAGTGTTTCAGCAAATCTACCTAGTAACAATTCTGCCCAATGATATTTTTTCAAAAGACCAATCACAGCTTGGTGTAAACACGCCCACTTGTGACGGCACTTGGTGTGAACACGCCCATTGGTGTGAACACGCCCATGTTCCAGCGTCATCTTTGCCTGCAGTTAACCCATGTCTCCTTCTTCTCCATTTCAGGATCAGTAAATCACCAGTTGAAAAACCCTGATATTGTACAGTAGTATTATGCCCAACCAGTACTTATATAGCCAATCAGTCCATATTGACGTGTCCCAGATGGCTCTGTCCAATGTGCCCTCTCTGTCCCTCGAGGGGAAGTAAAAAAAAAACGCTCCATTGATGCGATCATTAATGGACTCGCTTCAGAACATCGCCAGAGATCACCCCAGACTCAGAATTAGGCCATAAAAACACGCATTAGGCGTTTAGGGTGAGCTTCATAAGGACCGAGGATATTATATCGCCGCTCTTGGCTTTCTACGTTTCTTATCTCATGACAGATCAATGAAAATGCTCTTTTGGCGCTTTGTTTTCCACTGATGGGTCCTGACACGCGTCGTTGGGGGGGGGGGGGCTATACCCCCCTGGGACAAGCAGGCGTTGATGAAAGGAAAGTGTACCCGTATAATTGGTAAAGGTATCATAATGTTTGTTCTCTCTCTCTCTCTCTCTCTCTCTCTCTCGCTCTCTCCTCCTTGATACGAGAAAGTAAGCAACTTTGGTCTAAGCGTGTTCATATCTGTCTCAATTTGCTGCGTGCGTGCGTGCTTGCGTGTGTGTGTGTGTTTGTACTTGTAATACTATACTTGTGAGGGGCCACACCAGTAGAATTTGAGACATGAGACATTTTGTGGACCATTTTCCTGGTTCTCAAAAGACAAATGGTTGTTAAAAATATATATGTCATTCAATCGGCGTCCTAAAAGGCTGATGTCCTCACAAGTATACAAACGTGTGTGTGTGTGTGTGTGTGTGTGTGTGTGTGTGTGTGTGTGTGTGTGTGTGTGTGTGTGTGTGTGCGCCTATAACCTGATGGTAAGTTAATAGCACTCAGTGGTATTATGTGCAACAGTGATTAGATTGGCAGAGAGAGGCTGATGGCTCATATCGGTTGGGGGTCCCCAGAGGGTCCCCGGCTATAGAAGAACCAAAAGGTCGGGGGTCAATCACCCTGGGATCAATGTCAGTCATATTGAGCAGCATGCTCCACTGAGAGGCACGGACGCTCACGTTGACTTTGAATTGCGACAGATGAGAATTTATATGTATCGCAAATTCACTACCGCTTTGACCACCTCCGTCGGATTTGAAGCCCCCCCCCCGCACTGTACCGTACCGTAGTGGCAGTGGTGGAAAAAGTACTCAAATGTTTATTTAAGTAAAAGTATCAATACTGCAATGTAGAAATACTCTGTTACAAGTAAAAGTCCTGAATTAAAAATTTACTTGAGTAAAAGTACAAAAGTATTGGTATCAAAATGTACTTAAAGTACCAAAAGTACTAAAATGTTTGAAAATAGCAGATCTACAAGCTCACCCCCCCATGTTTGTTGGGGGGTCCCTAGAAGATTACCTTTATGTGCAACATTGTGTTCTCACTCAAAAGTTAACAGACCAACATACAGTACAAGTGTATACAGTGTATCTGCACATTTCTAAAGTTACATTTTAATAACTTTTATTACCTGTAATAATTAAAACATAAATAATAACGAGACCATCTACAGTACTACATCTCAAGAGGCAAATATTGTACTTTTACTCCACTACATCTCAAGAGGCAAATATTGTACTTTTACTCCACTACAATTATTTGAAAACTTTATACTATAGTTACTTTGTAGATTTTGATTATCATTACAAAACATAAATTAACCACTTCAGCCCTATATGCATACTTAGGCTACTTAGGATCTGCAAGCTCACAACGCGTTGTGAGCTTGTAGATCTGCGATTTACAAAGCATTTTCATACATTTGGAAACTTGTGAAATGGGACATTTAGCAAAATTCTACTTTCAGTACCTAAGTATATTTTAATTCAAATGCTTTGGTACTTTTACTCTATAGTACATTTTGAATACCGCACTTTCACATTGCAGTATTGATACTTTTAACTAAGTACAAAATATGAGTACTTTTTTCACCACTGCCAGTCACTGTAAGCGTGGTGGAGGGGCGCGGAGGAGCGGAGAGAGAGAGAGAGAGAGAGAGAGAGAGGAATCCTAAAGTGGGGAAGTGACTTCTCTGGGACTTCATTAAGCTAATCTGGCCACCGATACTAACACGGTTTGAGAGAGGAGGTGAGAGCGGAGGAGCTGAGAAATGAGATGAAGACTTATTAGATCAGAACCCAGCAATCCTCTCTCATCACTCATAACAGAATTCACACTCCCTCTCCTGAGCGAGCACACACACACACACACACACACACACGCACGCACACGCGTGCACACACACACACACACACACACACACACACACACGCACACGCACACGCACACGCACGCACACACACGCACACACGCACACACACACACACACACACACACACACACACACACACACACACACACACACACACACACACACACACGGTGAGCTTGTAGATTGCCTATTTTCACTATATTTAGGTCCTGGAGAAGACATGAAATTCCTCTTTTGGGTCTCGAGCTAAAAAGTTTGGGAACCACTGGTCTCAAAACATTAGGCCTGATTCACACTTCCTCTTACAACGCTGTCACGCCAAAAATAGCCGATTTGTAAGCTCACACAATGCGTTGTGGACGACCGGGGTGTAAATGAGGCATTATAGGGGGTTGGCAGTGACAGGGACTATACACACATGGGGGGGAATTGGCATAACGACTACTTTGGGAGACAAAATGACAAATAGAAGAAATCCACACACGCAGGGAAAAAACGTTGCCCACAAGATGGTGAGATGAGTGACTGTAAACAAAGTTCTGGATGACAATGGATTTGTCTGGATAGTGAAAAAGGTGGTGTGGTAAGATTTACTGTACCGTTTCTCAATATCATGAAAAGGTTTGAGAACCACTGCCCTAATGCATTTAACCCATTAAGACCTGAGGCCGATTCTTAGCTAATGTCTTCCAAATCCCAACAGTTTTCTGAAAAACGTATGTTTCTATATCAGTGGTTCTCAAACCTATTCATGTCAAGGACCCCCAAAATGATATGTATTTGGCCACGGACCCGCATCTCAAAATATTTTGTTCCAGGGACCCCCCAGAAGCAAAGATTTGAGTTAAACATGTTCGCTTTAAAATAATATAAATATATTAATTTTTTAAACATTCTAACAACATAAATGCACAAAACATTTTCATGAGATATTTGAGAACGATTGGTTTAAAATAATAATTAAAACATTTGGAAACAAGCCCAAATAAGCAACTATACACTTTAGAAACAAGCCCAAAAAAACGCAACCACCAATTTTTACAAGCAACTTCTCAGAAAAAGGAAGCCCAAAGTCGCTTATAATAAGCCGACATGGCAACACTGATTACAGGGGGCTACGGAAGGGGTAGCAACCGTCTCTCTACTCGTGCCTTGATTCACTTCACTACCCCGCGGCTATCGACGGCTCTACCGGTCAGGACACGACCAAACCTGCTCGTTGATCGACGGTTATCTAGAAGTCCCGACCCGACGGCATGGTCTGCGCTATCTACAGCAGGTTGTCAGCAGGAGACGCTTTCCGCGGCCGAATCGGGACGATATCGATGCGGTGGAGAGCCGCCTTAAACTCTGGAGGAGCAGAGAGGTGGGGGGAGGGGGGGGGGGGGGGTAGCAGACAGAGGAAGAGGAACAGAGGGTAGACGGTTGGTTGGTTGGTGGGGGGGGCGGGGGGGGGTTGGAGGAGGATGGAGGGAGGGAGTGCTGCCACCACGTCGTTCTTAATCTAGTTTGTCTGTGGTAATCGTGTCAATGTCACTCTCAATCAGACGGCCCCAACTAGGGCTGTACAACTTCACTCTGATTGGACCCGGGCCTCTTTGTCTTCTGAAATGACCTCTATATAGGGGGAGGTGTGTGCATGCGCGTGTTTGTGCATGCATGCCACGCACGTGTGTGTGTGTGTGTGTGTGTGTGTGTGTGTGTGTGTGTGTGTGTGTGTGTGTGTGCGTGTGCGTGTGTGTGTTTGCGCTGCATACCAGTGTGCGCGCGTGTATCTTGCATACCTGTGTGTGTGTGTGTGTGTGTGTGTGTGTGTGTGTGTGTGTGTGTGTGTGTGTGTGTGTGTGTGTGTGTGTCTGTGTGTGTGTGTGTGTGTGTCTGCGTGCGTGTGTGTCTGTTTGAGAGCAACGCAGCGAGATTAACAAAAAAAAAAACGGCGAGTGTGGCGGCGAGATGAAGGGAGAGATGGAAGGAGTCATCTGGAGAAGAGAGTATGAGTGAGAAGCAGCCAGCGAGTAGCAAATTAACTTTAAAAGCGTTACTCCCCCCCCACCTACCCACCTGTCTGTCAATTCCAGTTTGGTGTCTTTCTGGTGAGTAATTTTCCATAGTGACACTATCGATTGCCCTCTCTTATTACACAAGACAATAGAGGGTATACACAACCATGTGCCTGTGTGAGCAGGTCCTGTAGTGTGGTGTGCTGTCTATATACCGCTCTGTCTGACAAACACACACCACTTAAAAGGTATGGTAAGTGAAGTGAGTCAAAATAAGCAGTGGTGGAACAAGTACTCAAATGTTTTACTTAAGTAAAAGTATCAATAATGCAATGTAGAAGTACTCTGTTACAAGTAAAAGTCCGGAATTCAAAATTTACTTGAGTAAAAGTACAAAAGTATTGGTATCAACATGTACTTAAAGTACCAAAAGCAAAAGTACTAAAATGTTTGAAAATAGCAGATCTACAAGCTCACAACGCGTCGCGATGCGACATGTTGTGAGCTTGTAGATTGGCTTGTAGATCGGCTTTTCAAATAGCCTAGGTATAAAATACCGCTACAGTGGTTAATGTATGTTTTATAATGTAATCGTTTATATCTGCTAAGTACCTAGTAACTAAAGTTTAAAAATAATTGTAGTGGAGTACAAATACAATATTTGCCTCTGAGATGTAGTGAAGTAGAAATAAAAGTATAGACAATTGGAAATACTCCAGTCCAAGTAAAAGTACCTAAAACATTTACTTATAAGTACAGTACTTGAGTAAATGTACTTAGTTACTTTACACCACTGAAAATATGTGTTGAATAGCTCTATATTCTGATAGTACTCATTGCTATAGAGTGTTTGTTCAGGAGTCTCTTTATAAAACAGAAAATGCATTTTTAGGTCGGGATACCAATTCTATCCAATCAGGATAGATAACTCAGACAGGATACAGATTAAACAAGTGAAATTAAGTGATGACACAAAGAAATGAGCAGTTGGAATTGGAACACTATAACAATGAAGCTGATAAATGGGTACTCTCTCCTGATTGGCTGAAATGTTGTCACCTACCTGAAAATTTATTTTCTGTTTATTAAAGAGATGGAGAGCCAGGGAGAGACTTCTGTTATGCCTCTTTTCAGCAAAGATATGCAGTATTTGGTGTAGAAGGAAAACAGGAAGGGGTATATAATATAGAACCCTAGGCTGGTGGACTCCGGTTGATGAAGTATAGCATCGCTGTTGGGCAGAAACCTCTTATCTCCATATTTAAACTTTTTGCATTTTTTGCGTAAATTAACGCCCTACTTGATCATACTACAGCGTCACACAAAAGCATTAAAAGTAGCAGATTTACAATCTCAAAACTATATAAAAAATCTATCTTAATAAACTCCAAAAATATCTCCTGCAGTGTAATCCAAAGTATTGGGAGTTAAAGTTCTTTTTTTTTGGAAACGTCGCCCAGAAATGTGACAACAAAAAAAAAACCAAAAAACAAGAATTCAAGCCTTCATAGGATGAATAGTTGATAGACAAAGAAAGTCATTTATTTTAGGGGGGGAGTGAAGCATTCCTTTTTAAGTGGTTTACCTGAGCTTGTGTTTTGGACTTTGATGAGTTCAAAAGCCTCCCCAAACAAATCATTTGAATTTTTGAAAGTCTGCCTGCCGTCGATTGCACAAGTCCTGATGACATGTGGTTTGTGTGTGTGTGTGTGTGTGTGTGTGTGTGTGTGTGTGTGTGTGTGTGTGTGTGTGTGTGTGTGTGTGTGTGTGTGTGTGTGTGTGTGTGTGTGTGTGTGTGTGTGTGTGTGTGTGTGTGTGTGTGTGTGTGTGTGTGTGTGTGTGTGCTCGCTTGCGTGCATAATATACAAGTGTGTGTGGTTTGCCGCCAGTCCTGCGTGTCTGTCTGCATATTGCATGCGTACGTGTTTGCTAGGAGGGCTAAGGTTTGTATGTCCATACTGACAGTCTCAGCAGCTTTTCCTCAACACAGTGGAGCAATGGTGAAAAAACACACAGAGGGGGGGGGGGTTCAGCCAAATGTGCAAAGATGTGCAGATTCACTTCCCTAAAACATGTTTATGTGCAACCATACTGCTGTGTGCACACACATGAGACACACTCATGTTCACTAAACACGTCTAATACATACGTATAACAATATTTGACTCTGAAAGTGTTCTAATATCTGTTATTGTTCTATTGCTGCACTATACACTCAGTGGTGGAAATTAACTAAGTACATTTACTCAAGTACTGTACTTAAGTACAATTTTGAGGTACTTTAATGCACTGCACAGACAATTATTGTACTTTTTACTCCACTACAATTATTTGAAACACTTTAGTTACAAAGTTGGATTATTATTACAAAACATACATTAACCACTTCAGCCCTATTTAAACTTTGGCTATTTGAAAATAGCTCACAACACGTTATACACTTGAACACTTGGGAAGTGGGACATTTCATGCATAATGAGTACTTTTACTTTTGGTAGTTTTAGTACTAAGTATATGTTGATGCCAATACTTTTGTACTTTTACTCAAGTAAATTTGGTAAGTTGTGGCAGTTATAATGTGCTGTTCCACTGAGCTGATAATGCATTATGACCAGCACTTACGTCATAAACCTGGTTATAAGTTGTCATACATGATTATAAACATTTATAGTGTTAGAATGTCTTATATGCGCATTATCATGTAGTATCGAGTTGGGCGTTAATTTACGAAAATAAATATGGAGATTTCTCCCCGACTGCAACAATATAATATTTGTAGAAACCGCAACAAAAAAAAACATATAGACTCAAGACTCAAGAAGGATTTACTCTCTCATAAAGGTATCGTATCGTATCGTTTGTTTTCCTTTCAATGGCATTCGAGTTTGTTCTGATTATTCCAATGTTTTCTTAGTGGAAGAGCAACAGTATTTATCTTTGACTCTTGAAACTGAAACCTCCATTTCAACCATGAAACATCGAGATCAGTCACTCAGCACCCGATATCCACTTAACCCCCCTCTCTCTAACCCTTTAAGACCGAGAACGCATCTGTGTCATTTTAAGATCTCTTTGGTTATTCAAAAATAGCAGATCTACAAGCTCATGGCGTGGCACCGAGTGCCGCGCTATGAGCTTGTAGACCTGCATTCTTTTAAATAATCTTAATTTGTTTTGCAAATCTTTGAATATATATATTTATGTTTTAAAGCAAACCTTTTTTAACTCTGATCTGTGCTTCTGGGGGGGTCCCTGGAACAACATATTTTGAGACGGGGGTCCGCGGCCAAATACATATCATTTTGGGTGGTCTTTGACATGAAAAAGTTGGAGCACCACTGATATAGCAACAAACTGTTAGGATTTAGAAAACGTTTTTAGATAATGTTTTTGGCCTCGGACCCCCATCTCAAAATGTTTGGTTCCAGGGACCCCCCAGAAGCAAAGATTTGAGTTACAAATGTTCGCTTTAAAAAAAATAATATATATATTCAAAGATTTGCACACATTTACACGATTTTCTTTCAAAAATAGCAGATCTACAAGCTCATAGCGCGGCACTCGGTGCCGCGGTATGAGCTTGTATATCTGCTATCTTTGAATAGCCAAAGAAATCTTAGAAATGACACAGATGCGTTTCCGGATTGAATGGGATAATATGATTACAGTGTCAAGTTTGTAAAAAAATGTGGCTTCCAACAACCCAAACAACGCTGTGTGTGTGTGTGTGTGTGTGTGTGTGTGTGTGTGTGTGTGTGTGTGTGTGTGTGTGTGTGTGTGTGTGTGTGTGTGTGTGTATATACGTTTGGCGTTTGCCTTTGTGTACTTTAAGGTCTTTAAGGCATCTTGCATTGCGGTGCTGTATTTACTGTACTGTGGGTCCCATCCTGGGGTCAAAACATTATGGCGGTGCCACGGTTAACCCATTACTGGCTTTTTGACCATCTGTCTTTCATTGGATTGTTGACCGTTTCGCACTCCTGGGTCAATTAACTATACTTTCAACCTGGCGTCCACTATTTTGGGCGTGTCAAAATCATGGAATATTCTTTGTGACCGCCGTCGTCACGGAGATCGGCTCATTACAAGTACGGGGGTCCTGTAGGATTGGAAAAAAATAATTGGCCTGCCGCGATCCTCCATTCCAGAGCTATGGCCGTTTGAATGTGGCTTGTTTTTTTTTTTAACGCTTAGAAAACAACAGAAATCCAAGAAATGTTTACTTTTGTGAATTCTTTAACATGAAAGGAGGCAATTTTTTTTTGTTGTTGTAATCACGTGATTTCTGGGTGTACTCTTCTTCGGTGGTGCTTGTATCATTCACATCAGTCATTATCATTCATAATTACATCAATTAGGCTACATCCTTGGCAGCCTGGGCGTTTGGACAAAGACCACGTCGTTGGCAGTAGAGCTCGTCGGGTTAGGCATGTAACCCGAAACACCCGGGTTCCGACCCGTACCCGGCTCGGTCACGGGTCCATTCACAAGGAGTGACTCCGGGTCCGGGTCGGAGCCGGTAGAGTCCGTCTCGGGTCTCGGTTCTCCGACTGTGAAATGGACGGTTCCACTAATACCCGAGTTGACCCGGCGAGCGGGTTTCTCGGGGCTCAGACTGTGAAATGCACGGTTCCACTAATACCCGAGTGGACCCGGCGAGCGGGGGGGTCTCGGGGCTCAGACTGTGAATTGGACGGTTCCATTAATACCCGGGTGGAGGGAGGGAGGTTGGTCGCTCAGAAGACATACTGGCAGTGACGCATGAATGACTGGCTGCTATTTATATTATCATATCACTACATAATGTTATATCATTGACCTAAATGGCGATATATTAACAAGGATAGGATGATTAAAACATATTTATGTCTGTATTAGCCTTGATGATCGTCTTTCTTGACCGAAGGCTCTGTCTGTATTAGGAACAACTTTGGACAGGTGGAAAACTTTAGTTAAACTTGCAGAGTGGCGCATTACTTTACCTGAGTTACATCTTCTTGTACTTGAATGTTGACATGAAATAATAATCCTGTTTAGTGTTTCACTACCACGAGCAAAGACTACAGCGCATATTAACGGCGCTGATCAACACACACGTTGAAAGGCTAGGACAAAGATACCAAGGATTCGACAGTGATGTCATTATGCAACAAGGAAGTAGCGACGGACGCTACGCCATGTTCAAAGTTGTTTTAAAGATAGCAAGGATTCGTCGGCGATCTGATGTGACATCACCGACGAATCCTTGGACATATTTTACCCACTCATTTATATACACCAGTATCAAATATTGTCGATTAACGTAACGCTTTGGTTAATGGTTAAAAAAATTTAAATAATCGAGTTAATATCAACATGTTGTTACCGGTATACTCAAAGCACAATGGAAACTCCAAAGCCAATTATAATGTTAAACAACATTAAATGTGGTTTAACATTAGAAATGAACATGGATTATAGTTGGCAATGAAGAAGGATTACAAACATCTAGAACGTGGATTTATTTTTGTATAGCTGTCCAATGAGCATTGACTGGGATTATACATCAGAATCATGGAGGCTATACATTTAGGTAAGAAAGTATGAAACAAGTCTTATTTAACGCTGGACAACTTGTACTAATGACGTTGGCAAACAATTTTGCGTTCGGGTTTTTCGGAGGCTCGGGTTATGTACGGGTTCGGTTCTTGTATGTCACGGTTCTATACGGGTCGGTTTCCGACAGCTCTCGGTGCTGTTCGTGTTCGGGTCCGGATCTCAATTTCTAATAATGGCCCGGGTCCATTCGGTTACAGGTATTTTTTTCGCGGGTCCATACTGGTATCGGTCCTTCATATTGGACCATAGGCCGGGTCCATTCAGTTCCGGGTAAAAAAATCACGGGTCCATTTGGGTTTGGGTATTTATATTTGACCCGTGAAGACCTCTACTTGGCAGTGAATGAGTTAATTGGCATAACTAAATTGGGGAGAAAAAGGGTAAAGACCAAAAAAAAAGAGGAAATAAAACAAGCAATCGTGTTGTGAGCTTGTAAAACGCTACAAGCTATGGCGTATATAGGGCATAAAATGACAATTTTAAAGAGATTTGGGTTGTGTAGTTAGTTACCTTGATATAACAAAGTGTATGCTCCAGAATGAACTCCCCCACAGACTTTCATTGCAAGGTGAAACAGGTCTCAAAGTCACTTCAGCCACTTTGTTTGCCTTTGTTTATGCTAAAGCACGTAAACAAAGGCAAACAAAGTGGATTCTGACAATTTATAAAAACTCTCTTGTAAATACAAACTTCTGATCTTCTTCCTTCTGTAACTCAGATTGTCTATTTGTTGTACGATTAAGTATAGAGGGATTAAATGGTTCAATACATTTACAGTCCTAGAACTGCCGATACTTATGTGACGGGCGGACATATGAGATATGAATACATTTGAGGCTGTAAATATTTTCTCCATCTTTTTCTTGTTTGTGTGACCATGGCAGGCCAACAGTGAGAGTGGAAAGTTGGGAAAGAGAGAATTATTGTCTCCTACCCTATCATTAGTGCTTACCCCCTTCAATAACAAGTATATTGTTGTTGTCGGGGCAGAAACCTCTTATCTCCATATTATTTCCGGAAATTAACGCCCTACTTGATCATACTACAGCGTCACACAAAAACATCAAAAGCAGCAGATCTACAAGCTCAAAACGCTGAGCAAAGCGACACGTTTCGAAAAGCAACAATTCTGGACATATGAGGTTTCCACCCGACACAGACGACATACTGGTAATTGATATATTCAGAAACAATTCCCGGTTTTACAGTATACGCTCGTTAAATAAATGGTTTGAGTTTGATGGTCCCCAAACATGTTTCAGACAGTCGCTGGGTGCTTTGGGGGGGGGGGGGGGGAGGCCCATCGGTGGTGTCCCCCCGCTGCTATCAAAGCGGTGGGGTCTTCAAAACAATGAGGCTCTGCTCTGTGGTGGAGGCTTATACTGCTGTACAACACATGGTCCGGGGGCTTTTTCATCTCCCCGGGGATCAAACACCCACACACAAATACAGTACGTGCGCACACACACACACACACACACACACACACACACACACACACACACACACACACACACACACACACACACACACACACACACACACACACACACACACACACACACACACACACACACACACACACACACACACACACACACAGGCTCGTGCACACACGCACGCGCCCGCATACATGCATCAATCCAGAGACAAACACAGACATATGCATGGAAGCAATCAATCCACGGACAAATAAAGACATACAGTATACTACTATACTATGCAAGCTTAGATGTACTGTACATGTGTAGACAGACAGAGATACAGGCAGACAGACAGACAAGATACTCCAGTTTGTTGTTGTTCAGGAGCGAGTCTTTACAGATCTAAACAGGTTACAGTGTGAGAAATGTTCCGTTGGACGGTACTTGTGAATGGACGACCGGAAGGATCCTATTGTGCTGCTACCGCAGTGAAGCAAGAGGTGTACTCCTTTGAAATGAAGCATTATATCCCCGACAACAGGACTGAGATTCATACCGACGTTTTCAACACAGTGTCTTTACGCTGGAGGAAGTTGGCCCCGGTGGTAACTGGACGTTCCAGAGCATTGAGATTTAAGGTTTTCGATCATAAGGGCCACACAGCTGTGCCGATAGAATATATCGTCTATATCTGGGGAGGGTTTGGGGGGGGTCCTTACTGCAATGTGCTCTATGCATTTGATGTCGACGCCCACAGATGGTTCAAACCCAGGGTGTCAGGGACTGTTCCGGAGGGGAGGAGCTACCACTCAGCCTGTGTCTTGGGGAAGGTCATGTTTATCCATGGAGGATACAGCCAGCGTTATAGACCCACTAATGACACCTAAAGGCTGGACACCACCGTGATGGTCTGGTCTTTAATTAACACCAGAGGCTCTCCACCACCTGCTTCAGAACGTCACTCTGCCACCATCATCGGGACAAAGATGTTTGTATTTGGGGGCCGGACGGGCCAGTGGGAACAGTGCTACGACTACATCAGGGTGTTTGACACAGAGGCCAACTTCTGGCTGAACACACCTTCTGCACTGCCTCCTCCAGGAGGACACGAGTTCCATTCAGCCCTTGCCTACAATGGAGAGCTGTACATAATTGGTGGTGAAAACGGGGAATCTGTCTTAAGTTTCTTTCCGTCCTCAGGTCGCCTGAGGATGTGGAAGTTCAATCCAGACACCTTTTCCTGGACGAAGGTCAAGTCCAAGGGGAAACCATTCTATTCAAAGTGCTGCATGGTGGGAGATCGCATCATCCTCTTTGGGAGACACACATTTTGCAAACCCAATGAGCTGTATATCCTAGACTTGAGTCCTAGCCTGAAGACGTTATGCAAGCTAGCTGTTATTCAGTACGGTGTGGAGCAGTCTGAACTACCTCACGACAGGTGGGAACTGAGAGCCATGACTACCAACAGCAATAGAACCGAGTCTTTGATGAGGACCTGTAACGTACAACGAGGTTTGATGATGAGTTTGATGATGAGTTTTGATGATGATGACCCGCAACCAGTGTTGCCAGATTCTGTGAGAGAAACAAGCAACCAGGTCTAGGAAAACCAGCCCAAAAGAAGCGACTATGGGCCACATGAGCACTTTAACATATACATCAGCTATGTTTAGCTATTTCAGCTATGTGAGCTTGTAGATCGGCTATTTTCAAATGAAATATTGCGGGGAAATTATAATAAGCAGATCTGGCAACCCTGCCCGCAACGTGTCGCCTCGCGCCACGTTGGGAGCTTGTGGCTCTGCTATTTTTGGGCGGTGTAGCCGCCCCTATAAGTGGGGTTGGGACACCTCATTAGTACACCCTTCGCTGTACTGTGATTGGCTCATAATTAGTACACCCCTAGCATTAGTACACCCCTAGCTGTACTGTGATTGGCTGACTCTATTGGCTGACTCTATTCAGCACTGTGATTGGCTAGCGAGACACATGATGAAATTAATAACCTATAAATAGGACTATGCACTTCAAAAAAACTACTCTTTTTTTGCCAGACCCAAGGGATCGGGCTTACATGAGGCTTTGTATCTGTTTCGTCCATACATGGGCAGGGGCCATTTGTCCTCCGGCCCCAGCCAAAAAAGTCTGTCCCCCTTTCGTCCATACATGGGTATACACAGGCTGACACGTCATGTGAAGTCCGGCTTAGCCGTGACGTAGTGCATGTTTTGTACCTGTTTCCTCCATGTATGGAGGCTTTGTACCATGAGGCTTTGTACCTGTTTCGTCCATACATGGGCAGGGGCCATTTGTCCTCCGGCCCCAGCCAAAAAAAAGTTTGTGACGTCCCCTTTCGTCACAAACTATTCATGACATCATGAACTTCAGTTATAAAGTGGTTTGTAGGTGTGTTACATACTAGGACTTCATTTTGGGTCTGGCAGAACCAGGTCTCCTGGTCTTGTTTTAAGTGAGCTTCCATCACTGTGATGACCACTGTGATGACCACACCGCCCACTTCACACTGGGTGATTTTTGGGCGGTGTAGCCGCCCCTATATGTGAGGTTGGGACATTGACATTTGCTGCACTGTGATTGGCCACCCATTGTACCCCCATAACCCTGCACTGTGATTGGCCACCCATTGTACACCCCTAACCCCTACACATTCAATGCAAATCTTTAAGTGAGCTTCCATCACTGTGATGACCACTAGCTGCACTGTGATTGGCTGACTCTATTAGCTGACTCTATTCAGCACTGTGATTGGCTAGTGAGACACATGACACATGTGCATAGTCCTATAAATAGGACTATGCACAATTATGTTTTTTTTTAAAGTGAGTCATGGATCTGTGATGACCACTGTGATAACCACACCGCCCACTTCACACTGGGTGTGATTTTTTGTATTATATGCATGCATGCAAGCTCAGATGTACTGTACATGTGTAGACAGACAGACAGACAGACAGACAGACAGACAAGATAGGCAGGCAGGCAGGGGGCACCCCGCTGACCTAGCGGGCCAGGCGCATATACCACTCTAATGCAGCCTGACATGCAGCGTGTCTCGGGTTCGAGTCCCGAGCCCGACACTTCTTTGCTGCGTGTCATTCCCTGTGTCTCTCTCTTCCCGTTTCCTGTCTCTCTTCACTAATACTATCCGATAAAGGCAGAAAAAGCCTAACAAAAATAATAAAAAGATCAGGCAGGCAGACAGGCAGAGAGGCAGGCAGAGAGGCAGGCAGACAGAGAGAAATAGAGATAGAAAGACAGAAAGAGATGCATTGAAGGAAGCATGAGCTCAGTTCGGGGCTCTCCCCAGGCTGGTAGAGGGAGAGTAGCGCCCAGGAATACAGCTTAGGCAATTGGCACTGGGGTGAAAAAATTGGTTAAAAAAATTGTGGGATAAAAAAGAAAAGAAAGACACGCAAACAGAAAGATAGAGAGGCAGGCAGACAGCAAGACAGCAAGACAGCAAGACAGACAGACAGACAGACAGACAGACAGACAGACAGACAGACAGACAGACAGACAGACAGACAGACAGACAGCAACCAAACGCATATACTATATCATGCACACACATGCACACACATGCACACACACACACACACACACACACACACACACACACACACACACACACACACTGACACACACACACACACACACACACACACACGCCGGTCTTCAGAAGAGACATTAAACAAAAAACAGAATTGAAAAAAAGAAAAAAGAACCAAGACAAGCCACCCTGGGTGACAGCCAGCCAGCCAGGCTGGATGAATAAAACATGTTTTTGGGGGGCGACCTCTCACTGGCGACTCCCTCTCTCTCTCTCCTCAGAAATATTGTACAACAGCAAATATTCCCAGGAGCCCCCCCCCCCCCCCCCCCACCCAGCAACAGGCCCCGCCGCGACAATGACGACCAGCTAGCGCTACCATGCAACCTCCATCTCATAATGGAAACCTTGTATCTCAACGCTTCCACTTGCTTTTTTGTAAAATGTATGCTCTATACCAAAAATAAACATGGGGAAGCAGCGTTTTAGATTTTATGGAACACATATCTGGAACGAACTCCCAGAAAACTGCAGGTCTGCTGCCACTCTCATTTATTTTAAAACACAACTAAAGACCTTTCTGTTTGCAAAATGCAGACACAATCTCGTCCTTTTCATTCTGTTCTGCATGGGGAATCCCTCTGATTTTAAGTTTCGTTTTATTCTAGAGGCATTTTGCTCTGCAAATAAGAATGAGGGGTGCAACAGTTAATCTAACTAACAATTTAATCAAATTATAAAAATAAATTATATAAAAATGTATAGAATAAAAAAAATGCATATTTTCGAAAATACATTTACAAGCTCACGTTGCTAAAAACAAAGGCTTAGGTGGTTAATCTGACTAAATCATCATCTAATTTATCAATGTATCAATGTATGTATCAATTCACTGAAAAAAAAAAAAAAAACTTGACTTTTCGATCAATCGATGAATTGAAAAAGTACGTACGCCAAGGACCCCCAAATTGATATGTATTTGGCAGCGGACCCCCATCTGAAAATGTTTTGTGTCAGGGACCCCCAGAAACAAAGATTCGTGTTAAAATGTTTAGCTTTATTTTATATATATATTCAAAGATCTGCAAAAGATTTCAAGATTTCAAGCTCATATAGTGTGGCACGTAGCTTGTAGATTGTGACGCTATATTAACCAATTTTGCCCCCCCCCCCCCCCAAGGACCCCTGAGAACCAATGTTGTATTATACCACACAAGAAACATATAAACGAACATGCACATATGCATACACGCACACACACGTGTATGCACACATGCACGCGCGCACACACACACACACACACACACACACACACACACACACACACACACACACACACACACACACACACACACACACACACACACACACACACACACACACACACACACACACACACACTCTTCCTCCTGCACTGGGTTCCAGTCGTGCTCTAAATCAAGGCTGGGCCATGCAGGCTAATGTGCATGGATCCATAGCGCTCTGGGTGAATTAAGGTTAGTAATAAGATATCATGGGGTCTGATTGATCCCTGTTCACACCATAAAATGGCCGTGGCCCAGCCGTGCCACATGCAGCACGCCATCACTCTAATGCCTGCCTGCCTGACGCATTGATCCTTCTGCATGGGGACCACAGAGTCACCACAAGGCCTGGGGCCGAGGCTACTGGGATAGGGTATGACTGGCAACATCCGGGACAACCTTCTCCCTGCCAATGGTGGAAAAAGTACACAAATGTTTTACCTCAAGTAAAAGTATCGATACTGCAATGTAGAAATACTCTCACGTAGTAAAAGTCCGGAATTCAAAATGTACTTGAGTAAGAGTACAAGAGTATTGATATCAAAATGTACTTAAAGTACCAAAAGTAGAAAGCACTCATTATGCAGAATGTTCCATTTCACAAGTTTCAAATATGCAAAATGTCTGTAAAAAATATTTTGAAAATAGCAGATCTACAAGCTCACGATGCGTCGCATCGCGACGCATTGTGAGCTTGTAGATCGGCTATTTTCAAATGGCCGAAATGTATATGGGGCTGAAGTGGTTAATGTGTTTTGCAATAATAATCATAATCTACAAAGTAACTAAAGTTTTCAAATGGAGTAAAAGTAACATTTTTTTCTCTGAGATGTAGTGGAGTAGAAGTAAGTACAGAAAACTGGAAATACTCCAGTAAAGTAAAAAATACCTCAAAATTGTACTTAAGTACAGTACTTGAGTAAATGTACTTAGTTACTTTACACCACTGCTGGCAACATCCGGGACAACGCTCCTTATACGTCGTCCCAGACTCCCTTCTGGCTCCCAAACGGTGGAAAACAAACTCCCCATTGCAGTTAGAACTGCAGACTCACTCACAATCTTCCGCCGCAATCTGAAGACTCACCTCTTCAGACTCCACCTTAGCCCGTAGCACTTGCCGTAGCCCTTGCCCTAGCCTACTATCTCTGTGCATTTGATGTATTACCTCGTGTTTACCTTGTCTTATACATGCCTAAATTGTAAATTGTAATTGCAACGGTATTGAGGGGAGTCCTTGACATTAAGACGTTTGAGAAGTAATAATAATAACTTTCCGGTTTCTTTTCGGGACCAGAAGTTCCAAGATAGCGGATTTGAATTTGCCGAAAAAAAACTGCTTCAAACCGGTCTATAGAAACCAATGGAGCCCCATTGGTTTCTATAGACCGTTTTGAAGACGATTTTTCGTCCATCATTTTTAACAGTTTATGCTCAGAGGCTATACAATAACAGTGAAACTCCTAGGGCGCCATTATGTATAGAGGATACGGTTATATTTGCCTCCTCTGCAAGTCGCGTAGGCTATGTTTTGAGACCCCCCCCCCCCCCCCTCCTCCATGGGTTTTTGGTTTTGACCAGCTGTGCTGTCGCGTGGCTACAGGCAGCGCTGCTTTGATCTCAACGGTCCTGTCAACATGCATCCAAACAAGCCGGCGTTGCATTTGACTGTCCAGGAACGAGCAGAACAAGTCTATGAACTGAACAACATGTGGAGGAAAATATCATAAATCAGCTAGATTTTGTTGTGTTTCTGTTTCAACATGAAGAGTTCCAAACCATCTGGTTCTCAAAGTGAGGACCACTTGAACACTACCCTCTGTGCTTGAGTTGAAGTACAGGAATACTTGATTTTAAAAATACTTAAGTATTCAAAAGTACAAATTGCGATAATAGTGAAAATAGCAGATCTGCAAGCTCGTCACGTGACTCACGATGTGACGCGTTGTGAGGTTGTAGATCAGCAATTTTCACTATAATTGAAATGGAGCTTGAAGTGGTTAATTCATAATGTTCTTTTTCCTCTCCCAAAATCTAGTGGAGTAAAAGTGAAATATTTGTCTTTGAAATGTAGGGGAGTGGAAGTCGTAAGTATCCAAAAATACAAATACTCAAGTTTTACTAAGAAACGCCGGTGATGTTATGATGTGTGTATGGATGGATGGAAGGATGGATGGATGGATGGATGGATGGATTGATGCGTGAGGCAAGCTCACAACACGTTCGCAACGTGAGCTTGTAGATCTGGTATTGTCGCTGAATGTTCGCCCCCCCAGTATAGGAATGCTTTGAAAAGAGAGGATATGAGAAGAAGTTGCCACCACCACAACTTTTATAAGAAACTAGAAAATACAGAAATAATAGGAACAAAAAAAACATCTAGAGAAGCTGGCACATGTATTCAAAGAAGAACAATCTGTACTGCTTCTGCTGCAAGCTGTTCTCCCAGAATAAAAGAAGGAGAAAAAGAATATATAAATTAATCAGTGAAGGACTAAATGATTTATTAACCCTTTAAAGCCGGGAAAGCATCTGTGTCATTTTAGATTTTAGCTAGCATCACACGTTTTTTCAGAAAACTCTTAGGATTTAGAACATTGGTTTAGAACAGTGCTTCTCAAAAAATAGCAGATATGCAAGCTCAAGGGCTTGTTTATCTGCTATTTTTGAACATTTTTGAAAAAGTATCAACATTTTTTGGAAGATTTTGAAGTCTTCTCTTCTGCGCGGTTCAGGTTTTCCTTGACACGAAAAAGTTCGAGAACTACTGGGGCGCCGCAGGGGTGCTTCAGGGGCAGCAGTGGCTCAGGGGTAGAGTGGCCGGCAGAGCGGCCGGATGGCAACCGTGAGGTCCCGAGTTCGATCCCAGGCTCCCCTAGAGTTAGCGGCGAAGCGTCCTTGAGTAAGACGCTGCAGATGAGCAGGTTGGTTGCCTTGCATTGGTCATGTCAATTTGGCAGTGGTGGAAAAAGTACTAAAATTCTCTACTTAAGTAAAAGTACCAATACTGCAATATAGAAATACTTTGTTTCAAGTAAGAGTCCAGTGTTCAAAATGTACTTGAGTAAAAGTACAAAAGTACTGGTATGAAAATGTACCTAAAGTACCAAAAGTAAAAGTACTAAAATGTTTGAAAATAGCAGATCTACAAGCTCACAACGCGTCGCGATGCGACGCGTTGTGAGCTTGTAGATCGGCTATTTTCAAATAGCCGAGGTATAACATAGGACTAAAGTGGTTAATATATGTTTTATAATATAATGATTTATATCTGCAAAGTAACCAGTAACTAAAGTTTTCAAATAATTGTAGTGGAGTAAAAGTACAATATTTGCCTCTGAGATGTAGTGGAGTAGAAGTAAAAGTATTGGAAATTGGAAATAGTCAAGTAAAGTACAAATACCTCAAAATTTTACTTAAGTAGAGTACTTAAGTAAATGTACTTAGTTACTTTACACCACTGCAATTTGGGGGTCCTTGACACGAAAAAGTTCGAGAACCACCGATTAAGAAGGCATTTGTAGAATCAGCCTCAGGTCTAAATGGGTTAAAAATGCACAACAACCAGTCCAGAACATGCTACACACATGGTCGTCGTGGAAGGAGTTGTGAGAGTTTCGCCTAGAAAACAAAAAAGAAAAGTACTGATCAAACAGAAAGGACACTTACGCAGGCTGGAGTGACACACTGAGTGATGAGGATGGTGGCGGTGACAGTGCCACGATAGTTCTGCAATTTCGCTTTGTTATATAAGTTATTACATTATTATTGATGTGCGTGTTGTTGGCTAGTTGTGTGTATAAGTACTACAAGATGTTTGTTGTAAAGGAAGTTGGGTTTGTTTTCTACGGCTACAGATCTTTGCCTAAGGGCTGCTAATGCTGCTAGGGCCGGCCCTGCGTGGTGGTAACATGAAATGACTTATCCAAATGTATTCATGCCAAGCAGGGGCGTCACGCCCATTCACTGTGCGTACAACGCGACACCCTCACTCTCACAGATCCGTGATTTCATACCCCCCACTTTTTGAAAAAATAAAAAATAAATATATTTTTTTGATAATAAATCGGTAAAATCAGGCAAAAAAAAGAATTAAATAACCTAACCCTAAAACCGAAATAAAGTAACCAAAACACAAAAAAAACCTAACAAAATCCACCCAAAAAACGCAACATTTTGAAAGTACAGAATTTGTTTACAAAAGTGTTTCACGCTTTTTCAAAAATAGCAGAACTACAAGCTCATAGCGCGGCACTCGGTGCCACGCTATGAGCTTGTATATCTGCTATTTTTGAATAGCCAAAGTGTAAAGTAAGGGGTATAGTCCACCGAAAGTCCATCCCCCCCACCTTCTGAGAGCCTGTGACGTCCCTGATGCCAAGGACGCCCAAATACCATCGCCTCTGGGACAGATTGAAAGTGGTTCAACTTGCACAATAATCTATGAATTAGAATTGAACAAAAAAAGTGGGTGAGTGGATTGATTCAATCTATAATATATTTATCATGGAGCGAATTACATTTAGCTTTAGTGGTCAAATTTAAGTATCCATGGACAACTGGTTTAAATGGCTTACTCGTGTCTCTACCATAAGACCTGATTTTATTGTCCCATTAATGGACTTTATATTCACCTGTTTTGAAGATGTGACCAAGTGTATGGGCTATATGTATATGCATAGTAATCAATAAGTGACCAAGTAGAGAGACAGCTTTCTCCCCTTATATGTTTGTATTTGTATGTATTTGTAAGTTTGGTTTGTATGTATGTAATGTGCTAGTCTTTTCTTTCTCATGTATGTTTGTTTTCCTGTTCTGCTGTAGTGTCCATGGACACACAAGAAAAAATCAATAAAAAAAAGATTAAGTTTGTTGTTGCAAGTGTGGTTAGTTTTCCATCTACAGATCTTTGTCTAGGAGGGATACTACTGTAAAAATGTCTTGGACCAAAATGACCTGACCCACCCTGGAGAGACAAACACTCATCCAACTAGTGCATCTGATCAGCGATAGATAGGGGCTGAGATCTGAGCCAAGTCTAGCCTGGGCTGAGGTTTGGGACGCTGTGGGTATCCTGATGCACCCAATGCTGGAAGCAACACACAAGAACCCAAGATGTCTCCAACCTCCAGAGGAGAAAACTATTGATCAAACAGGGTGACGTAAATGTAAATTCCCATTGAAAGGAGGTGTCATTCACTGCTGCCGTTTTTCCTTTTTCTCCTTTGTATTTGTTGATGAAACATATGTTTTGCTATATTGATGAATTGAATACATAGGACCACAATGGAAACAAGTCCCTAGGACTTTTTAGCCCGCTTTCCATTACAGCTTACTTACCTAGGCCCACCCCACACCGACCACCACAGCAACGGTTTCCACTACGATTAAGTGGTTAGAGTGGTGTGTAAGGGGTACTAAACTGGTGCTTAAAAAGTACCCACTACTGGGTAGGTCTGAGCTGGTCTAAGCTGGGCTCTAGCAGTGACGTATAAGGCTGCTTGCTACCGATTGGTCAGAGGAAATCGTCACAACTGTGCGCCAGGATAAATTGTTTGCTCAGCTGCTGCCAGTTTCTCTAGTCTCAGCGTTCACGTGAAAATAGCTAAGCTAAGCTACAATCTCGCTTATAGATGGCAGCCCGTAAATCTGGATCATATTGGACTAACGCTGAGGTAAAGGCCTTTCTGACTTTGTTAAGTGAGGAGAGCATCCAAAGAGAGTTGGACGGAGCGACGCGGAACGAAAAGATCTTTCAGGGCATGCAGGCCGACATGGCCAGCTGGGGTTACGTAAAAACTGTTAAGCAAATGAAGGACAAATTAAAAAAAATGAAAATAGATTATCGGGCAGCCAAGTGCCACAATAACACCAGTGGTGCTGACCGAAAGACTCCAAAGTGGTACGAAGAAATGGATTCGATATACGGCCACAGACCAGGGAGCGCCGGGAGGGAGGCTTGCCTGGAATCAGCGTTAATAACTCCGACACCGTTGGCCGAATCTTCCGGTAAGTTTATTTTTTTTACGGTCATTGTAGTTTGAAAGCTCAACTACAAATAGCAGACATCTGTTTTCTTTAGTTGACTGGCTGTTAAAGTTCCCATAACATTACTGCGTAATGCTAGCTAGCAACATGAAGCTAGTGGGCTAGTTGTGTTGCAGTCGTTTTATTGATTGTTTACAATGAATTATATACTCTTTCAAGGTATTGCAAACGGCGCGGGTGATTCACCGTCCACCTTCGACGATAATGATGAGTCCATGACCCAGTACTGCACGCTAAACCTGACCGAAATACAACCTGAAGAGCCATTGGGAGCACAGACCCCAGAACGGGGACAGACAGTCCAGGATTCAGCATCGGATCCAAGGACATCATCTCCGCGTGGTACATATAATGGTACGTTTAATGTTGTTTTTAATCAGACCAATAATGTATCATCATCATCATCATCATTCGAGTGCCCTCGAGATCTGCGACACAAGCTGCTTCCACTGGTCTCTGTTGCTCATTGCCACCCCAAGTTCATTCACAGTCAGTCCTGTATCTCTACTCAGAACATCTGGAAATGTGAGTGGTCTGGTTCCTCTTGATGGGCAGGGTAGTCTCCACAGAAGAATATCCGAAATGACCTGGTATTTTGCTCTGTGACAATGTCCAGCAAAGCGGAGTCTTCTTTGTGCCACAACAACTGAGATGGAGGGGATGCCACCATAAATCTGAGCTTTAGTGGGATGGTTCCTCCATGAAAGGTTCTGGACACGCATGAGGAGTCTTGTGTATGTTCCGTCCAGACGATCCCGTAGCTCCTTATTCATTGTCCATGTTTCGGCACCATACAGAAGGATACTTTCCACACAGGCTTTGAAAAGGTTGATCTTGGTGGTTCTTGAGATGTCTGACTGCCATATTTGATGTAGCTTATTGCAAGCACTCCAGGCCTGACCTTTCCTAGTCAGGAAGTCCTTTCTGCTACTGACTACATACGATCCAAGGTACTTGAAATCCTCACTTTCTTTGATGTCACTGCCGTTTATGGAGCAGATGGTTGGGTGATCAGAGTCTTCATTCAGAAGCAGGCATTCTGTCTTTTTGGCGTTCAGCAAAAGGCCCACTTTGGCTGCTGACACTTCTAGTGATGTTAAAAGCTCTTGAGCCGAGGATATGTGTTCAGCTATCAATGCGATGTCATCCGCGTAGTCAAGGTCAGTCAGCCACTTCTGACTTTGACGACCAGATCTTCTGCCTATTGTGAGACCTTTGGAGGCGATGGTGTCTAAGGCTTGCCTGAGGACGTAGTCAACGACAATGACAAAGAGAAAAGGAGCAAGTGTGTCACCCTGAAGGATGCCTGTGGTTGTCTGGAATTCCTTTGTTGGTCCGTCAATGCTCTGCACAAAGCAGACAGGGTTCTCATACATCACTGCTATTGCTTTCACCATTTCTTCTGGTAATCCATAGTTGAGCAGTATATGCATCATAGCTTTCCTGTTCACGCTATCGAATGCTTTACAAAAATCTACAAAAATGATGGAGGCTTTCTTCTTTGATACCCGAATTTCTTCGATGATTCTCCTTAGAGCAAGGATCTGTGGTAGAGTTGATCTTTTCTTACGGAAACCGTTTTGGTTCCTACGGAGAACTGGGTCGATATGAGGTGTTATCCGGTTAAGCAGAAGAGAGTTGTAGATTTTGGAAGCAATGGCTGACAAGCATATACCTCTGTAGTTCCCAGGCTGCTGGAGATCGCCTTTCTTGGGTAAAGGTATGAGGCTAGATATGGAGAAGGCGGTGGGTTTGTTGCCCTTGCGTGTTTCGTTGCAGAACATGAGGAGCTCTTCATGAAATAGTTCATGCTTCCATATAAAGGCAGGAATACCGTCCGGTCCAGGTGTTTTTGACTTGCCGATTCCTTTGATGATGGACTGCAGTTCATCCATTGAAAAGGGGTCTGTCCTGATAGGCAGTTTGTCGGAAACCTTAAGGTTATAGAATGGAGCGCTTAAGTCGACAGGCTGCTGATCGGGATTACCAAGGAGTTTACTGAAGTGTTCATACCAGGTGTTCAAGCGATCTTCTGGGGTTTTACCTCTGATCTTGATGACAGGGGAGGACTTATTATTGGTCAGTTCTCTAAGAACTTCCCAGGCAGCAGAGTGTCTCTTCTCCTCGTGTGCCATTTCCAGTTCAGCTGTTTTAGTCTTAATGTGATCATCAAGTGTTCTGGTGTAGGCGTCATCGAGAGCAGATTTGGCTGCCTTCAGTCCTGCTTGAGAACCTCTGGTAGGACGCGTTCGATGGGTCTCTGAAACTTTCTTCAGTGCTGTTCTTGCCTTGATAATTTCAGGGCTGTCAGAGATGGACTGGGCACTCTTTTGCTTCATCGGTAGAGTTTTCAAAGCCGTGTCTTTAGTCACTGCAGCTAGGAGGTCATATTTGGCACTTAAGTCTGTCTTGTCAACCATATCTTCGATGAGCGAGGAGTACCTATTGTGGACTGCCACTGTATATGTGTGACAGAGAGTGGAATCTGCGGCGACCCGCTTCCAGTCCACCTTTTTCATCGGGTCCTTTAATGGGACCTTGGTCTGCCTGTAGCTGATTTGGCACCTACAGGAAACGATCTTGTGGTCAGATCCCACACTATCAAATGATGTGTAAGCTCTGCAGTTCTTCAGACTGTTTTGCCACTTCTTTCTGAACAGTACATAGTCGAGTTGTGCAAGATGTCCAGTTGGATATCGATGCGTCCACAACCTGCCTGGGCGGTTCTGAAACTTGGTGTTAGCGGCTATGAGATTGAATTGATCCAGAAAGTCTGACAGATGTCTGCCGTTCTTGTTGCTTGCTTTATGGAAGGTGAAGGGTGCTTTTTCAGGTCCAAGCTGTGCATTGAAATCTCCTCCAATGATTAGCAGGTTGTGTGCTGGGACGGCTGAGACAACAGAGGACAGATCCTTGTAGAAATTGACAACATCTGGCTCATTCCTGTCCTCGTTGGTTGGACTGTAGCAACCAATGACAGTAGTCTCTGGATTGCCAATGAGTGTCATGGCTATTATCCGTTCGGTGTGTTTAATGATGTTGTGGCATGCTTTCATTGCTTTTGGGGACAGAAGAAAACCAACACCTCTGATGGTAGAATTTGTACTGTTCTTCTCAGCTGAGGCTGTGATGAGCGTGTGGGTGTTAATCTTCTCTTGAACAAGTACATCTGGATGGTGCACTCTGTGCTCTTGAATGCATATGACATCAATACTGTGATGGTGAGCGAGGAAAGCTAACTCGTGTTTCTTTTGAATGGAACGAATAGTTCGAACATTAAAAGTGCTAACACTGAAAGGGGTCTTTCTGCGTACAAATCTTCTTTCCGGATCATCCTTGTCAGCATCAGAACTGATTCTTCCATCTGGATTTAGAACCAGCCCGTCATTCATTATGGTTGTAGCCATAGGCGACTTGGATGACCTGGAGGTGGCAGGGGCTTTAACCCTGGTGCAATCAGGTTGTGTCTTCATGATCTTGTCGTTTGCTAAATTGTGTACTGAGAGCGCAACTTCTTCAGACACCCTTTTCTTGTCAGGGGAGGTCCCTTAGCCTTTGACCTTCCAGGGCCTCACTACAAGGCAGTAGTCTCGTAACCCTGATGAGGGGGGCTAACGGGTGCTACACCTTGCCCAAGGGTGACCCGAAACTATGTAAGGCAGGGGCGTTCAGCTCCCTGAGGCTTATACGAGCCCACATACCCACTAATAATAATGTATGTGCATGCACATTAATACATTTAAGGTTCACTGTTCTGTAATGTTGCATCTTGTGTACCTGCACATGAGAGTGCAGTGTCTGTATTTTAGTTACTTAGCAAATTATTTGCAGATATTATTATTATTATTACAAAACATACAGTTACCACTTCAGCCCTATATATATTCTGCCATTTGAAAATAGCCGATCTACAGTAAACCTTACAGAATGTATGCTTGAGGGGAATTACAGCGAGTGTAGATGGGGGGGTCTACTTCTGGGGTCTTGGCAATGAAACACATGTACCCAGATGTCCCTGGTGGACATTTTGGCCAAAGTAACCGATCTACAAGCTCACAGAGGCTTTACAGTGGTTAATCATCATTTTTGTTTTGTTATTGTCCAGGCAGGAGGAGAAAACCACGGGTGAACGATGTTGTGACCGTGTACAGGGAGATCCACAGGGAGAAGCAGACGTTCGATATGGAGCGGAATGCATTGGACGATGCACGCTACGAGGACCGGCAGGCCGTACTTAAACAGCAGAGGGCAGGGGATGAGCAGAGGGTAGATGAACACCTTGCCTTGAGGAGGCTGGAGATAGCATCCAATGACTCGTTCCAGGCAGGTTTCCTGACCACGCTTGGTCTGCTTGTGCAAGCCATAAGTAGCCGCCGTGATCTTGCCATTTCCCTAGATTAAAATTGCTACAGGTTAAAAACAAGTTCTCTGAACTTTGCCTCCTCTCCTCCTTCTAAAGAGGGTCTGCTTCCCTCCATTTTGAGCGGCCCAAAGCCCATTTGTCTGAATTTGTGAGCATTATAGTGAATTTACAACACGGTGGTGAAAAAGGTTTGAAACCAACGTGCTGTTATTCACATCCTCGGGCCTGAAAATGCTCCAGAGTAAATCAATGTAATAGCTAGTGAAGCTGTATTGTTGCAGGAGCCACTTGCAATACACTGTGCCACTTGTTGCCCTGAACAGTAAATCTGAGAAGCAAGGATGGAGATGTGGGGGAGAGAGAGGAGACTGGCAATGGACTTTATAGGACATTATGCAAACACTAAGTTTTAATGCCATTTTAATTGTTACATAATGATAAATGGTGTATTGGCATCTAGATTCATCATATGATGAAGTGGTGCCTTGGGGGAACACTATAGGCTTATCTTAAACTGCTGCAGTCTGCTGCCTAATGAAGTGGGAAAAAAGAAAGACCATTACACCTGAAGCCGATTCTACAAATGCCTTCTAAAACCTCCAACTTTTTCCTCTCGTGGACCCCCAAATTATGTATATTTGTAATTTAATTTATTCTGTAATTTACTTACTTTTGCACCTCTTTGTTTGCATGCACTGGTTTTGCTGTGACTTTGTTGTGAATAAACCTTTTGTATCAACATCCATTTGGTTCCATTTTTACACTCTGGGTTTACAGGCAAATATAACCACATGTTTTTTTTGTTATTTATAATCATGTGACTACAGGCCATGTACTTTTACTATTAACAAGTCAGACTTCCTGCACCACTATTGTCATGGTAAAAGTATCAATACTGCACTGCAGAAATACTGTTTGAACAAGTAAAAGTCCTGCATTCAAAATTTACTTGAGTAAGTACAAAAGGTATTGGTATCAATGTTCTTAAAGAACCAAAAGTAGAAAGTAGAAAGTCCCGTTTCACAAGGTGTCATGTCAAAATAGCAGATCTACAAGCTCATAGCGCGTCACTTTGTGCCACTGAGCTTGTAGCTCTGCTATTTTCAAATGGCTGAAGTGGTTAAATGTTTCATAATTAAAATAGTCAAAGTAACTAAAGGTTTCAAGTAATTGTAGTCACCTGGCATCCACGTTATCAATGCCACAGGACTCCACCTGTATGGAGCTATAGATCTGCTATATGTTGGGATAATCCTGAAAGTGTGTCCTAATCTTTGAAATGTGTATTTAAGTAGAACATTTTAAACTTTATCTTTGCTTCTGGGGATTCCGAAGATTTTCAAAATCACCCTCAGGTCTTAATGTTGAACCAAGAAATTAGGGCCAGCATCAAATTGTTCTTGTATCATGCTTATACTTTCCCCTGACAATGTGTAATGTACTAACATTCACTATATTATTCTGGAACTGTGTAGATGCTGAATAATAAGAAGCTGCTAAGACCAGCTGTTGTTTTTCTAGAAATACCATTGAAGAATAGCCAAGGTACAATGTCTCTTTATTAAAACATCTTGTGAACATAAAAATGTATAAAAATGTATTAAAAAATCAGTTTAGCAGTACTATAAAATAGTTCTCACAGCAGTATAATGCATACAAAAGCATGGAACATTATTAAATTCTGTTACAAAAGCGCATCAGGGCCTCTCGTGCATCGTCACCCTCCTGAACCACCTGTTCCACAGGTTGCTCCACCCCATCGATGGCTGCTGCTGCACTTATTATTCTGTCTGTAGCCTCATCATTTATATATTCCTCTCCATGACTCTCACAAAGGTTATGCAAAGCACAGCAAGTTAGTACCATTGCCTTAATCAGTTCGACATCACAGTCATTTCTTTTCAACAAGCTACGCCACCTCCCCTTCAATCTACCAAAAGCTTTTTCAACCTGAACCCGCACCTGGCTGACTTTCTTGTTGAACACTTCATGTGCTGCTGTAAGGTGTCCCATGTCACTGAATGGTTTTAGCAGCCAATTCTGCAAGGGATAGGCTGCATCTCCTAGGATGTAGTAGCCAATGTTCACCCCACTAACGTTCTTTGATGAAGGTGGAAAGAGGTTGCCACCGCTACCCAGCTCCCACAGTGAGGACGTTTTTAAAACCCTAGCATCGTGACAGCTCCCTGGCATTCCAGCAAATACGTTCCAGAACAGACCCCTTGTATCAACAACACCTTGAAGGATGATGGAATGCCAGCCTTTACGGTTGAAGTAGTCACAGTGGAATTCCGGTGGTGCCAATATGGGGATGTGTGAGCCATCAATAACACCAACACACTGTGGCAGCCCCCATCTATTCTCGGTGAAGGCAGCCATTTCTGCAAACTTGGCCTGGTCTGGGAAACAAATTTGATCTGGTACCAACGAGGTCATTGCAGCATCACAGAACTCTTGCACACAACGGCACACAGTTGCTTCGCTTACTCCAAAACAATGTCCAATAGTTCTGTACAAGTCGTTTGACGCAAGCCTATACAGTGCAATAGCCACTCTCTTTCTTAGATCTACACACTTGCGAAAGGTTGTGTCCCGTCGTTTTTCCATCGCTGGACGCATTCTGTTGCACAGATAGTCGAAAGTCTCCTCAGACATTCTGAAGTTCGCCACCCAACCTTTGGTAGTGTATTTAGGAACAGCGTCGTTCCACCATGCCCCAGCTAGTTGCTCTGCCCAATATTCCGGGCTACGCCGTGGCAAAAGAGCCAACAGGTCCGCGTCGTCAAGCGTCTGAAATACACAGGACAAACATTTAAAATATGAACATTAATACATACTAGCCGTAGTAGCTAAGCCTCATTAGGCACTGGTGTAATGATCGTCACATGCTAACGTTAGCTACTGGTTTGCTCACCGTTTCTCTTTTTCTTTTGCGTCTGCCCTCTTCTGCCTCTTCCTCAACACGGTAATTGTCAGCTATTGCTCTCCAAATAGTCTGCTCGTTTTCTTCATTCTGCATCCGCCTAAGGTTTTGTTGTTGTTTGAAATAGAACCAAAAAAGGAGAATCGCAAACAGCATTCCTTCGAGTTCATCCATGCTTGTAGTTGAGTGTTTGTTGTGGTCGGCTGGTCGCTGCTCCTATGACGCTTGGATATGACCTCACGACTCACGACAATTTCGTGGGCGTGGCTAAAGCACGAGAAACCGAAGGGGAGGGGGTACTGCGAGGGGGACTTTTGTGCAAATGGAAACACAAGATATTTTGAAGCGGTGCGGTACTGGTCTGGTCTATGCGGGACAGTGTCGTGCTTAAGCTGTAATGGAAAAACGGCTTTAGTGTTATCCTTTTATGTCTTAAGGCAGCTCTCCAGCGCACCGACATCGGGCCGATTCAGCCGCGGGAGGGGCGTTGGAAAGCGCCTCTTGCCAACAACCTGTTGTCGATAGCGCCGTGTCGGGACTAGAAGATTACCGTCGATGACAAACCGAGCAGGTTGTGTCGTTGGGCCAACTGGTAGAGCCGTCGATAGCCGTGGGGTAGTGGAGAGGGTGGGGAGAGGGGGTTGAATGTTTGTTCCAAGCTGCATTCCGAGCTGGTTCCAGTGTTGCCAGATTCCGTGAGTGAAACAAGCGACCGGGTCTATGAAATCAAGCCCAAAAGAAGCGACCACTTGAGCCCTATTACATCAGGTATTTTAAAAAATAATCTTGAAAGCAAGCCCAAATAAGCAACTACATTTCGGAAACAGGCCCAAACAAAAGCAACCTGCAGCTATGAATATGTACAAGCGACATTACAGGAAAACAAGCCGAAAGTCGCTTATAATAATAAGCAACCCTGGCAAGGCCAGTGCTGCCAGTTCTAATGCCTGCCCACAACAATGTGCGCATCGGCCGACAGTTTGTGCTGAACTAAATGCCAACTTTTGCCAACAGACTGCCAGTCTGTTGCAGTCTGAAGTAGTCTGTTTGGTGGAGAGTCACCTTTACTGTACCACCACGCGCCGTTTACATTTCTGACAAATAAAGTATTCGATCAATCAAAGAAAAGGACACTTACACAGGCTGAAGTGACACGTTGAGTGATGATGATGATGATGATGATGGTGATGATGATGATGATGGTGCAGTGCAAAAAGCACAATAGTTCTGCTGTTTACTTTGTTATGTAAGTTTATTATTAAGTGTTGCTGGCTAGTTGCATAAGTACTACAAGATGTTTGTTGTTTAAAGCCAGTGTGGTTTGTTTTCCATCTACAGATCTATTGCCTATTGGGGCCGGCCCTGCTAACATGAAATTACTTAATCCGGGGTTAATCTAAGGGGTTAATTTATCCATGCCAAGGATGCCCGCATACCATTGCCTCTGGCAGCTGCCTCCCTTTATATTTTATTTTAATGTTATGTTTTTCTTTACAGAAAATAGCAAAAAATAGTCGATCTACTGTACTAGTCACACTGCGGCGCACTGAACTTTAGAATAAAACATTGATAAAAAAACTTGTTTTGAAATTTGTTTTGAAAATGTGGCTACTGGAAAGGGTACGACTGACTTAATCCTTTACGACCGGGAACGCATCTGTGTAACCACTTTAACCATTATTTTATACTTAAGCTATTACAAAATATCAGATCTACAAGCATCTGCTATTTTTGAAAAATCTTGAAAATTTGTGCAAATCTTTGAATATAGGCCTATATATATATATATATGTCTTAAAGCGATCTTTTTTTAAACTCCGATCTGTGTTTCTAGGGGGGGGGGGGTCCCTGGAACAACATATTTTGAGATGGGGGTCCGCAGCCAAATACATATCATTTTGGGGGCCCTTTACAAAGTTGGAGTTTTTTTAAACTGTTATGATCTAGAAGACATTTGTAGAATATATATTCAAAGATTTGCACACATTTTCACGATTTTTCAAAATTATTATTATTCCCGGATTGAATGGGTTAAACTTGCACAATAATCTTGTGAATTGAATTTGAATTGAAATGTAGTAATAAAAAGATGTGGTTAGTTTTCCATCTACAGATCGTTGTCTAGGAAGGAGGGAGGATACTACTGTAAAAAAAAAAAAACACGTCTTGGACCAAAATGACCTGACCCACCCTGGGGAGAGAACACTCATCCAGATCTGCATCTGATCAGTGATAGATAGGGGGGGGGGGGGGGGCTGAGACCTGGAGCCAAGTCTGAGGGGCTGAGGTTTGGGAAAGCGAGGTATCCTGATGCCCCTCCGATGCATGCTGGAAGCACACAGCACCAGTGGTGGAAAAAAAGCACTAAAATGTTGAAATACTCTGTTACAAGTAAAAGTCTGGATTTCAAAATGTACTTGAGTAAAAGTTACAAGTTAGTATTGGCATCAAGGTGTACTTAAAGGTACCAAAAGTAGAACAGTATAAATGTATAAAAATCTTTTGAAAATAGCAGATCTACAAGCTCAAAAATGTGTCGCATCGTGACACATTGTGAGCTTGTAGATCGGCTATTTTCGAATGGACGAAATGTATATAGGGGCTGAAGTGGTTAATGTATGTTTTGTAATAATAATACAAATCTACAAAGTAACTAGTAACTAAAGTTTTCATATAATTGTAGTGGAGTAAAAGTACAATATTTGTCTCTGAGATGTAGTGAAGTACAAGTTAAAGTACTGAAAATCGGAAATACTCCAGTAAATTAAGCATACCTCAAAAGTGTACTTAAGTACAGTACTTACAGTAAGTAAATGTACTTAGTTACTTTCCACCACTGGGGACACTGGGTATCCTGATGCCTTCCGATGCTGCTGAAACCACACACACACACACACACACACACACACACACACACACACACACACACACACACACACACACACACACACACACACACACACACACACACACACACACACACACACACGGGAACCCAAGATTTTTCTCCAAAAACCTCACACAAGTCCCCCCGGCAGGAAGAACTAACCGTCAGCCCACTAATGAGCGCCCATCGACTGCCAGTTGATACACAATACAATGACAGCGCGCCAAGCGGCAAGACAGACTAGACTGACCCATTTCGTTGTAATAATGCTGCTCATATAGGCTGGGCCGGGCCGGGCCGGCGGGCAGACGGATTCACCCAGCCTCCTGTATAACGCAGTCACACGCCAGCCCTCTGCCTGATGACAGAGCCTAGCGGAGAAGTCATTGAAACCATGTGAGGGTATTTAAGGGGAGCGGGTTATTCCAGGAAACTGGTAGTCACTGTCCGTGTTTTGGTCTGGGCCTCTGAGGACTCTGTGATTGATTTAAAACCACCAGAGGGCCTTAGACTGAATCACTGAGAGACGCTCCTCTAGAGCTAACACTGAAGAGACGCTCTTATGACTGGATGGATGCGGGCCTGCTGCCAAATACACACACACACACACACAGAGACAAGACACACACGTAAACACGTACCAACAGAGACATAAAAACACACACACACACACACACACACACACACACACACACACACAGAGACAAGACACACGCGTAAACACGTACCAACAGAGACATAAAAACACACACACACACACACCTACACAAGACACACATACAGAGACAAAAAATGTCCACATACGCACACACGTACAAATACACAACACACATACAGTATATACACGCGCACTCACACACGCACACACACACTCATCCAAACACATTCCTGTCTGTCTGAATTACAAACTGGACATTAGCCCATAGTCATTAAAACCAGATTGCTTTGAACACACGCACACACGCGCGCACACACACACACACACACACACACACACACACACACACACACACACACACACACACACACACACACACACACACACACACACACACACACACACACACACATCTATTACTAGGAGGCATTTTGTTTGTTTCCACTGTGTAGTCTGTGTGTGTGTGTTGACAGAGAGCGCATGCAGAGTTATCAGACACACATAACTCCATGACAGACAGACAGACAGACAGACACAAACACAGACAGACACACAGACAGACATATAAATGACTAATGTAATATCTAACAGGTGAACGACCCAGTCTGAGACCGGTGGGAACACTGTGTGGAGCACACTGATCCCACCAACACAGTCTCACTCCGAAGAAGGCACATATTGCCTTTTGGTCAGAACCCCAGGAAGGCACTATGTGTCGTCCATGTCCGCCCTCGACGATAATATGCGCCTTCCAGGGCACCCATAGACATTAATAGAATTCTTCAAAAGGCAGCCTGCGCCTTCTTAGACGTTCCATTGATAATACATTGGACTGACACACAACGTGAGCTAAGAGACTTGGTTGAAATGCACCAGAGCACACACCACCCACAAAAACCTGACAATATTCTGAGCATTTCCATATTATTTTGGTAATTTTTCGATGAGTATTTGTTGAGAACGGGACATTTGTTTGACGTTTCCAAGCCCATGACGTCATGGCAGATTACATCCGCAGTGTCCGTCACGGGCGTCATGGCTGAACTTCAGCCTTTTTTTTTGCACTTTTTCCATTACACTCGGTACATCTACATTAACGTTCAGATCTCAAATATAAAGTGCTTACCTAATGGCCACGGATGTTACAATTCTGTACGGGTCCTCAAAAATACCCGTATCTTTTGTATTGTTCAATAAAAAGCATTTTAATCCGATTGGTGACCATTTTCTTCATGCTTTTTACTGCGCGACCCTATTGGTTGGGAGGTGTATTGCACTCTGATACATTATAACTCTGTGAGAAAATGGCAGCCAATCGGATTAAAATGCTTTTTATTGAACAACACGGAATATACGGGTATTTTTGAGGTACCGTACATAATTGTAACGTCCGTGGCCATGGGTTAAGCACTGTATAGTTGAAATCTAAACGTTTATGTAGATGTGCGGGCAGTAAATGGAAAAAGTGCAAACATCAGGTTGAAGTTTCGTCAGGGCTACTATGAAACCGAACTTTCTTCCCACCATATAAATGCTGCTACTATCTATCTATCTATCTATCTATCTATCTATCTATCTATGTGTTTAACACAGGGGTTTTCTGTTCAAGGCCAGGCAATCACCTTTTTGAATGTTGTTGATGCTGTTAATATATCCCGAATCAAATAATAATAATAATAATAATAATATTAATAATAATAATGAATAATAAATAATTGTGCTTAGATAATTTAGAATGTTAAATGCAGGGCTTTTCTGTTGAGGACCAGGCCGGCACAACCTTGAAATAGCCTAGTTACCATACATATTAAACCTATTTCTAATTAAAATATATATTATCTAACTCTTAACCGCTAATTCCTGGTGCATACTAGAATACGCCTACTACATCCGGATCGTGATGTAGACAGTTTCCGTATCCGCTAGACCGGATACAGACCACTTCTGCACTGCACACTGCACTGTTGTTGTTGTTGTTGTTGTTGTTGTTGTTGTTGTTGTTGTTGTTGTTGTTGTTGTATGTAACTTCTTCTCAGGGTAAGTGAAGTCTGTTCTATGTGTATGCATTTATAAGATATAAATCGTTAAATATACACCACGAAATGATAGAACCAGGCCATGGCGTCATTGTTCACATGTTAGTATATAGCAAGTTGTTTGATCTGGACAAGTTAAAGAAGACTATACGTTTGGTTGGACCTTGCTAAGCTAACCAGCTAACCAGCCAAAACAACGCGCCGCACTACGATGCACCAGTAAATATCGTACTTCTCCTGTACAAATGCAACATATAGGGTGCTTACCCGGTTGCCCCAAATGTTAACTAGCAGTCCGGAGTCTTTGTGCAATGTATTAGTCCATGTTTTTCAATAAAGAAGTGTTTTAATCCCGTCTGTGGCCGAACGCCATTCCCCCCCTCCTTTATTCCCCTTTACCTTGAGTGTAATTCCGGCTTTGACCTGATGCGCCCCGTCACTACCGCCATTGGGAACTTCCAACAGAATCGTCCACAGACGGGATTAAAACACTTCTTTATTGATACTTACGGTCTAATACATTGCACAAAGACTCCGGACCGCTTATTAACATTTAGGGCAACCGGGTAAGCACCATGTGTATATTTTTTGTACATTTACGGGCTTTACTGGTGAATGTCCAGCATTGAAAGTCAGCTATTTTCAACATGAATTAAAACGGAATGCAATATTGTAGGGCAGGGGTCTTCAACCTTTTCAGGCCAAGGACCCCCTTAACTGAGAGAGAGATGAAGCAGGTACCCCCTAGCTGAGAGAGCTATGAAGCAGGGACCCCCTAACTGAGAGAGAGATGAAGCAGGGACCCCCTAACTGAGAGAGAGATGAAGCAGGGACCCCCTAGCTGAGAGAGCTATAAAGCAGGGACCCCCTAACTGAGAGAGAGATGAAGCAGGGACCCCCTAACTGAGAGATAGATGAAGCAGGGACCCCCTAACTGAGAGAGCTATGAAGCAGAAGCAGGTACCCCCTAGCTGAGAGAGCTATGAAGCAGGGACCCCCTAACTGAGAGAGAGATGAAGCAGGGACCCCCTAACTGAGAGAGAGATGAAGCAGGGACCCCCTAGCTGAGAGAGCTATGAAGCAGGGACCCCCTAACTGAGAGCGAGATGAAGCAGGGACCCCCTAACTGAGAGATAGATGAAGCAGGGACCCCCTAACTGAGAGAGCTATGAAGCAGAAGCAGGTACCCCCTAGCTGAGAGAGCTATGAAGCAGGGACCCCCTAACTGAGAGAGATGAAGCAGGGACCCCCTAACTGAGAGATAGATGAAGCAGGGACCCCCTAACTGAGAGAGCTATGAAGCAGAAGCAGGTACCCCCTAGCTGAGAGAGCTATGAAGCAGGGACCCCCTAACTGAGAGAGAGTTGAAGCAGGGACCCCCTAACTGAGAGAGAGATGAAGCAGGGACCCCCTAGCTGAGAGAGCTATGAAGCAGGGACCCCCTAACTGAGAGAGAGATGAAGCAGGGACCCCCTAACTGAGAGATAGATGAAGCAGGGACCCCCTAACTGAGAGAGCTATGAAGCAGAAGCAGGTACCCCCTAGCTGAGAGAGCTATGAAGCAAGGACCCCCTAACTGAGAGAGAGATGAAGCAGGGACCCCCTAACTGAGAGAGAGATGAAGCAGGGACCCCCTAGCTGAGAGAGCTATGAAGCAGGGACCCCCTAACTGAGAGAGAGATGAAGCAGGGACCCCCTAACTGAGAGAGAGATGAAGCAGGGACCCCCTAGCTGAGAGAGCTATGAAGCAGGGACCCCCTAACTGAGAGAGAGATGAAGCAGGGACCCCCTAACTGAGAGATAGATGAAGCAGGGACCCCCTAACTGAGAGAGCTATGAAGCAGAAGCAGGTACCCCCTAGCTGAGAGAGCTATGAAGCAGGGACCCCCTAACTGAGAGAGAGATGAAGCAGGGACCCCCTAGCTGAGAGAGCTATGAAGCAGAAGCAGGGACCCCCTAACTGAGAGAGAGATGAAGCAGGGACCCCATAACTGAGAGAGAGATGAAGCAGGGACCCCCTAACTGAGAGAGAGATGAAGCAGGGACCCCCTAACTGAGAGAGAGATGAAGCAGGGACCCCCTAACTGAGAGAGAGATGAAGCAGGGACCCCATAACTGAGAGAGAGATGAAGCAGGGACCCCCTAACTGAGAGAGAGATGAAGCAGGGACCCCATAACTGAGAGAGAGATGAAGCAGGGACCCCCACTGTATATAACATACAGTTGTGTTGCAGATTAACGCTTTTCATAGATGTTGGATTCATGTTAATGTGTATTTTCAGACATTTAACCACTTAAACCGCCAATACTTAGTAAACTTTCACTCTGTACTTGGTCTGCTCTTTTTTCCCCCTCTTTGCCGAAAATAGCAGATCTACAAGCTCACAACTCCTCGCAGCGTGAGGCGCTGTGAGCTTGTATATCTGCTATTTTTGGCTAAAGTTGTCCTTAGAATAGGGATGCTAGGGTTCAAGTGGTTAATGTAAAAGACAATGATCCTATCGCACAGAGATTTGGCGGACCCCCTGTAGCAACAGGACTACCCCCCTGTAGTCCTGATAAATGGTTACTCTCTCCTGATTTTCTGTTTCTCTCTTTGAAGATTTTAATATGCAGAGGTTTGAGGACCTTCTATGGCAGTGGTTCTCAACCTGTGGGTTGTGACCCCAGGGGGCTCCCCACATTATTTTGGGGGAGTCCCCAGATGACAGTGAAGTGACAATTAAGGACTTTTAAGACCTTTTTAATACCAAAGAAAATGACAAAGAAAAAAGACCATTACTGCATTCAAAGTAATCAACAGACAACAGGCAAATAATGTAAGAAAAAGGCAACAATTATGAAAATAGTCGATCTACAAGTTCACAACGCATCGTAACGCGGGGCGTTGTGAGCTTGTAGATCTGCTATTTTCATAATATTTATCTGTGGAACCGAGTCAAACAAAATGTATTTAATATCTGTACGTTCTCACTGATAAATATGTTATGTGTGTCCCATTAATCTTCCTTAACCTTAACCTTAACTTCCTTAACCAAACTGTTTGTTTGTTATTCTATTTAACCAGGAATAGTTTGGTGACCACCGGAGAGACGGGTGACAGCCGGAATGTAGACGGCATCCGGGAGCAGTATGGGTTGGCGCCCCAGCCTGTGTCTTCCGTGAGGAAGAAGCCCAACAAATCCACGGTGAGGCCTTTAAGGAGGGCCATTCAAGCAAGCCGCAAGGGGAGCCTGCAGTACCACCACGGGCCAAGAAACCATCACGCCAGAATGAAATGTTTGGAGTGGGGGAGTCTGGTGCAACGCTCAGGTCCTGGACCTGGTGAGGAGGAGCCCGGCCAGGAGGCCATCCACAGAGCCTAGCTAGCCCCTCCACGTGCAGAGCCTCTCTTCTCCCCCAGTGCCGGCAGAGTAGTTCCGGACAAGCGGATTGAGTGCCCTGCGATACTGGAACACTTTCTTTTGACAGACTGTTTCCCATATATTGGATTACCTCCGTTCGTGTGGATTATTTATACCCCTATTCGTTGATATACATTGTGGATTTGACCTTTAGTCAGCCATATGCATGCACTCTATTCAGGAAGGCAAAGGGCAGTGCCAGTTTCATCCCCTTTGCCATTGGGCTCCTTAATAAACCCTGATCCACCTCACCTGGTCGAACTGGACTTGCTTGCTAGACCCCCCACGCACACAGGCACCTGGATGGACTCTGTGCTAATCATTCCATGGACTTGCATACATACATGCACGCACACATGTCATACACAAACACATTCTGGGTGCTCCACCACAAGTGTGGAGAGGACATTGCTTTCTTTTAAAGTCTCTTTTAAATTTAGAATTTTGTCTTTTATAGAATTGAAGTACTTTGCTAGGTGTTTTGATCTTATCTAATCTAATCATTATTAGCATACTTATAATGCCATATGATCTTCTTTATAATCCTGTATAATTATAGTCATAAGAACTAATAAATACTCATAATGCTTTATAACAATAAGCATGTCACAATATACAGCATTCTATAAGGACTTATCAAGTATAAATGCAATGTTATATGCTTGTAGCACTATAATTACAATTACATTATAAATAAGTATAAGCACTCCTAATGTAATCAGAACACTGTAGTCATATGGTCAAGTATTATGATACTTTATAATTACTGGTCACTCACTGACTTTTTTTCCTTTGACCAGGATCATAGGCTTACTATAGTTCATTGTGTATTCTTAGATACAGATGCTGAGTGATAATACTATGGAGAGTTCTTCTGCATGCACATCAGCTATTTTTGCAATGTTTTAGTTAAAAGAGAAATTAAAAAGAAAATCTATGTTCATCACAATATTTGGTCCAATGTGTTATGTATGCATGTATGTTTATCTATCTAAACTGTTTGTTCACAAATGACACGTATGTTATTTAGATTTGAACGATTAACTTTGTCCTGCAATTTGGTGAAATAAAAATTCTGCTTTTTGAATTGGATTGGAGTGATTGAATTCAACATAGTATATTATTATTAAATATATAGTATTTAGACTACAGCTCAGGGCTTGTTTCCATTAAGATCTTGTGCATTCAATTCATAGATACATACATATAAAGACAAACAATGATATAGCCTACAGTAATATGCTAAACATATCATACGAGTAGTAATAAGACAGAAAGATATGTACTGTAAACAGTTTGGAGTTTGTTTCCGGTGATGAGCTTAGACTTTCTACAGGGGCCAGTTACAATTTGCAGTCTTTTGGAAGAGGGTAAGTCCTCCACTTTGCTAATCCCATCGGTAGGTAGGTACATAAAGGGCATGACCTTTACACCATATAATCTTCCTATAATTTGAGTAAATTTGAGTAACCTCTGTCTGTCCGTCTTGGGTCGTGGTCTGTGTCGCGCCTGTGTTGCGCATGCGTCGCATCCACAGAGGGTGGAACTGCGCATACACAGTACAGTACAGTACAGTACAGTACAGACCGTACAGTACTGTATAGTACAGTACAGACAGTACAGTACGTACAGTACAGTACAGCACAGTACAGCACAGTACAGTACAGTATGTACAGTACAGTACAGTACAGTACAGTACAGTACAGTATGTACAGTACAGTACAGTACAGTACAGTACAGTACAGTACAGTACAGTACCGTACCGTACAGTACAGTATGTACAGTACAGTACAGTACAGACCGTACAGTACAGTACAGTACAGTACAGTAACGTACAGTACAGTACAGTACAGTACAGTACAGTACAGTACAGTACAGTACAGACCGTACAGTACAGTACAGTACAGTATGTACAGTACAGTACAGACCGTACAGACCGTACAGTACAGTACAGTACAGTACGTACAGTACGTACAGTCCGTACAGTACAGTACAGTACAGTACAGTACCGTACAGTACAGTACGTACAGTACAGTACAGAACGGAACTGCGCATGCGTGTGTGTGTGTGTGTTTGCGACGGAACCCGGGGGGTTCCGCGACGGGGGGGTGTGTGGGGGGTTGCCCGTGGGGAGGGGTGACCGCAGGGGATGCCGCGGGGGGAGCAGATCCAGAATCTGTTGTCCGATTGTGTTTTCGCCCCCTAGTGGCCGAGATAATAGTGAAAAACTGTTCAAAAAGAGTAAAAACAAAATCGGACACCAGATTACGCATCAGCGCGCCGCCCCGAACGTGCTCGTATAACTCTCCTCACACACGGACATACGGTTCTCTTAATTGATAGCTAATTGGTTAGCCTATCTCGCTTAATATCTCGAATACAATAAGGACTTAGAGTCCAATGTTCGGATATGTTGTTCAGCTCACCGAGACGCACGTGTGGATATCTTGTTTGTCCCTCTACGACAATTTTTTTATTTCTGACTTTGTCTCTCAGTATGGGTCAACGTTTTACGCCTCTATGTACCTTGCGACAGTGTCAGAAGCAAACGTTAGAAGTGTCGTAGCGGGACAAACAAGACATCCACGCGTGCGTCTCGGCGAGCTGTACAACATATCCGAACGGCAGATTCTGAAAACGTATCGTTATGGAGATATATTGTGTTATTGCGCGAAATACATTGAGATTAGACCCCAGCCAATTAAGGAGAACGGTAAGGCCGTGTGCAAGGAGAGTTATACGAGCGCGTTCGGGGCGGCACGCTGATGCGTAATCTGGTGTCCGATTTTGTTTTTACTCTTTTTGAACATTTTTTCACTATTATCTCGGCCACTAGGGGGCGAAAACACAATCGGACAACGGATTATGGATCTGCACCTCAGCCCGAACGCGCCAATATAACTTTCCTCACACACGAACATGTGGTTCTGAAAACTAGGGTTACGGGCCTTCTTAAATAACTTGGCCACTAGGGGGCGCCAACACAATCGGACAATGGATTCTTAATTAGCTCCTCAGCCCAAACGCGCCTATATAACTCTCCTCACACACAAACATGTGGTTCTGAAAACTAGGGTTACGGGCCTTCTTGAATAACTTGGCCACTAGGGGGCGCCAACACGATCGGACAATGGATTCTTAATCAGCTCCTCAGCCCGAACGCGCCTATATAACTCTCCTCACACACGGACATACGGTTCTCTTAATTGTCTTTATTATTATTACTATTATTATTATTATATGGTGTAAAGGTCATGCCCTTTATGTACCTACCGATGGGATTAGCAAAGTGGAGGACTTACCCTCTTCCAAAAGACTGCAAATTGTAACTGGCCCCTGTAGAAAGTCTAAGCTCATCACCGGAAACAAACTCCAAACTGTTTACAGTACATATCTTTCTGTCTTATTACTACTCGTATGATATGTTTAGCATATTACTGTAGGCTATATCATTGTTTGTCTTTATATGTATGTATCTATGAATTGAATGCACAAGATCTTAATGGAAACAAGCCCTGAGCTGTAGTCTAAATACTATATATTTAATAATAATATACTATGTTGAATTCAATCACTCCAATCCAATTCAAAAAGCAGAATTTTTATTTCACCAAATTGCAGGACAAAGTTAATCGTTCAAATCTAAATAACATACGTGTCATTTGTGAACAAACAGTTTAGATAGATAAACATACATGCATACATAACACATTGGACCAAATATTGTGATGAACATAGATTTTCTTTTTAATTTCTCTTTTAACTAAAACATTGCAAAAATAGCTGATGTGCATGCAGAAGAACTCTCCATAGTATTATCACTCAGCATCTGTATCTAAGAATACACAATGAACTATAGTAAGCCTATGATCCTGGTCAAAGGAAAAAAAGTCAGTGAGTGACCAGTAATTATAAAGTATCATAATACTTGACCATATGACTACAGTGTTCTGATTACATTAGGAGTGCTTATACTTATTTATAATGTAATTGTAATTATAGTGCTACAAGCATATAACATTGCATTTATACTTGATAAGTCCTTATAGAATGCTGTATATTGTGACATGCTTATTGTTATAAAGCATTATGAGTATTTATTAGTTCTTATGACTATAATTATACAGGATTATAAAGAAGATCATATGGCATTATAAGTATGCTAATAATGATTAGATTAGATAAGATCAAAACACCTAGCAAAGTACTTCAATTCTATAAAAGACAAAATTCTAAATTTAAAAGAGACTTTAAAAGAAAGCAATGTCCTCTCCACACTTGTGGTGGAGCACCCAGAATGTGTTTGTGTATGACATGTGTGCGTGCATGTATGTATGCAAGTCCATGGAATGATTAGCACAGAGTCCATCCAGGTGCCTGTGTGCGTGGGGGGTCTAGCAAGCAAGTCCAGTTCGACCAGGTGAGGTGGATCAGGGTTTATTAAGGAGCCCAATGGCAAAGGGGATGAAACTGGCACTGCCCTTTGCCTTCCTGAATAGAGTGCATGCATATGGCTGACTAAAGGTCAAATCCACAATGTATATCAACGAATAGGGGTATAAATAATCCACACGAACGGAGGTAATCCAATATATGGGAAACAGTCTGTCAAAAGAAAGTGTTCCAGTATCGCAGGGCACTCAATCCGCTTGTCCGGAACTACTCTGCCGGCACTGGGGGAGAAGAGAGGCTCTGCACGTGGAGGGGCTAGCTAGGCTCTGTGGATGGCCTCCTGGCCGGGCTCCTCCTCACCAGGTCCAGGACCTGAGCGTTGCACCAGACTCCCCCACTCCAAACATTTCATTCTGGCGTGATGGTTTCTTGGCCCGTGGTGGTACTGCAGGCTCCCCTTGCGGCTTGCTTGAATGGCCCTCCTTAAAGGCCTCACCGTGGATTTGTTGGGCTTCTTCCTCACGGAAGACACAGGCTGGGGCGCCAACCCATACTGCTCCCGGATGCCGTCTACATTCCGGCTGTCACCCGTCTCTCCGGTGGTCACCAAACTATTCCTGGTTAAATAGAATAACAAACAAACAGTTTGGTTAAGGAAGTTAAGGTTAAGGTTAAGGAAGATTAATGGGACACACATAACATATTTATCAGTGAGAACGTACAGATATTAAATACATTTTGTTTGACTCGGTTCCACAGATAAATATTATGAAAATAGCAGATCTACAAGCTCACAACGCCCCGCGTTACGATGCGTTGTGAACTTGTAGATCGACTATTTTCATAATTGTTGCCTTTTTCTTACATTATTTGCCTGTTGTCTGTTGATTACTTTGAATGCAGTAATGGTCTTTTTTCTTTGTCATTTTCTTTGGTATTAAAAAGGTCTTAAAAGTCCTTAATTGTCACTTCACTGTCATCTGGGGACTCCCCCAAAATAATGTGGGGAGCCCCCTGGGGTCACAACCCACAGGTTGAGAACCACTGCCATAGAAGGTCCTCAAACCTCTGCATATTAAAATCTTCAAAGAGAGAAACAGAAAATCAGGAGAGAGTAACCATTTATCAGGACTACAGGGGGGTAGTCCTGTTGCTACAGGGGGTCCGCCAAATCTCTGTGCGATAGGATCATTGTCTTTTACATTAACCACTTGAACCCTAGCATCCCTATTCTAAGGACAACTTTAGCCAAAAATAGCAGATATACAAGCTCACAGCGCCTCACGCTGCGAGGAGTTGTGAGCTTGTAGATCTGCTATTTTCGGCAAAGAGGGGGAAAAAAGAGCAGACCAAGTACAGAGTGAAAGTTTACTAAGTATTGGCGGTTTAAGTGGTTAAATGTCTGAAAATACACATTAACATGAATCCAACATCTATGAAAAGCGTTAATCTGCAACACAACTGTATGTTATATACAGTGGGGGTCCCTGCTTCATCTCTCTCTCAGTTATGGGGTCCCTGCTTCATCTCTCTCTCAGTTAGGGGGTCCCTGCTTCATCTCTCTCTCAGTTATGGGGTCCCTGCTTCATCTCTCTCTCAGTTAGGGGGTCCCTGCTTCATCTCTCTCTCAGTTAGGGGGTCCCTGCTTCATCTCTCTCTCAGTTAGGGGGTCCCTGCTTCATCTCTCTCTCAGTTAGGGGGTCCCTGCTTCATCTCTCTCTCAGTTAGGGGGTCCCTGCTTCATCTCTCTCTCAGTTATGGGGTCCCTGCTTCATCTCTCTCTCAGTTAGGGGGTCCCTGCTTCTGCTTCATAGCTCTCTCAGCTAGGGGGTCCCTGCTTCATCTCTCTCTCAGTTAGGGGGTCCCTGCTTCATAGCTCTCTCAGCTAGGGGGTACCTGCTTCTGCTTCATAGCTCTCTCAGTTAGGGGGTCCCTGCTTCATCTATCTCTCAGTTAGGGGGTCCCTGCTTCATCTCTCTCTCAGTTAGGGGGTCCCTGCTTCATAGCTCTCTCAGCTAGGGGGTCCCTGCTTCATCTCTCTCTCAGTTAGGGGGTCCCTGCTTCATCTCTCTCTCAGTTAGGGGGTCCCTGCTTCATAGCTCTCTCAGCTAGGGGGTCCCTGCTTCATCTCTCTCTCAGTTAGGGGGTCCCTGCTTCATCTCTCTCTCAGTTAGGGGGTCCTTGCTTCATAGCTCTCTCAGCTAGGGGGTACCTGCTTCTGCTTCATAGCTCTCTCAGTTAGGGGGTCCCTGCTTCATCTATCTCTCAGTTAGGGGGTCCCTGCTTCATCTCTCTCTCAGTTAGGGGGTCCCTGCTTCATAGCTCTCTCAGCTAGGGGGTCCCTGCTTCATCTCTCTCTCAGTTAAGGGGTCCCTGCTTCATCTCTCTCTCAGTTAGGGGGTCCCTGCTTCATAGCTCTCTCAGCTAGGGGGTACCTGCTTCTGCTTCATAGCTCTCTCAGTTAGGGGGTCCCTGCTTCATCTATCTCTCAGTTAGGGGGTCCCTGCTTCATCTCTCTCAGTTAGGGGGTCCCTGCTTCATAGCTCTCTCAGCTAGGGGGTACCTGCTTCTGCTTCATAGCTCTCTCAGTTAGGGGGTCCCTGCTTCATCTATCTCTCAGTTAGGGGGTCCCTGCTTCATCTCGCTCTCAGTTAGGGGGTCCCTGCTTCATAGCTCTCTCAGCTAGGGGGTCCCTGCTTCATCTCTCTCTCAGTTAGGGGGTCCCTGCTTCATCTCTCTCTCAGTTAGGGGGTCCCTGCTTCATAGCTCTCTCAGCTAGGGGGTACCTGCTTCTGCTTCATAGCTCTCTCAGTTAGGGGGTCCCTGCTTCATCTATCTCTCAGTTAGGGGGTCCCTGCTTCATCTCTCTCTCAGTTAGGGGGTCCCTGCTTCATAGCTCTCTCAGCTAGGGGGTCCCTGCTTCATCTCTCTCTCAGTTAGGGGGTCCCTGCTTCATCTCTCTCTCAGTTAGGGGGTCCCTGCTTCATAGCTCTCTCAGCTAGGGGGTACCTGCTTCATCTCTCTCTCAGTTAAGGGGGTCCTTGGCCTGAAAAGGTTGAAGACCCCTGCCCTACAATATTGCATTCCGTTTTAATTCATGTTGAAAATAGCTGACTTTCAATGCTGGACATTCACCAGTAAAGCCCGTAAATGTACAAAAAATATACACATGGTGCTTACCCGGTTGCCCTAAATGTTAATAAGCGGTCCGGAGTCTTTGTGCAATGTATTAGACCGTAAGTATCAATAAAGAAGTGTTTTAATCCCGTCTGTGGACGATTCTGTTGGAAGTTCCCAATGGCGGTAGTGACGGGGCGCATCAGGTCAAAGCCGGAATTACACTCAAGGTAAAGGGGAATAAAGGAGGGGGGGAATGGCGTTCGGCCACAGACGGGATTAAAACACTTCTTTATTGAAAAACATGGACTAATACATTGCACAAAGACTCCGGACTGCTAGTTAACATTTGGGGCAACCGGGTAAGCACCCTATATGTTGCATTTGTACAGGAGAAGTACGATATTTACTGGTGCATCGTAGTGCGGCGCGTTGTTTTGGCTGGTTAGCTGGTTAGCTTAGCAAGGTCCAACCAAACGTATAGTCTTCTTTAACTTGTCCAGATCAAACAACTTGCTATATACTAACATGTGAACAATGACGCCATGGCCTGGTTCTATCATTTCGTGGTGTATATTTAACGATTTATATCTTATAAATGCATACACATAGAACAGACTTCACTTACCCTGAGAAGAAGTTACATACAACAACAACAACAACAACAACAACAACAACAACAACAACAACAACAACAGTGCAGTGTGCAGTGCAGAAGTGGTCTGTATCCGGTCTAGCGGATACGGAAACTGTCTACATCACGATCCGGATGTAGTAGGCGTATTCTAGTATGCACCAGGAATTAGCGGTTAAGAGTTAGATAATATATATTTTAATTAGAAATAGGTTTAATATGTATGGTAACTAGGCTATTTCAAGGTTGTGCCGGCCTGGTCCTCAACAGAAAAGCCCTGCATTTAACATTCTAAATTATCTAAGCACAATTATTTATTATTCATTATTATTATTAATATTATTATTATTATTATTATTATTTGATTCGGGATATATTAACAGCATCAACAACATTCAAAAAGGTGATTGCCTGGCCTTGAACAGAAAACCCCTGTGTTAAACACATAGATAGATAGATAGATAGATAGATAGATAGATAGATAGATAGTAGCAGCATTTATATGGTGGGAAGAAAGTTCGGTTTCATAGTAGCCCTGACGAAACTTCAACCTGATGTTTGCACTTTTTCCATTTACTGCCCGCACATCTACATAAACGTTTAGATTTCAACTATACAGTGCTTAACCCATGGCCACGGACGTTACAATTATGTACGGTACCTCAAAAATACCCGTATATTCCGTGTTGTTCAATAAAAAGCATTTTAATCCGATTGGCTGCCATTTTCTCACAGAGTTATAATGTATCAGAGTGCAATACACCTCCCAACCAATAGGGTCGCGCAGTAAAAAGCATGAAGAAAATGGTCACCAATCGGATTAAAATGCTTTTTATTGAACAATACAAAAGATACGGGTATTTTTGAGGACCCGTACAGAATTGTAACATCCGTGGCCATTAGGTAAGCACTTTATATTTGAGATCTGAACGTTAATGTAGATGTACCGAGTGTAATGGAAAAAGTGCAAAAAAAAAGGCTGAAGTTCAGCCATGACGCCCGTGACGGACACTGCGGATGTAATCTGCCATGACGTCATGGGCTTGGAAACGTCAAACAAATGTCCCGTTCTCAACAAATAAAATAAAAAATAATATGGAAATGCTCAGAATATTGTCAGGTTTTTGTGGGTGGTGTGTGCTCTGGTGCATTTCAACCAAGTCTCTTAGCTCACGTTGTGTGTCAGTCCAATGTATTATCAATGGAACGTCTAAGAAGGCGCAGGCTGCCTTTTGAAGAATTCTATTAATGTCTATGGGTGCCCTGGAAGGCGCATATTATCGTCGAGGGCGGACATGGACGACACATAGTGCCTTCCTGGGGTTCTGACCAAAAGGCAATATGTGCCTTCTTCGGAGTGAGACTGTGTTGATCCCACGCACACAGACTCTAAAATGTTAACATCTTGTCTCCATATTCTAGCTTGAAAATGCTCACGTTTTGAGCTTGTAGATCTTTTTTTTATTATTCTTTTACATATAGTGTTATTTTTTTCCCCTGTATGTTTGCGTTGATTTTTGAACTGTTGGTGCCACTATATATGACTATGAATTGAATACCAAGGACCTCAATGGAAACAAGACCGCAGGGACTTTTTTGAACGGACCTTTTAGACAAAGTATTTTAAATGTAACTGTGCCGTTTTACATTTTTGCCTATAATAAAATATAAATATTCAATCAATCAATCAAATCTGCTACTTTTGCTGTGTTTGAATTTGAATCCCGAAAAGTAAGATTATAGATTATATAGATTATATATAGATCATTGGTTCTCAAAGTGGGTCAAAAGGGGTCCTTGAGGGAATTCCAAGGGGTCCCCAGCTAAATGATGGATATAATAGTTAGGAACCAAATGGACCCTTACTAGTCTGTAACTAACTAGTCTGTTAAATTAACATTCATTTTGCAATATAAATTGGGGTCCCAGCAATAGAAATGCCATTGAATGGGGGTCCGTAGCCCTAATGCATGTCAAACTGGGGGTCCTTGATATTAAAATGGTTGAGAATCACTGCTAGAGCCGTAAAAATCTTCTCTTATGGGGGTCCTTGGCATATCTTTTCAAATGGGGGTCCGTGGGATAATAAGTGTCAATTTGGGGGTCCTTGCAATGAAAACGTTTGAGAACCACATGGTTTTTAGACAGATATTAGGTTCATTGTTTACCTGGTATGCTATTTTTTGGAGGCACTACATTGTTCTCTCTCCATTCTAATGTGACTAGCAGTTATCTCTGTGTTTGTTTTGAGTTCATGCGTATATTCCGCTTATACGTTCTCTGATTTCAAGTGGCTCTGGATAAGATTGTCTGCTAAAAGACTAAACTGTAACTAGCAGTACATGAACACAATAAGACATTGCACACATACTGTACATAGCAAAGTACATGTAGAAGACACCTTTAAGATGTAAGTAAACAGACACTTAACCCAGGGACAGGGAAAAGCAGAGATTTTAACCCCTTTAACCATTAATTTATACTTTGGCTACCTGCGCTATGAGCATATAGATCTGCTATTTTTGAAAAATCGTGAAAATGAGTGCAAATCTGAATTTAAGTATATTTTTTAAAGCGAACATTTGTGACTCAAATCTTTGCTTCTGGGGGGTCCCTGGAACTAAACATTTTGAGACGGGGGTCCGTGGTCAAATACATACAAATAAAAATCATTTTTGGGGGTCCTTGACATGAAAAAGATTGAGACCCACTGATAGATATTATAATCAACATAAGTGTTTCAGAAAACTGTTAGGATTTAGAAGACATTTGTAGAATCGGCCTCAGGTCTTAATGGGTTAAAGTACAAAACAATAAATGTGTACTGCAACACAAACACGAAAGTGTAAAAATAGAAAAAATAGAACGAAAAGCGCACGCACGCACACACACGCACGCACATGCACATGCACACACACACACACACACACACACACACACACACACACACACACACACACACACACACACACACACACACACACACACACACACACACACACACACACACACACACACACACACACACACACAGGTATGGCATACAGCTGCTGCACACAATGCCTTTGAAAAAGACAAAGGCCCTCCGTTGTTCACGTTGCTCACGTTAGCATTCCGCTAGGAACTATTTTTACATTTTTTTTTTTTTACTGAGTCACAAAGAGTCTTCTCTCCCGGCAGCGGCAGCAGCAGCAGCGTGTCACTGGTCTCATATCAAAGCTGCGTTTATAGCAGGCGAAGCTTTGAAAGTGGGCCACGGCTCATAAAACGAGCTTTTATGTTTTCTCGCTACGCTAGCACACTAAAGAACCTCAGAGACAATAGCATGTTAAAGAGCGCGTTTGGAGCTAGCGTGTGTGCATGCAACTGTACACAACACAGAACATACTGTTATTGTATATATTGCTGCACTTGTCGGATTGAAGACCTTGTATGTCCACTAGAACTGTTCCTTTTTTGTTATTATTATCCTTAAAACCTTTTAAAATAGTGAAAATAGCCTATACGAGCTTGTAGATCTGCTATTTTCACTACTTTTGTGTCGACGCTCTTGCATGATTTAGAAGGGCGGTCGTTCACGAAAAAATATATAAAAGTTGAAATATGGAGATACAAGGTTTCTGCCCGACAGCAACGATATTGTGTGTGTGTGTGTGTGTGTGTGTGTGTGTGTGTGTGTGTGTGTGTGTGTGTGTGCTTGTGCACATGTATGTGCACGTGCTGCTGATTCCCCACCCTAGGCCCCCCCCTTCCCTGTTGTATATTTAAATGTGTGTAGGTGTTGTTGAATTAATTCCCTTTTGATTGTTCTTTTTCAACAACAACAAAAATCTCAGTCGTCTTCTTTCGGCTGTTGTGTGACAGTGTGTGTGCATGTGTGCGTGTGTGTGTGTGTGTGTGTGTTCTGACAGAATGCGTGCGTGTGTGCGTGCGTGCGTGCGTGCGTGCGTGCGTGCGTGCGTGCGTGCGTGCGTGCGTGCGTGCGTGCGTGCGTGCGTGCGTGCGTGCGTGCGTGCGTGTTTGTGTGTGTTCTGACAAAATGCGCGTGCGTGCGTACGTGCGTGTGCAGCCTTAACACTCCCAGCTAACAACCCTGGCTTCCTGAATCACATGTAACCTAATCACTAACACCATCTGTTAATTATGTTAATACCAAAAATGCCTTGGCTGCTATTCACATCCATTCTCTGAATTAGCCAGCACCCCTCCTCTCCTCCACCCTCCACCCCACACACACACACGCACACACACACACACACACGCACACACACACACACACACACACACACACACACACACACGCACACGCACACGCACACGCACACGCACACGCACACACACACACTTCCGCCCACCCCACCCACTTCTCAATCCCTTGTCCCTCTCAATCTTTTGCGCCGTCTTTTGTTCGCCGTCTTGTTCGCGCGCCGGAAAATCGCTCGATCTACAAGCTGTGAGCTTGCGTTTAGGTGTCGCTGTGAGCTTGTAGATCAGGGTATGTCTGGCACGCAACACCGGTGCTTGTGAGCTTCTACATCTGTTATTTTTGGGCCGAGATGATATTTCAAGAGGCCCCCCCCCCAACTATTAACCCATTCAATCCGGGAACGCATCAGTGTCATTTTAGATTTATTTGGCTATTAAAAAATAGCAGATCTACAAGCTTGTAGATCTGCTATTTTTGAAAAATCGTTAACATTTTTGCAAATCTTGAAAGTGTTTGAAGAATCTTCTCTTCTGGGGGTCCCCTAGCTGGCACAAAATATTTTCAGATGGGGGGTCCGCGGCCAAAATACATACAAAATCGGGGGTCTTTGGCACGAAAACGTTAGAGAACTAACTTGTCCTACCTCCCACCATCAAAAATCTTGCAACTTACTGTATAATATTTCCTCCTCTCACCCAGCCACCCCCCACCCCCCCCCCCCACCCCTGCTCTCCCGTGGGTGCAGAGCGCCCGCTGCTCTCCCAGCACAGTGAGTCACACAGAGCCTCAGCAGCACCGAGCGAGGAGAGTGGAAATCCCCTCCGGAGCTTCGTACAGTATAGGAAGAGGAAGGGGAGGGACGAGGCTTTGTCTGAAGCCAACTTATTTTGGTGAGTGATATCGATCGGCGCCTGGCCTTAATTGATATTCACTATGCTAATCCCACGTTTATAAATCTGAGACGCTATCGATCGAGGGGGAGGAGAGGAGAGAGAGAGAGGAGAGGAGAGGAGGGGGGAGACATAATAAACTTTGTCTTCTCCAAGCACCGGGCTGGGCCATGCTGCACGACTAGAATAAGCGTT
>NC_137614.1:48125993-48128493 GCF_963280865.1 Gymnoscopelus braueri | reverse complement strand
GGAAATACTCAAGTAAAGTACAAATACCTCAAAATTGTACTTAAGTACAGTACTTAAGTAAATGTACTTAGTTACTTTCCACCACTGGATGCAATACGCGCGCATGGCATCAAGACATTCACACGAGGCCGGCGGATATAGTAGCTTACATCTGTGTGTGTGATTACCATAACATTTCTCTGTCCGCACTCTCGCCTCAAAAGGAGAGAAAAAAAACTCACATTATGGAAGGTTTCTCTATAGGAGGGATGTGTATATGATATCTTGTGGCCCGTGGAGCTCTCTGGAAACTCTAGTGGCCCCAGAGTCAGAGAAATGAGGCATATGTTACAGGTGGTGCGGAAAGCAGCGCCGGTGGAGAGAGAGAGAGAGTGTTGGCAGAGAGGGAAGCGTGCGGAAGCCGCTGCCAGGGCGAGCGCCGCCGGTGCCAAGGTGAAACCCCAAGCTCACCAGCCATTACAGCTGAGCACATCACATATATATATATGCTAGTGGTTCTCAACCTGTGGGGCCGGAGAGGGCCCATTGGTGGGCCCTCGTGATGATATTTCAAGAGCCACCCCCCCCCCCCCCCCCCCCCGCATCTACAAATGTCTTCTAAATCCTAGCAGTTTTCTGAAAAAACGTATGTTGCTATATCAGTGGTGCTCAAACTTTTTCCATGTCACGGACCCCCATCTCAAAATATGTTGTTCCAGGGACCCCCAGAAGCAAATATTCGCTTTAAAAATATATATATTCAAAGATTTGCAAAAATGATCAAGATTTTTCAAATGCACATCTACAAGCTCATAGCTTGTAGATGTGAGCTTGTATATCTGCTATGAGCTTGTATGTCTGCACTGGTATATCTGCTATGAGCTTGTATATCTGCACTTGTATATCTGCTATGAGCTTGTATATCTGCACTGGTATATCTGCTATGAGCTTGTATATCTGCACTTGTATATCTGCTATGAGCTTGTATATCTGCTATTTTTGAATAGCCAAATTAATCTAAAATGACACAGATGCGTTCCCGGTCTTAATGGGTTAATTGGCAAAACACTACGATTTTAGTGATAATATAACATTAATGGTTAAAAGATTATGTCATGGTATTTTTCTTTAAAACTCAATTTTCATTGTGATAGCCTACCGATAAATAGGAACTTAATGTTAGTTCTATTAAAGGAATAGTTCACCCAAAAAAATCGATGAGTCTCTCCCCTGGAGACTTGAATTCATGGATGTTTTTTTGTTTTTGTCGCATTCCTAAGCCAGCGGACCAGTAAGCGACGGTTCCGGTAGGAGACACAAAGGAGACTCTTTGTGTCTCCTACCGCAGTGGTTCTCATTCTCAAACCTTTTCATGTCAAGGACCCTCTAAATTATATGTATTTGGCCGCGGACCCCCATCTCAAATATTTTGTTCCAGGGACCCCCAGAAGCAAATATTTGAGTTAAAAATGTTTGCTTAAAAATATATATATATTCAAAAGTTTGCAAAAAAATGGTCTAGATTTAAAAGAAATATCAGATCTACAAGCTCATGGCGCGGCACTCGGTGCCGCGCCATGAGCTTGTATATCTGCTATTTTTGAATAGCCAAAGTATAAAAGGTTACAATTATTGTGACACTATATACTAACACATTTTTCTGGGGACCCCCTGGAACTATCCCTTTAAATTGACATGCTCTGAAAATGCGCGCGGCCCACCCAGATGGGTGGGCCGTGAACACTTTCAGATTGAAGCTCTACATTCTGACATAAATCATTTCCTATAACGTATCCCCGTCTCTCCAGCTCTTTAATAAACAGTTTTTTTTTTTCAAATGTCAGGTGGGTTGCCAATTTTATCCAATCAGGAGAGAGTACCCCTTTATCAGCTTCATTTTAATAGTGTTCCAATTCCAATAGTGTGTCTGCTCATTTCTTTGTGTCATCTTTCCAATTTAACTTTTTTTTTAATTCTGTGCCCCTGTATGAGTTCTCTCTCCTGATTGGATAAAATTGGTATCCTGACCTGTAAATGCATTTTGTCTTTAACTGAAGAGCTGGAGAGACATGGAGACTCCTGTTACTGAACAAACACTCTATAGCAATGAGTACTATCACAATATAGAGCTATTTAACACTAAATAAAACCACTTACCCTACCCTTTAATCCATCAAAACCGGGAACGCATCTGTGTAACCACTTTAAGCATTATTCTATACTTTGGCTATTCAAAAATGGCAGATCTACAAGCTCATAGCACGGCACCGAGTTCTTAAATCGTGAAAATGTGTGCAAATCTTTGAATATATTTATATTTTTAAAGCGAACATTTGTAACTCAAATCTTTGCTTCTGGGGGGTCCCTGGAACAACATATTTTGAGATGGGGGTCCGCGGTCAAATACATATAATTTTGGGGGTCCTTGACATGAAAGAGTTTGAGAACCACAACGTAAGTTGAGTTATAAATGTTCGCTTTAAAAATATATATATATTCAAAGATTTGCAACAAATTTCCA
>NC_137614.1:48118493-48123493 GCF_963280865.1 Gymnoscopelus braueri | reverse complement strand
AACAAATACTACAGGGTCCTAGCGCAGAGGTTGTTTTGGACCCCAACAACAACGTTTTAAGACAATGTATTGCATTACCTTTAAAATACATACAAAAGCATATATCCGGTGCTTTTCTGGTCGGTGACATTTGTGACAAAAAATTGTGTATAGAGATAGAGAAAAACACATTTATGTGTAATGGTTATTGTGAAACTATACCAGTATAAAGATTGTATTAAAAACATACTTTTCTTGCACAGTATGATATTGACTTTAACCATATCCCTCATCTGTGTTATACGAATCATATCCCACATATTTAAGTATTCTTAATACTACTAATAAATAATAATTATTATTCTCATTCCCCCACTTCTCTTCTCCTCCTATTCTCCTGGACTTTTTCATCTCCCTCATCTGTTGTCCTGACTAAGTACCTTTTACTGGAAGAGACCAGTTTCACCCACACTCTCTCTCCTCCTCACCTCTGAAGTTCTGCCGCACGTGTGTGTGTGTGTGTGTGTGTGTGTGTGTGTGTGTGTGTGTGTGTGTGTGTGTGTGTGTGTGTGTGTGTGTGCGCGTGCGTGCGTGCGCAGCCTACGCGTGCGCGGCATGTGTTGAGTTTGAACGTGTGGCTTTCGGTGGGGGGGTGAGGGAGCTTTTAAGGAGGGTGAGGTGAGGGTATATAGTCTTCGTTTTCTACCACATCCTCTCTCCTGATCCAGGAAAACAGAGTGGATTCCAGGACTCTCCGCCCCCCACCCCCATCAGCCCCATGCATGCATCCTCTCTCTCCCAGCCAGGGACTTTCCACAGGCCCTGCCCTGCCCCAGTCGAATAAGGGAGAGAGAGCGGCGAGTCAGCTTCGAAAGGGCCAGGGCCAAAGTTTTGCCCCTTGTGCTCTCGGGGCACACACACACACACACACACACACACACACACACACACAGCAAGCAGCACCACAGTGTGAAAAGTGTGAGTAAGCCACAATTGGGCCCCCGTATGGATTTCTTTTTTTTTTCTCTCCTTCTTTTCTCGGCCGGTCTTTAATCATGATGAATATCAAAAGAAAAGTTAAGAGTGAACACTGTGGACCGAATGAGAACATAAAGGAAAAAGCTCTCGCATGAGTCAAATATAATAATAATCGCATCATGAGCAATCCTGCTCCACCGACACACGTTTATTGGGATGAAGAAAAAAAAGACGTCTGGGGCCCTCAAACGGGGGGGGGGGGGGGGCCTCTAATAAAACTCCCTTCAGTACAGACTAGAGGAGGCCGACGGGGTGATTCAGTGGCACACAGGTGTGGACAGACACTCAGGCCTTTTTAACCGGCGTATATCAAACACGTTTGACGCGTTTGGCTGCGTTCCCCGCCCCTGTCACAAACAATATTGTAAAATTCTGATTAAAAGTCTGACCTCGACAGACTTCAGCTCCGCCTGGAGCGAGCACACACCACTTTTAGTGTGATCTCTAAAACACACACACACACACACACACACACACACACGCACACACTCATAAACACACACACACACGCACACACAGTCATACGCATTGCTCAACGTCAAGTCACCAACGTTCAGAGGTGGAGAAAAAGATGTCAGGTACAAGTGAAATGTGTTATATACTGTATAGTCTGCACAATGAACTGTATTCTTCATACATTATAGAGTAGATATATTAGAGCTTTCAACAAACATCTATCTATACATATATTACATATCGCTGCTGTCGAGGCAGAAACCTCTTATCTCCATATTCTAACTCTTTGTGTTTTTTCGTAAACTAACGCCCTACTCGATCATCCTACAGCGTCACACAAAAGTATCAAAAGTTGCGGATCCTCAAGCGACGTGTTTCGAGCTTGTAGATCTGCTACTTTTTTTCACTTACAACTATGGGTGTGCCGATATATCGTCCCGCAATATATCGCGATACATTTTCGTGACGATATGTATCGTTTTGGGGGGAAAAAATATCGTTTTGAATATATATATTTTTTTTTATAGTAATAATAATCAGGCATGCAAACAGCCCCGAGGTGAAAAGGGTGACAACATGGTTTTTTTTTTTGGTCAGGTGTCACACTATTGCCCTATTTGGATTCAAAACGGCTATCGTAGCTGAAAAGCTACAAGTTTGCATGTCTGAATAATGCAAAACAGAATTATTTGTTTGCATTTGCTTTTTTTCTCCCCCCTATATATTTTCATAATAAAAAAGTGCGTATCGTATCGTATCGAAATCGTATCGAAGTTGTGAGCCCAATATCGTATCGTATCGTTTCGTGAAATTAGTGTATCGGCACACCCCTACTTACAACAGTATACCTACATCTATGTCTGTCTGTTCATGTATATTATAGTATTTATAGTGATTGTATGTGCACTTCTCAGCGATTTCTCGTGCACACTGCCAGTATAGACGAATCCATAGACGCGCTGCCTGTAGGCAGCCATAGCGACACCGCAGCTATGGCTGCCCACAGGCAGCGTATCTATGGATTCGTCTATTCACCTGTTTCCTAGGCTGTGTGTTTTCCACTTCCTGTCGGATTTCATTGGATATCATTAGTCATCTGACCAGTTTCATTGGATTTCATTGGATCAAATCGACAGGAAGTGGAAAACACATAGGAAGTGGAAAGCCTAGGAAACAGGTGAATAGGTCAAATATGTACGTCCAGACCAGTGTTGCCAGATTCTGTGAGAGAAACAAGCAACCAGGTCTTAGGAGAACCAGCCCAAAAGAAGCGACAATTGGGCTACATGAGCACTTTCACACCATCGGTTATTTGAAAATTGCAGATCTACAAGCTCACAACGCGTCGCGATGCGACGTGTTGTGAGCTTGTAAAGATCGGCTATTTTCAAATAAAATCTTGCGGGGAAATTATAATAAGCAGATCTGGCAACCCTGGTCCAGACCTTCATTCACATACTGCATGTTTTTTATATTTTCTGAAATATTAAACTTCATAATACCAGGTCAACAGGCCTACGATCGGGGCTGTAACCGTGCCCAAATGTGAAGATGACTAACGCGACCAATATGACGTCATCGACACACCAGAAATCTGAGTGCATGTGCTTTTATCTATTGACATTATACAGCATGGCTCTGTAAGAGCTATAGTTACTACAACACAATACCTCACTACAAGTCCCATCATGCAAAGCACATAGAAATTGATGCAGAACGTCCCCGACCCACGTCCCGACGTCTCTCCATGTTTGGGCAAGGCTGACATCGTCATCATCATCATTATGATGTCAGAGATCCGCATGGGAGCTACGACCAGGATTGCCAGATCTGCTTATTATAATTTCCATGCTTGTAGATCTGCTATTTTCAAATAGCTGATGTATATGTTAAAGTACTCATGTGACCCATAGTCGCTTCTTTTGGGCTGGTTTTCCTAGACCTGGTTGCTTGTTTCCCTCACAGGATCTGGCAACACTGGCTACGTCGTTATAGGGCATAGCAGTGGCGGCCATTTTCTGGTTCGACTTCAAAATACTCAATGCATTTTTCCCATTGACATTTCCAAAAATATTTATATCAATTAATTTAAGCCTAGAATCAAGCCATCCAGGGTCCTGGTGAATCATGACCATAAAACATTTTTTTCTGTGATTTTATTTTATTTTATATTTAATTATATACTATATTTAATAAATACCCTTTGTTTTGCCGTTTTAAAAAAAGTTTTTTCGCAGAATCAAACGTTTTATGGTCATGATTCACCAGGACCCTGGATGGCTTGATTCTAGGCTTAAATTAATTGATATAAATATTTTTGGAAATGTCAATGGGAAAAATGCATTGAGTATTTTGAAGTGGAACCAGAAAATGGCCGCCACTGCTATGCCCTATTGGACTCTGTCTTGTCCAAGTACGTACGTACAGTATATATGTCCCATTCTTGTGAACGTGACATCACTCGGCAACGCCTTGAGGGAACTTCTTCACATTTGGCACAAACATCCACTTGGACTCAAGGACGAAACCCCTTAGAATTTGGAGGTCGAATGTCAAAGGTCAAGGTCACTGGGACCCTCACGTTCCGTCCCCTTTCTCAATGAACGTGATATCTCAGGGACAACAAGTAGGCCTGACGGGAATGTCATGGAACAAACGTCCACCTGGTACCCAGGGATGAGGCATACATATAACCACAATGCGGCGTTTCTGGTTTGCTTTAAACATTTAGAAATCAAAGGTCTAGCTGTACAAACATTACAGCAGCACTATAACTATATGAACCGGGGTGGTGGGGGCGGGGCAGACCTTCTAATTACAGACGTTCTTACTGTGTTATGCAGATGCAGCTTCAATCGGTGTAGGTCTGCGTGGGGTGACGTTTTGTTTTTAACCCATTAAGACCGGGAACGCATCTGTGCGTCATTTTTTGATTTTAGCCGTAACCATTATTTTATACTTTAGGCTATTCAAAAATAGCAGATCTACAAGCTCGTAGCGCGGCACCGAGTGCCGCGCTACGAGCTTGTATATCTGCTATTTGTCTATTTTAAAATCGTGAACATTTGTGCTAATCTTTGAATATATGTTTTTTTTTTTAAGCGTACGTTTTTTATTTGTAACTCAAATCTTTGCTTCTGGGGGGATTCTACAAAATTAATGTCTTCTTTAATGTTTTGGAAAAAACGTATGTTTCATCTGAAGGACCCCCAAAATGCGGACCCACATCTCAAAACATAATTGTTCCAGGGACCCCCGCCCGAAGCAAAGATTTGAGTTACAAATGTTCACATAAATTTTTTATTATTTTTTCAAAGATTTGCACAAATTTTCACGATAAAAAAAAAAAGCAGATCTACAAGCTCATAGTGCGGCACTCAGATCTGCTATTTTTGAATAGCCAAAGAAATCTAAAAATGACACAGATTCTTTCCCGGTCTAAAAGGGTTAAATGAGACGTTTCCGCTTGAAGCCTTGCTGTCCTTTGATCTTTCTACCTGGTTGCCAAAAATGACTCACATGATGGG
>NC_137614.1:48100993-48113493 GCF_963280865.1 Gymnoscopelus braueri | reverse complement strand
GGTTTTAATTTGAAGGTTTAACAGGATGTTCAATGTGTTTTTGTGAGTTAAGATAACTGACCAGCATGCTCTATGCAGTTGTGCTGTGTTAAGTTACACAAGTGACGTTGTTTGGGCGGAAACAGTGCTCTCTGATTTTCACAATAAAATGATACCCGCCCGCGATTAGTTCAGTACCGCCCGTCCCCGTACCCGTGATCTTATCAAAGTAAAAATGTCACCCGTTTTCACCCGTCAAACGGGTACCCGCGGGTACCCGTCGGGTATCCGCGGGTACCCGGCCCGTTGCAGGACTCTGCTCTGACATATCTATGACATATCTATGACATACATCTATGACATCTATGACATATCTATGACAAACATCTATGACATATCTATGACATACATCTATGACACATCTATGACATATCTATGACATATCTATGACATATCTATGATATATCTATGACATACATCTATGACATATCTATGACAAACATCTATGACATATCTATGACATACATCTATGACACATCTATGACACATCTATGACATATCTATGACATCTATGATATATCTATGACATACATCTATGACATATCTATGACATACCTAGGACATACATCTATGACATACATCTATGACATACATCTATGACATACCTATGACATACCTATGACATATCTATGACATATCTATGACATATCTATGACATACATCTATGACATATCTATGACATATCTATGACATACATCTATGACATATCTATGACATACATCTATGACATACATCTATGACATACATCTATGACATATCTATGACATACATCTATGACATATCTATGACATACATCTATGACATATCTATGACATATCTATGACATACCTACGTATGACTCTATATTTGGGCAAGGTTTCAGCCCAATCAGAGCCACCTTGACTTCCATTTTTACAAATTAAAGTTACAAACATTTCAAAAGTATTGTGGCTGTAGGGCAGAAACCTTGTATCTCCAATTTTGTGTTGTGATTATTGCCCTAATTCGTCATACAGCGTCACACAAAGGTAGAAAAGAATAGCAGATCTACAAGCTCAAAATGCATCCCGGGGCACGCACGTACGCACACGCGCGCACGCACGCACGCACGCACACACACACACACACACACACACACACACACACACACACACACACACACACACACACACACACACACACACACACACACACACACACACACACACACACACACACACACACACACACACACACACACACAATCTTTATTTGTGTTCACATTTAACAAGAAATACAAATAATTCTTCTTTTTTTTATCCCACAATTTTGTAACCCTTTTTCACCCGGTGCCAATTTTCTAAGTGATCCTGGGCGCTACACTCCCCCCACCAACCTAGGAACAAGAAATTCTTGAACAAAAACAATAGAAGAAGATGTTCAAACTTGGGAAACTCAACAATAAGTGTTTCAGGATACAGATCACGGGTACAGGAAGCATCGTCTCCTCCATATGTGGCGACTGCCAATTATCACAGACACTGAACAGAATTTAGCCAACGCCTTAGCTCTCGGGCTTGGGCATTCCTGCAATCTGCAGGCCTCTCACGACAAATGTATGGACATTACCGAGGCTTCCAAATGCAGTTTACATTTGTAACCAAGCTGTATAATAGCGTCCTTAAGACGTTGGTACTTTAGCACCTTGGTAAGGAATGCCTCTTCCAGGCTGTGGCCGAATGTACAACCCATTTCCAAAATGGTCACTTCTCTACTGTCCTCATCAACATCAACAACATCTGGTGTATTATCTGTAACATCTGAAAAGGCATCATTTTCATTATTGCACACACACACACACACACACACACACACACACACACACACACACACACACACACACACACACACACACACACACACACACACACACACACACACACACACACACACACACACACACACACACACACACACCAGCCGATCTTCACGTATCAGCACGTATAGATTGGGCTCCAAATCAGCACAAAACATCCCATACATTTGGGCCAGATGGGCCCATCTTGGGTCTATTTGGGTCTTATCAGCCTTTTCTTTCGGTGATTCAATGTTATAAGGCATGTGCTGTCACGTGACCCGTCCAAGTCCCGGAAAGGACGCGCTGTGATTGGTCCGGAAAAGACGCGCTGCGATTGGCCGGAAAAGACGTGCCGTGATTGGCCAGTATAGTCACTTTCATTGTCAGTTGGGATGAACGCTCACCAAGTTGGGACGAACGCTCACCCCAAAATATGATTTACGATTCTGCCCCTATCGATACACATACTCGGACGGCGCTGAGTCGGCAGAATCGGACTTCGCAACACTCGGCACGGCGACTCGCTCGCCTGAGCTCGCTCGCTCGGCGGTGCCTCCAGTGGCTCAAGTCCACTTCTGACCAGTGGTGGAAAAAGTACTCAAATTATTTACTTAAGTAAAAGTACCGATATTGCTTGATATTACTCCGTTACAAGTAAAAGTCCGGAATTCTAAATTTACTTGAGTAAAAGTACAAAAGTATTGGCATCAAAATGTACTTAAAGTACCAAAAGTAAAAGTATTTTTTAAGGCTATAGCAGTGATTCCGAGCCATTTTATTTTCAAGGACAAACCAAATTTGATATACATTAGTGGGCCATGGACCCCCATTTTCTTTCTCTGGGACCCAATATACACTGTAAAATCATTGTTAATCTAACTCTGAGAGTGTACAAATGGAACCCTTGGGGGTCCCCGGACCCCACTTCGAGAACCAATGTTCTAGACATCTAGACTTGTGCAGAGCCATAAAAATGAACAGAATCACGTACAGTATAGATGACATTTCTTGGTTCCTTTCATACAGTGTTACCGTTAATTATGTCCTCAACAGTCCAACACCACCGCCTTCACACAAACACAAAGAGCTCTCTGATGTAACATCACCATCACCCCCACACACACATCTACACACACGAGGACAAAGACCCTGGCAAGCGCGTGTACGTGTGCGTGTTTGTTTGTGTGCGTGTGTGTGACTGTGTGTGTGTGTATGTGCGCGTGTGTGTGTGTGTGTGTGTGTGTGTGTGTGTGTGTGTGTGTGTGTGTGTGTGTGAAGGGGGGGGGGGTTCTATCCACAGGGCATGAACAGCAGCTGAAAAAAAGCCTTGATTAGGGTTGTGAAGCCAATATAATGCAGCTGTGAGCACGAACGAACGAACGCACACACACACACACACACACACACACACACGCACACGCACGTGCGCATGGGTCTGCGGGGCCCAATGCTGCAGACACGCACCACCAGGTAAATAAAACGACCACAACAAAACAAGCTCCATATTCGGTGATCTACCACAGTGAAATGGGCCCACAGTGCAGAGTGTGTGTGTGTGTGTGCGTGTGGGGGGGATTTGATGTCATTTGAAATGCGTGTGTCCATGTGTGCGTGTGTGTGGCTGCACACTGTTGTAGATGTGTTCACACGCGCGCGTGCACGCACACACTCGCACACACACACACACACACACGCCATATGGTAAAATAATGAGTATAATGAGAAACACTTATGGAGATACTAATAGTGTCAGGGGCGCACGAGAGAGAGAGAGAGAGAGAGAGAGAGAGAGAGAGAGAGAGAGAGAGAGAGAGAGAGAGAGAGAGAGAAGAGAGAGAGAGAGAGAGAGAGAGAGGGGAGATTGGCAGAGCGATGCAATGAGAGAAAAGGAGTACAGAATGGAGGTTGGAGAGACACTGATATTACAACACCGTAGATGACCCTGAGAGTGGGAGGGAGACGGGAGGGTGTGAAAAAACATCAAGTGTGTGTGTGTGTGTGTGTGTGTGTGTGTGTGTGTGTGTGTGTGTGTGTGTGTGTGTGTGTGTGTGTGTGTGTGTGTGTGTGTGTGTGTGTGTGTGTGTGTGTGTGTGTGTGTGTGTGTGTGTGACAGGGTGAGATAGGTTGGGTTGTTGCTCTTATTCAGGCCAGCAGACGGAGAGCACAAATTGAACAAATAAACAGCGACCCCGGAGCGGCTCTGGTTTCTCACACTTTACTCTGGCGGGGCCGATCCCCATGTGTCAACAACATGGGCTCTATGGGTCTGGTCTGGTCTGGTCTGGGCCAGAAGGAGGAGAAACATTCCCCCTGCATGTGGAACTGCACTTGTTGTCAACTTTAGCCCTTATTCCATCCCCGCCGTCGTGTCACATAGACGCTATCTGAGAGAAAACACCTCGGTGTTCCTCGGAGGTCATATAACCCGTTTAGACCGGGAACGCATCTGTGTAAATTTTTATTTATTTCTTTGGACTATTCAAAAATAGCAGATCTACAAGCTCATAGCGCGTCACCGAGTGCCGCGCTATGAGCTTGTAGATCTGCTATTTGTTTTGAAAAATCATGAAAATGTGTGAAAATCTTTCAATGTATAGTTTTTAAAGCGAACATTTGTAAAATATTTTTGTTCCAGGGACCTCCAGAAGCAAAGATCTGAGTTACAAATGTTTGCTTTAAAAAGTATATATTCAAACATTTGCACAGATTTTCACGTTTCTTTTTTAAAAAATAGCAGATATACAAGCGCATAGCGCGGCACTCGGTGCCGTGCTATGAGCTTGTAGATCTGCTATTTTTGAATAGCCAAAGAAATCTAAAAATGACACAGATGCGTTCCCGGTCTTAATGGGATAAACAGCTCCTGATACGTGTGCTGGACAGCGTACAGTAAAAGATCTTAGTGGTGAAGATGCTATGAGTAATCTTTTCTTTTTTTTTTAAGTATAAGTCATACTGTAGCTCTAATATTCCCACAGTAATCGTCAGTGGTGGAAAAAAGTACTCGGATGTTTTACTTAAGTAAAAGTATCAATACTGCAATGTACAAATATACTCTGTTACAAGTAAAAGTCTGGGTAATCAAAATGTACTTGAATAAAAGTATAAAAGTATTGGTATCATTAAAGTACCAAGAGCAGAAAGTTGTCATTATGCAGAATGTCCCAAGTTTTCAAATGTATAAAATGTCTAAAAAATCAAAAAAAGATAAAGCAGATATAGCTATCTACAAGCTCACAATGCGTCGCATCGCGACGCATTGTGAGCTTGTAGATCGGCTATTTTCAAATGGCTGAAATGTATATACTGTAGGGCTGAAGTGGTTAATGTATGTTTTGGAATAATAATCCAAATCTACAAAGTAACTAAAGTTTTCAAATAATTGTAGTGGAGTAAAAGTACAATATTTGCCTCTGAGATGTAGTGGAGTAGAAGTAAAATAGTCCTACTGGAAATTGGAAATACTCCAGTAAAGTAAAAAATACCTCAACATTGTACTTAAGTACAGTACTTGAGTAAGTGTACTTAGTTACTTTACACTACTGTTAGTGGTAAAGGTGCTATGAGTAATAGCTTTTTGTTCAAGTATAAGTCATAGCTCTAATATTACCACAGTAATCGTTGCTACAGACCAGTGGTTCACTCGTCATTTCAAGGACATAAACCATAATTCTGTGAGTGTACAAATGGAAGCAAATGGACCCGTTTTCGGGTCCATTTGCTTCCATTTGTACACTCTCAGAGTTACAGGCCTGTAAGGGTTCATTTGGAACCATTGCTATAGACTAGACTATATATAATGTTTGTTCAATAACAGGGGTCTCCCCGTTTCTCCAGCTCTTTAGTAGCCTCGATCTCCAGGCTTTTATTGTTTAGTTTTGCTAAAAAATAAAAGCCTGGACCAGCGCGTCGGTGTACCCGGTATAGGAAGTGCTTCATTTCCCCAACCAACCAGAGTGCAGTGGGCGTCGCTCGTAATGTTGTGTTGACGGGGCGGGGGCTAACGGACAGATCGGTGAACCAATGGGATCAGGCGCATTCTCTCCGCGCTGATTTTAAACCCGCCCCTCCATACACGAAAGCAGGAAGGCTAGTGCAGCCTAGCTCTTTAGTAAACAGAAAATACATGTTCAGGTCGGGATACCAATTTAATCCAATGAGCAGAGAGAACTTATTATACAGGATAAAAAAGTGATATTGTAAGTGATGAAACAAAACAAAAAAATGAGCAGACAAAAATTTGAACGGGAAAACAAACTGATGATCTTTGTGGGGTTCTCTGCTTCTCTCTCCTGATTGGATAGAACTTATATCCCACCTGAAAAGTGTTTTTTTCTGTATTCTTAAGAGCTGGAGAGACACCTGTTACTGAGCAAACACTCTCTAGCAATGATTCCATTGTCAGAACATAGAGCTATAAAACCTTTTGTTTCAACCAACTAATAGAATTTAGAGCATCTTTAAAGGGATAGTTCACCCCCAAAAATAGACTTGAAGAGACTTGAATTCATGGATATGCTTTAGTTTTTGTCGCATTCCTAAGCCAATGATTTGATGACCGGCAGCGGTTCCGTTAGGAGACACAAAGAGTCTCCTTTGTGTCTCCTACCGGAACCAATTAGTCACCCTTTGTGTCTCCTTTGTGTCTCCTACCGGAACCGCTGAATTCAAGTCTCCATGGGGTGACTAATTGATAGGAGAAAAACTCAAATTGGGTGAACTATTCCTTTAACTGTAACTGTAACTTTGAACTGTAACTGCGAAGAAGAGTGTATAATGGAAAACGAATGGAACCTTTTACAAGTCCATTTTGGTTCCGTTAGTACACTCTTCAGGAAAGAAATTATCAATGGGATCAGCAAAGAAGAACCGCGGCGCGGAAAAAAAATATTCACACTCTTGCAGTTTTTTAAAAATGAGACACAGACACAGGGGCAGCATGGAGGAAATGGAGATGTAATCAAGAGGGTGAAATTACATCATTTTCTGGTACTGAACCGTACTGCCAGATGTTCTGTTCCCCATGTGTCATCCCTGTGTGTCATTAGGAGTGTGTGTCATCGGGCCGGGGGGGAGGGGGGGATATTATATTATGGCTTTTCATAGGATATGGCTTTTCATAGGTGTTTGTGCTCTTAACCCTTTAAGAGCGGGAAAGCATCTTGTGTGTCATTTTAAGACTTCTTTGGGCTATTCAAAAATAGCAGATATGCAAGCAACAGAACTTGTAGATCTGCTATTTTTGAAAAATTGTGATTTTATTTTACAAATCTTTGAAAGCGAACATTTTTAACTCTGTTACAACTTCTGGGGGTCCGCGGCCAAATACGTATACGTTTTGGGGGTCCTTGACATGAAAAAGGTTGTTAGCACCACTGATATATATTCTTTTCATAAAACTGTTAGGATTTATTTGTAGAATCCCCATGAAGCAAATATTTGAGTTACAAATGCTTGCTTTAAAAAAATATATATATTCAAAGATTTTCACAAAATGTCACGATTTTAAAAAAATTGCAGATCTACAAGCTCGTAGCGCGGCACTCAGTGCCGTGCTATGAGCTTGTATATCTGCTATTTTTTAATAGCCCAAAGAAATCTAAAAATGACACGGATACTTTCCCCGTCTCAATGGGTTAAAATAGCACTTGTAAGTGTTTTGTCTCTAGAAGGTCGAGGCGGGCTATTCGGTATGTACGCTAAAGCTGGTGACAGTGGATGTTTTGACAAAAACAACGGCTGTTTACGGAAAACACGACGCAATCACAGCGTCACAGAGGTGGGGGTGGATGGGGAGGGGGGGGGGGGGTTAAAAAAAAGCCCCTAACAGGTTTTTTCCCCCCCACCTTATTTCGAGATTCAGTGGTGATTTTGTAAATACACTGACAGACACACAAACACACACCCTCGACCTTTCCTCCTCACCTCTCCATTTCTCTCTCTCCCTCTGTCTCTCACACACACGCACACACACACGCACACGCACACACACACAGACACACACACACACACACACGCACACACACAGGCACGCACGCACGCACACAGACAGACACACTCCCATCAGCAGTGTTTACGACACTGTGAATTACAACATAACTGTTATGGATCTTAGGCTCATTTCACTGGAATGCGGAGCGTATTGGCAAAGACCCCAGCCAGCCAGAGTAGAGAAGGAAGGAGAGGGACACACGCGGTCCAACTGAAACCCCATCTCTTAAACCCTTCAAAAATGCTTTTGTTTCGCGCAAACAAGCGGCCCCGATTGCTCAACATAATACAGTAAAAAGAACAATAAAAAAAACACGAAAGCCAAAGAAGTGGGCCGTGGGGGGAATATTGCAATTGCTGGCGTCCGCCGGTGCAGTGGGGCTGCTCAGCAGTGTTGCCAGATTTTGCGAAAGAAATAAGCGCAGCCCAAAAGAAGCCATTAAGCACTTTAAACCTATTTGAAAATAGCAGATTTACAAGCTGCTATTTGAAAAATAGCATTTGAAAAATAGCAGATAGTAGACAACGTGTTGCATTGGGATGCATTGTGAGATTAATTGTAGATATGCTATTTTAAAAATAATTTAGAAAAAAGTGCAACATTTTTTTGGAAACATTTTAACAACACAAATCTTGTATGGGGGTCCCTGGCACATATTATTTTCATATGGGGGTCCACGAACAAATCTACATATTCATTCGGGGGTCCTTGACATGAAAATGTTTGAAAACCACTGGTTAACCCTAACCCTAACCAAGTGAGCTTGTAGATCTGCTATTTTCAAACATTTTGATACTTTTACTTTTGGTACTTTAAGTACATTTTGACACCAATACTTTTGTACTTCTACTCAAGTACATTTTTTAATTCCTGACTTTTACTCGGAACAGCTTCTACATTGCCGTATCGATACTGCTTATAATAAGCAGACGTGGCAACGCTGCCGCTCAGCCAGGGGGCAGATGGGGGATGGCTTCAGCAGCATACAGGTCACATGGAAGTGCTTTGCTTCGCACAGCGCCGGCCCATGAAGAGGACAGAACGGCACACTCAGCGGGATGCTGCAGCACCGGCTACCTGTTGACTCACTCTGGTGACATCATCACCCTGTGTGACTATTTCTGGTCACACATCAAAACAAGAGCCAGCAGCTATAGAAGAGAAAGGAGAGGAGGGGAGGGGGCGGGTGGGGGGAGAAAGAGAGAGAGAGAGAGATAGAGAGGGAGGGAGAGAGGGAGAGAGAGGGGGCGGGGAGAAAAGGGAGGGAAAGAGAAAGAGATACAGAAGAGAGGGGGGGAGACGAGAGAAAGGGATACGGGAGAGAGAGAGAGAGAGAGAGAGAGAGAGAGAGAGAGGAGAAAGAAAAGCGAAAGGGAGACAGAAAGGGGGAGAAAGGGAGACAGAGAGATGGAGGTAGAGAGAGAGACGCAGCAGGGAGTCAGATTACCATTAGGTCATAGCCTGCCAGGCCCTCGGGGAACGGGAAGGGGAGCCAGTGTCAGCAGAACCCACACCTGCGTTGTGAGCGAAATGTGCTGGCGAGCAGGAAGACTGCACTGACTGACTGACTGACTGACTCCATCGCGGTGCCTCTAGAATAGAACGAACTGGATCCCCCCAGTCAGAGCAGCATCATCATCATCACGATCATGATCATCATCACATAGTGAGATCAAAGACAGGGCAGCATCGCTGAGGATGAGGGGTGTGGTTAACATACACCCACCATGCACCTGCTCCGACGTGTCCGCAAGCACATGTGCTGCACGAGGAGACTTTGAAATGTTGTAACATCAATATAACCTCCTCCTGGCTAGCTCGCCAAAATGACGTAGCATGTGCTTAACCACTTAAAAACCCCAGCATCAGTATTGTGGGGCAAAGCTTTCACTGAAAATAGCAGATCGACAAGCTCGTTGTGAGCTTGTCGATCGGCTATTTTCAACTGAAGCTTTCCCCACAATAACAGAAAACGGAAAAGACACCAGTATTGATCCCTGAGGGACTCCAGTTACGCATATGGGTTCTGATTGGTTAATACATATAAGTATATATTGCTAATACAATTGCTAATACAATATACTTGTAGGTCTGCTATTTCATACCTATGTTTGGCCTATGGTCCCTTCAGCACGGACATGTAAAAAGACCCCCTTATCCCTGGCCTGCAGGGCAGGTAAAAAAGATTTTTAGCCAACGGCACGATATTTCATCACTTGGGTGTTTTTAAATAAATAAACTGAGGGGATAAACACTCACTTCAAAGATATCATGATGGTTTCTTTCTCGTGACATCTTCCAAATGAGTAAGCCCTTTGACTCTACAACAAATAAATGCAAAGTTAATAACTGTGACTAAACACAGATGCACTAGCTTAGGGGCCCCCTAAGCTCTTGGGCCCCTGGCCCTGTATACCCAGTAGGCGTTCAGTAATCCAACCTGTGTACAGTATGTGCGTGCACTGCATGCGTTCTTGACATAAGCCACATTGAGGGACAATTTCGGGGCCAATCGCACAAGTTGATTGGGAATACATGTTAGCAGTAGGCTATTAGGATCTGGACCCGATTTGAACCAGAAACTCATACAGTATGAAGGTTTTTCCGGTGCTTCCGGTTCAACCCTGCTGCCGAGCCAATCAAATGAAGCTATGGGAAAATGAACTGGAACAGGAAACGGGTAGGCCAGCTTCTGGAAACCTGGCACTACAGTTATGCACAAAGCCTACTTGCCTAATTTACTGCAGTTCAAAAGGATAGGGTGAGGGCCTATGGAATTAATCTAAGGCAACCTTTTTTAATTTCAAAGACCCTCAGTTTTGTATGCGTTAGAGGCCGCAGACCCCCAATTGATATGACTTTTTATCAGAGTTACAGACCCGTACCCCTCCTGAAGGACCCCTGGGGGTCCCTGGACCCCATGTTGAGAACCAGTGATCTAAGGCCATGCCTCAAAAAACAACGTGTGCGTGTATGTGTGTTGGAGTGGAAAGGATCAAAAACCAGTGCTCCCAGTTTGCAGGCAGCTGAGTCAGCCATGGCTGTTCATCTCATCAGAAATGCCTGTCAGCGCTACTGATGTGGTCACACACACACACACACACACACACACACACACACACACACCAGCCTGCATCAGACCACGCCAAGCCAAGCCCCTGCCATACCCGACCAGAACAAACCAAACCAAACCAAAGACCAACTCAGCTCAGAGAATTAAAAACACAACACACACACACACACACACACACACACACACACACACACACACAGCTGTTTCCCGCCAGCCAACCTGCACACCAGTATGTATGAGCTCATGAAATCAAAGACCTCAATTAAGGGAAGTCAGCAGCGCAGCGCCTTTCCAGGCAGAGTTTAGGAGAAAAGTCCAGGAAACATTCACTGTACCTGGACGGCCACACTGTGGCCTTACTGGAAGAAAAAAAAAACCTGGAATGTACATTATGGAATATTAACCACATGAACCCTAGCGTACCCTTTCCTGGGCATGTCGCAATAGGTGAACGTTCCGCCAAAATAGGGGAATATTCTGCAAACATTATTCTGCCGATCTGCAATCTTGTAGAGCGGGGTATTTTCAGGGAAGAGATTTTGTGTAGAGGGGGAAAAAAGGAGGGGACCAAGTATAGACCCGTGAGGGACCCCGGTCACCTAAGTATCTGGTTTAAAGGGTTTGGTTTGAGGGGTTTAATATGTTTGAGAACCACTGGTTTAAACAACATGAGGACACCAGCCCAAATAAGCAACTACACTTTAGAAACAAGCCATAAAAACGCAACCCGCAGCCACCAATATTTACAAGCAACTTTACAGAAAGACAAACCCAAAGTCGCTTATAATAAGCGGACATGGCAACACTGCTTAAGCAAGTCGACTTGTTTGTTTCAGAGAGAGAGAGAGAGAGAGAGAGAGAGAGAGAGAGAGAGAGAGAGAGAGAGAGAGAGGGGAGAGGGAGAGGGAGAGAGAGAGAGAGAGAGAGAGAGAGAGAGAGAGATGCAGAGAAATAAGAGAATTATTTAATGTCAATCATTAGCGTCCTGTCTCGGTCACATCACGGGGACCTTGCACGTTTTCGTGAGACGTCGGTTAAAATGAATTGGAATAAAAAACGAAAAAAATGCTATGTATCTATGGGGTCTGGATGGCATCGTGGTGAAACATCTTGCAGTGTGTGATCCCTTGTCGGCGACCAATCGTATAGAGTGAAAACTACGACGATATATATGACAGCCGATTTCCAGAAAGAGACTTGTGTAGTGTGAAACATCTTAACGATCAAACGACCCCCTGACCACTTTAAAAGTCCTACAGTGTGTACCTGCCCTAAGGCAGTGAGGAACAACAGACAGTGTACGGCAAAATTCCGTTCCATTTGGTTCCATTTGTTACACACTCTGATTTAAATGAACACCATAGACTTTTCACTGTGTAATACGGGGGTCTTCAACGAATTTCAGGCCAAGGACCCCCTTAGCCTGGGACCAGACGAATCTGCCAGTGCAAAAACTAAAAAATGCCCTCTGCGATTTGGGTCTGGCACCGCTCCGTTGTGAATCCATTTCCTGCTCCCGAAAGTCTGGGGTGACCAATCAGAGCCCAGTATTCAAATATGGCAGACTGTGATTGGTAGTT
>NC_137614.1:48090993-48095993 GCF_963280865.1 Gymnoscopelus braueri | reverse complement strand
CCCAAGTCTCCCACCATCCTCAATTCCCTCTCTTCCTCTCCCCCAATGCTTCTATCACATCTAATTGCCTCCCCATTCCCTCTAACCTGGCCCCGGTCTCCCTCCCCTCGCCACACCACGACTCTCCACATCTACCAGGTCTCTGTAGACCCACACTAGCAGATCCACGTGGACCCCCGCCATGTGAAAGCTCAGGTCCGCTGGATCTGAAGGGGGTCCCCTTGTGCACCACCGGGGCTACTACTGTGGTGCTGCACCATGCTGCTGAGAGAAAGGAGAGGGTCCCTAGGACATGGGACAAGTCCTGGAGGACCTCGCGTTTGGATTTACTGTGTCCTATTCTGTGCTGGGCGCAAAGGAGGGTGTGTGTGTGTGTGTGTGTGTGTGTGTGTGTGTGTGTGTGTGTGTGTGTGTGTGTGTGTGTGTGTGTGCGCGAGTGTATTACTGGACTTGTGAGGGCCAAATTCCTCCACAAGTTACAGTAGTAGAATTTGACAAGAGAAATGGTTGTTTTTATAGTTTACCCCCCAAAAATGCTTACAATTAGGAAAAGATTCAAATTGGGGTTAGGGTCAGGATTAGGCATTTAGAGGCTAGGTTTAGGAGTTATGGCTGATTTATACCAAAAAAAAGCAGATCTACAAGTTCACACCAACGTGGAGATTCTTTTTTTCTTTTTTTTTTTTCACTCCGAAGCCAATAATTTGATGACCGGCGGATGTCTCCGGTAGGAGACTTGTAGAGCAATTTTTGGAGTGCACAAAAAAAAATGGCATTTTTCATGGCATTCATGCAAATTAGCATTCTAAAATGACGATGTCCTCACAAGCATAGTATAACACAAGCGGTGTGTGTGCGTGCGTGTGTGTGTTTTTAACTGCTGGGGGGGGGGGGGGTGGGGGGGTATAATGGCTGGCAGTCAGGGTGGAATAGTATTCCGATCATTATTCTGATTGCTATTCCCACAGCTTACCTCCCATGATGTAGTATGTTGATCAGTTGGCAGCAGAGTGGGATCCGGGGGGTGTGTGTGTGTGTGTGGGGGGGGGTGGTAGTACTGAGATGGAGGTGGATGAGGGGCTCTGCTTTGTAGGAAGGAGGAGAAGCTGGGGGAACGAACAGCAAGCCGCCGTGCGCTGCAGCATCTGTAACAGGTGCAGATGGATTGAAACAAGAGCGAGAGAGAGACACAGTACAAGTACAAGAGTGCAGTTATGTGTGTGTGGTCTTCTCTAGACCTTATGCAAAACCAGACCTGCTGTTCAACCAGCACTCAGGACCCTTTCCTCTCCCTCTTCTTCACACTTTCTCCTTGTTGCCCCTTATTTCCCACAACTCATTCACTCGAGTTCCTGCAGCCTGTTCTCTCTCTCTCTCTATCTTTCTCTCAGCGGCATTTTTGTATAGCCTGCGCCCTGCGGGATATCTCTCTCTCTCTCTCTCCACCGTTTCTGTATTTGTGTTTGTTTGTTTATCACTGTTTACTTCGGAACAGCTGGATGCAGTTTATACTTTTAAACTGGTCTCTGGTGCCGTATTTTTTTTCTCGCTGCTTCCTCCCCATCACCTTTGAGAGAGAGAGAGAGAGAGAGAGATGAGAGAGAGAGAGAGAGAGGAGAGAGAGAGAGAGAAAGAGCAAGAGAGGTGTTGGTGGTTGTGGTACTGTGTTGTCAAAAGACAGGAGAGAGAGAGAGAGAGAATAAAGAAAATAGAAGAATGTGTGAGACTAGAAGTGTTGATGAACCTTTCCTTTAATGATCGTATGAGATCTTGCAAACTATTATATTTGTTGTTATTGTTGTTGTTCACTCTCGTCAAAAACAAGCCAGCGAACATCTGGGACATCTGTAAGAAAACATGTCGAGACCTCGTAGTTCACGTGTGTGTGTGTGTGTGTGTGTGTGCGTGTGTGTGTGTGTGTGTGTGTGTGTGTGTGTGTGTGTGTGTGTGTGTGTGTGTTGCCAGTGAAGAACATCACTGTGATCCTTAATAAGTGCTCTCATTGTACGGTATGATTCCAACAAGGTGCAGATACATACGTGCTCCCCCCAACCCACCTTCATACGTGCTCCCCCCACCCACCTCCACCCCTCCTGCTCCTCTGTATCCCTCGTTCCTTCTCTCGTCAGTGTTGCCAGGTTTTGCGATATAAATAAGCAACCAGGTCTATGAAAACAAGCCCAAAAGAAAAGACTATAGGGCCACATGAGCACTTTAAAGCTACTATATAGCCTATGATTCTAAAGAAGGAAGGGTACTGGTTCCGGTCATCGGAACCAGTAAAATATTTTCAAATGGGGGGTCGGCGGCCAAATACATATAATTGTGGGGGTCACTGATGCACCACTGATATAGCAAGCACGTTTTTCAGAAAACTGCTTGTAGAATCGGCCTAAGGTCTTAATGGGTTAAGAAACCAGCCCCCCCAAAAAAAACACAACCCGCAACTACCCAATATTTACCAGCGACTTTACAGAAGAACAAGCCCAAAGTCGCTTATAATAAGCAGACATGGCAACACTGTCTCTCGCTCGTTGGTCTGTCCTCCTACACATCCCGGCCCTTTCATGTGCAAAGCAGATGGACTCAATTGACATGCTAATGAGAGAAGGGCTGCTTCACAGCAGTCCTCGAGCCACCAAACACACACACACACACACACACACACACACACACACACACACACACACACACACACACACACACACACACACACACACACACACACACACACACACACACACACACACACACACACAGATACTTGCATACCTGCATGCATTATGTGCACACACACAAACACACACACACACACATGCGTACGCAGACGTTCATAGTCATCTGCATGTACTCATTTGTGCAGACAGACACAAACAACGTTGGCCGACGCACAACGTTGACACGCCGAGCCCTTCCTGTCGGAAAAAAAAACAACAACATTTCGACAGTCCTCGAATAGCTGTGCCTCACCCGGCCACACACACACACACACACGCACGCACACACACACACACACACACACACACACACACACACACACAGCCCTCATTCACACAGGTTTCCCCAAATCATTGGGAAACCTGTGTTAAAAGTTGACCTAACAACAACGCTAACAAAAAAACCTTGTCGCTGTCGGGGCAGAAACCTCGCCTCGGACACGTGCCAGGTTTCCGCCCGACGACAGTGAGGATATTATGGTTCAGTGAAAGGAATGTCTCGTATAAATGGACTTCTATTCTTTCCTCTCCACTTCTCTGCTCCTCCTTTCGCCTCCTCTCCTCTCCTCTCCCAGAGCCCTCTCCTTCCCCTGACTCCTTAACCCATTTAGACCGGGAACGCATCTGTGTGTCATTTTTAGATTTCTTTGGCTATTCAAAAATAGCAGATATACAAGCTCATAGTGCGGCACCGAGTGCCGCACTATGAGCTTGTAGATCTGCTATTTTTTTTAAATCTTGAAAGTTTGTGCAAATCTTGGAATATATATTTTTTAAAGCGAACATTTGTAAAATATTTAGTTCCAGGGACCCCCAGAATCAAAGATTTGAGTTACTAATGTCCGCAAAAAAAAAAATATATAGCAGATCTACAAGCTCATAGCGCGGCACTCGGTGCCGTGCTATGAGCTTGTATATCTGCTATTTTTGAATAGCCCAAAGAAATCTAAAAATGACACACAGATGCTGCGTTCCCAGTCTTAAAGGGTTAACAAACCCTCACTGGAGAAGATTGGAATTGAGTTCAATGCTCTCCCCAGAGGATGGCCCAAGGATGCACACTTTCCTATGTGTGGCGTGTGTGCCTGCGAGTGCGTGTGTGTGTGTGTGTGTGTGTGCGTGCGTGTGCATGCGTGGTGCGTGTGCGTGTGCGTGTGTGTGTGTGTGTGTGTGTGTGTGTGTCCTACACACAGGGTCTGTGGCCTTGACAGCTCGGGCGCCCCAAGTGATCAGAGATATGACGGGAAGGTGTGAGTCATCATGGCGATAGGAAAGAGGAGAGAGGTGAACACGTAGACGGAGGTGAGATGAGATGAGATGAAGTGGGTGTAGTTTGGTTGGAGAGCTTCAGGATCAATGCTTTCAAAAGGCAAGGGGATCACGGTGCACAAAAAGTGGATCTTGGAAAGATTGAAATGACTAGTTATTATTACTACAAGTTATCCATTAGTATTTGCAATTAGGATAGGATAGGATAAACCTTTCTTAAGGCATCTCTCCACCGCACCGATTTAGTCCCGACTCGGCGGCGGGAGGCGTTGGAAAGCGCCTGCTGTCGGACGACTTGTTGTCGGATAGCGTTGTTCCGTCGGGTCCGGACCTCTATCGACCCGACGATGAGAAACCGAGCATGTTCAGTCTTTGGGCCGACTGGTAGAACCGTGGGGTAGTGAAGAGGGGGGTAAAGGTTTTGGTCCGAGTTGGCTTCGGTGTTGCCAGATTATGTGAGTGAAACAAGCGACCAGGTCTATGAAAACCAGCCAAAAGAAGCGACCAGTTTCACCACCTGAGCCCTGTTAAATCAGCTATTTTCAAAAGGAATCTTTAAAGCAAGCCCAAATAAGCAACTACACTTCAGAAACAAGCCCAAACAAAAGCAACCAGCAACTATGAATATTTACAAGCGACTTTACAGGGAAAACAAGCCCAAAGCCGCTTATAATAAGCAGACCTGGCAACACTGGCAACGCATTTGCACAGCAATGTGCACATCGGCGGACTGCTTATGCTGAACTAAATGCCAACTTTTGACAGCAGACTACCAGTCTGTTGCAGTCTGAAGTAGTCTGTTTGGTGGAGACGAGAGTCACCTTTAATCCCGTCATCATAGCAGCACAGCCGTAAGGATGAAACAAAGACACATGTAAGGGTAGACAACAATTGAGCACACACACACAATTAGTATTCAAAGCTAATCAAGATGACATAAGGCGATGCAATGTAACATGAGTTTAATGAGATTCAATGGGATTGAAGTTTTCGCAATCTAGAAATTGCATTGTC
>NC_137614.1:48072446-48090793 GCF_963280865.1 Gymnoscopelus braueri | reverse complement strand
CCCCCAGAAGCACAGATGTGATTTACAAATGTTCACGTACATGAGCACACATTTTCACAATTTAAAAAAAAATAGCAGATCTGCTATAATAGCCCAAAGAAAAGAAATAAAATGACACAGATGCGTTCCCGGTCTCAACGGGTTAATAAATGTGATTGCAAATGGAACTTGTCACTCGCGCCGGGGAGAGCTGGGTCGGTCAATACCTCAGCTGGCAGGTGCCTGGGGTCACGTATAAGTCAGCGAGTGATGGATATGCATCCGATAATTGATGTAAGGGCGGCACGTTATTGTCAGTTTGGCTCCCGTTTCTATTGCTTATTAAAAGCTGTTGGGCTTAAGTACCAGCCAGCCAATTACTGAGGGAACAGGGTGGCTGTTTAGGAGCCAGAGAGCCCCCTCAGGCACCGTGTATAGAGAGAGAGAGAGACCGAATGGGAGCTATTGCTGTTGTTTTAAGGGCTTGCTTGGTTCAGACTCGCGGGCAAAACACGATTTGTGTCTCAAATCTGATCTTTAGGACGAACCGTCCACACTCGAGTGTGATCAGAGCGATCGGATCGCATTTGTGCATTTAGATGTCGTCGGCCTGTCTGCTTTGGTGGCTGTGATAATGACATAAACTTATATTCTGTCTAAAGACAGTGCCGCTCACCTATGTGTTTTCTGGAAATAGCTGAAAAAGCTCACAATGTGGTGCATCGTGACTGTTTGTGAGCTTGTAGATCAGCTTGTGTCGGCAAGTGACACCGTCATGGGATTAAGAATAAATCAGGCTTTAGAAATCTGATTTGAATCGCTTTTCAAAACCACCAAATGTAGCTTCAGATCTGATTAGGATTTTCTTTTTTACTGTTCAGACTTGATGAATTCAATCCGATTCCAAGCTGGATAGGCCAAAAAAAAAACTTCGGGTTTGGGCTGGCAGTCTAAACAGTAGGGATATAGTTCACCCACAAAATTTAATTAATGGATATTTTCTAGTTTTTGTCGCATTCCTAAGCCAATAATTTGATGACCAGCGGACCGGTAGGCAGTGGTTCTGGTAGGAGACACAAAGGAGACTCTTTGTGTCTCCTACCGGAACCGCTGCTGGTCATCAAATTATTGGCTTGCAAAAACTAGAAAATATCCATGAATTCAAGTCTCCATGGGGTGACTAATCCATAGAACAAATGGTCATTTTGGGGGTGAACTATCCCTTTAACCTTAGTGTGCATGCACTGCAAAATCCTGACCCCTTAAAACAGGTCCATTTGGTTACATTTGTACCCTTTCTGTTAAAAATTAACACCGGAGGATTTTACTGTGTGTTCTGTGTATGTGTGTGTGTGTGTGTGTGTGTGTGTGTGTGTGTGTGTGTGTGTGTGTGTGTGTGTGTGTGTGTGTGTGTGTGTGTGTGTGTGTGTGTGTGTGTGTGTGTGTGTGTGTGTGTGTGTGTGTGCGCGTGTGTGCGCGCGTGCGCGCGTGCAAGTGTGTGTGTGCTTTTGTCATTCTCAAATCTCTGCCGGTTATTTTTTCAGCAGGCTTCCTTCTATTTCTACGTACCCCCCCCCCCCCCCCCGCCCCCCCCAGTCTCATTGTTACCGCTAAAGCGGTTTCCGCGCGTGAGCATGTACCATAATAATACAGGGGGGAACATTAGAGCACATGTGATGCGGAGAGATTAAGTTCCCCGTTCCTCATCGGGTCAAAAAGGGCCACATTGAGCCTCATTTATGACTTAGCTACGTGCCGTGCCTCGCACCGAATATAGCCGATCTACGAGCTCACAACGTGCCGCGCTGCAAACGCGGAGTGAGCTTGAAGATCGGATATTTCCGTGCTCTGCACCGTGCACGGAAACAGATCAGGCATTTTATAAGTCACAAGAGTGCCCTCTCTCTCTCTCTCTATTGTATTTTTTAACCTCACAGGTTATGTCAGACCTTGAGGAAAAGCACAATTATAGAAAACACGGTTCCTCCGCGGCATGATGGACCTGTTGGACCTCTTCGCTGTACTTCCCGGAGTATTAATGAACGAGGCCGTTTTTAACCACTTCCTCTGTCCTCGAGGTGAAGGTTCACTTAATCCGGAGATGAACCTGGCGTGTTGTATTGTTTTCCCTATCTCGGAGTTGGCGAGCGAACCCCCTCGCCTTTTGGGGGGGGGGGGGGGGGGGGAGACATGTACGGTACTCTGTGGGAACTCTGTGTGGGTGGCAGCCACCTTTGACCCCCCCACCCGGCCCCCCCCGGGGTCAAAGGAAAGTAGTTCATCACCACTGCCGTGCGCATGGAGGACGGATTAAGACTCATGAGGGCCATCGGGCCAATTATCTTTCAGAAGCCCCAGCTTGTCAGGGTGGGCATGCACTTAAACACAGTACTCGGGTTCGAAGGCATTTGTGGGTCAAGAAAGCACCTGTGGACATTTTATCAAACAGGATTTACAGTCTATAAATTCAGCGTAGCCATAGTTCATGTAGACGCGGAAGGCAGGAGGTTTATATGTTACGTTCACTCTCCCCGGACCCCCTCCATTCATTCGTTAACAAGCTAATTCATACGTACTCCCACGAGAAGTCAGTATGTTCAACCTCACGTCGTTCTCATTCGCTACAAGCTAACTCACACACGCCCTCATACCCACAGCGCATCTCTGGCGGTTCATTTAAGCAGCCCTCTGTTCTCTGTTCATTCTACGTGCTTTGCTGTTTCCGCTGGTTGTACGGCTGTTGGTTTTTAAATTCCCTCCACCTCCCCGGCCTCCTCCCTGTGGCATTTAGTTCATATTGTTATAGGTTGATTCTATGGATTGTACTATGTGGTAGTTATGCATTGAAGGTTCAATGTAATAATGTTCATGTAAAACTGTATCTGATGCTCTGCTCTGGGGGGGGTTTGTGATCTCAGATTCGGTGTCATGCTTGCGCAGGTAATCTGTACTATCACATGAGCAGAGTCACACCGCCAAACTGAATGCAAAATCATTGCAGTAAATGGTTAATATTGCAGTAAATGGTTATGCAATACATGGTAAATGGTTAATAAATGGTAATGTTTAATCCTGAGCTGATAGTGTCCAAATGAACCTTGTATTTACATGATACTGTATGTGTTTGCATAACGTACAAAAAAGGAGGGCTGGGGTCTCTGTTACGGTCTCTTTAGGAGGGACGGGGGCCCTGGTTACCGCCTTGTACTGTACAGGCTGACGGGCCCAATTTACACACGTATAATAGCAAAAGTGGCAGATCTGCTACTTTTGATGCTTTTGAGCGATTTATGAAAAAAAAACACAAAAAGATAAAATAAGACGTTCCGGCCCGACAGCAACTAAATTGTCATCGGGCCTTGTAGCTCAGGGCTGCCAAAGGCCCCCCCCCCCCCCCGGGTAGTCACGGGCCCCCCCTGGGCACTGGCCCCGGTCTAATAATCCATCCATGGAGCGTGCCGTCAGAGTCAAAACCACTGCAACCCAGTTCAACCACATGCAGCAACAACAGCGGCAGTGGCAGCACCAGCAGCATTATATCCCCCCCCTCCCCTCCCTTAACTCATTAAGACCGGGAACGCATCTGTGTTATTTTTATATTTCTTTGGCTATTGAAAAATAGCAGATATACAAGCTCATAGTGCGGCACCGAGTGCCGCGCTATGAGCTTGTAGATCTGCTATTTTTTGGAAAAAAACGTGAACATGTGTGCAAATCTTTGAATATATATTTTTAAAGCCAAAATGTTTTACTCAAATCTTTGCCTCTGGGGATTCTACAAAATGTCTTTTAAATCCTAACTAGTTTTTTGAAAGAACTTATGTCGCTATAATCAGTGGTTCTCAAACTTTTTCATGTCAAGGACGACCCCCAAAAATGATATGTATTTGGCCGTGGTGGACCCCCATCTCAAAATGTGTTGTTCCAGGGACCCCCCCAGAAGCAAAGATTTGAGCTAAAAAAAAATCGTTCCCGGTCTTAATGGATTAACACCGCTCTCTCCCGGACTCGGCGGGCCGCTCAGCAGGGAATACGGGCAATAAGAGGCGCAATAATGACGCACGTCGCCCGCGGGCCCCCTAACCCTAACACTACAGAGAGAGAGAGAGAGAGAGAGAGAGAGAGAGGAGGGGTATAACTTTGGATGTGACCGCGGCGTTGTAGTAATTGTAAAACTCAGAAAGAGCTGTTGAAGCACATTTCTGACATGTAGCGCATGCTTTTCAGCTCTGATCAAAGGGTCCAGCAAGAGGCAAGCTTTCGCGTGTAAGGGGGGCTGATAACCCAATCAATTCAACTCCTTTTGTTTTTCGCTGAATGATGCACGTTTAGCGCTAACCTCCGGGCGAAAGAATAAAAAGAAAGAGGGGAAGGGGGGGGGGGAGGGGACAAGAGAAAGAGAGAGAGATAGAAAGAGAAGAACAAGAAGGAGAAAAAAAAGGTGATGGAGAAAGAGGGGGAAGGGGGTGTGGGGAGGAGGGAGGTATAGAGTATAGGAAGAGAGCGAGGCAGAAGGGGAAGAGAATGAGAGCGGCGTTTGAATTGAAGGAAGCGTTGAGAAAAAAAGAAAAAAGGGAGAGCGGAAAGAGAAAGCGGGAGAAAGGGAAGAGGGGGGAGGAAAAAAAAGCGTGGATAAACTCGGCGGAGTGTTGGTGAGTTTGATGGGTCTATAGAAAGACATTAGGAGGTGCTGAGGGGGAGGGGGGGGGGGAGGGAGGCGGACAGGGAGCCCGATTAGAATATGAAATGTTTTAGCAGGAGAATGGGAGTAGAAAGGCACACGGTGTAAAAAGATGGAGGGGGGAGATTAAAAGATTACCTGTCTTCTAGCTCTGGAGCGTCCTTCAGGAGGCAAGCGACTGTGTCTGGCAGAGAGAGAGAGAGAGAGAGAGAGAGAGAGAGAACCCCCCCAGAGCAGTCAATGGGAGACAGGAAAGGAAAGAGACCTGTGCGCGCGCGTGTGTGTGTGTGTGTGTATGCGCGCGCGTGCGTGTGTGCGCGCGCGCAGTGGAGTAAAGTAACTAAATAAATGTACTCAAGTACGGTACTCAATTTGCCAATACTTTTGTCCTTTTACTCAAGTACATTTTGAATTCCGGACTTTTACTTGTAACATATATTTATTGCAGATTTGATCCTTTTACTTAAGTAAAACATTTGAGTACTTTTTCCACCACGTGCGTGCGTGCGTGCGTGCGTGCGTGCGTGCGTGCGTGCGTGCGTGCGTGCGTGCGTGCGTGCGTGCGTGCGTGCGTGCGTGCGTGCGTGCGTGCGTGCGTGCGTGCGTGCGTGCGTGCGTGCGTGCGTGCGTGCGTGCGTGCGTGCGTGCGTGCGTGCGTGCGTGCCACACAGAGAAAGAGCAAGGAGAGAGTCAGAAAAAAAAGGAAAAAAGCAATAGTTCCGTTCTGGTAAAAGTTACATGAGCAAAAGGATGGCGAGACAGAGAGAGACAGAGAGAGAGAGAGAGAGAGAGAGAGAGAGAGAGAGAGAGAGAGAGAGAGAAACAAGCCAATCATTATAGTTTTCACAGCAGCACAATGATAAACAGGCTTCTCAGACACCAATCAATCAATCGGTCGGAAGGATCAATCGGGCCGTATTTAGTAGGCATGGCGTCCTCCAGACAGGCAGGCTGGCAGAACAAGGAGAAAAGGGCTTTGCCACGTGAAACTTGAAGAAGGTGACCGCGTTGCCACGTCCGCTTATTATAAGCGACTTAAGGGCTTCTTTTTCTGTAAAGTTTGCTTGTAAATATTGGCAGTTGCGGGTTGCGGAGGACCCCCAAATTAATATGCATTTGTCCCTAAACCCCGGGCCATTTGAAAATGTTTTGTGCCAGGGAGCCCCGTACCAGATTTGTGTTGTTATAATGTTTCAAAAAATCTCCTAAATATTCCACTTTTTTTTTCAAGATTCTTTTGAAAATAGCAGATCTACAAGCTCACAACGCATCGCGATGCGACCCGTTGTGAGCTTGCAGATCGGCTATTTTCAAATAACCGATGTATACAATATATATTTAAAGTGCTCATGTGGCACAGTTGCTTCTTTTGGGCCCGTTTTCCTAGACCTGGTTGCTTATTATTATTTTGTTTTTATCCCACGATTTTGCAACCCCATTTTTTTTGCTACACTCCCTCTGCCAGCCTAGGGAGAGCCCAGAGCCGAGCTCATGCTTCCTTCAAAGCATGAGAGCTAACAAGCCTTCTTATCACCCGACAGGGGGGAGTTTCCCCGGTAGGACGTAGCGCGTGGAAGGAACACGTTATTCCAACCAGTTCCTTTCCCCTCCATCAGGCGCCCCGGCTGACCAGGGGGAGGCAGTATAGAGACCAGGATTACAGCATGTTTTTTGTGAGGGTACCTACCCTAGGGGACATGGGGAGAACATGCAAACTCCACACAGAAAGGCCCTTTCGCCAACCCCACCTAGGGTATGGAACCCAGGACCTTCTAGCTGTGAGGTGACAGCGCTACCGACTGCGTCACCGTGCCCATTTCAAGATTATTTTGAAGCAGATAGCAGATGTACAAGCTCACAACGTGTCGTGAACTTGTAGACCTGTATACAATATATATAGGTTTGAAGTACTCATGTGGCAGAGTTGCTTCTTTTGGGCCCGTTTTCCTAGACCTGGTTGCTTATTTCTCTCACAAAATCTGGCAACACTGAGAGGTGAGAGCCAGACACCCTCCGGGGGGGGGGGGGGGGTCGTAGTGGCTATTAGCATTACTAGGAGAACGCTTCCTGCACAAACAGCGCTGACAGGATGGGGAAACAGGCCGAGATGCTGAAGTGCCAGCTGTATTCTTCGTGGAAAACATCAATACTAAAGCCGCGGAATAATATAATTCAACATCGTAATTTTTTGACATAACTGGATGCCATATTCATAGAATATTAGGAATCCGTCGACCGAGGATCGATGTTAAATGCGTTTTGTCTTGGGGGACTATTAGAATAATAGCTTACAATAGCTACTGTATAGAGTACAACCGATAAGAGTTGTTTTTTTCTTGTGCTATCAGCATGAACCGATAGTGCAAAGACTACAATACATTTTTGAAGAACAACCTATTCATCCATTCTTAAAACGTATACCTCATGGTAAAAGAAAGCGGCTGCATTGCACATTGAGGGATACATATTTCCTTCCACTGTTGTACAGGCTGCCCCGTACACAATAAATATCCTTTACCCAGTGAATGACTACATACATGCTGCCACACATTCCATACATAGTCACACGACAGGGCACAAAGAATAAACGACATACCGGTAGGGTAACCAGTGGTGTAAAGTAACTAAGTACATTTACTTAAGTACTGTACTTAAGTGCAATTCTGAGGTATTTGTACTTTACTTGAGTATTTCCAATTTCCAATACTTTTACTTCTACTCCACTACATCTCAGAGGCAAATATTGTACTTTTACTCCACTACAATTATTTGAAAACTTGAGTTACTAGTTACTTTGCAGATATACATTATTACATTATGAAACATACATTAACCACTTTATTTGAAAATAGCCGATCTACAAGCTCACAACGCGTCGCGATGCGACGCGTTGTGAGCTTGTAGATCTGCTATTTTCAAACATTTTAGTACTTTTACTTTTGGTGCTTTAAGTACATTTTGACGCCAAAACTTCTGTACTTTTACTCAAGTAAATTTTGAATTCTGGACTTTTACTTGTAACAGAGTATTTTTATATTGCAGTATTGGTACTTTTACTTAAGTTAAGAATTTGAGTACTTTTTCCACCACTGAGGGTAACACACTTGACCTCTTTGTCAGGGTTGTGAGACAGGAGTGTATAGGAATGAATGATGCTTTCACTGCCAGATGACGACTGACTTAATACAAATAAAAAGAACTCTTGTTTTCTTCCTGTTTATTTCCTGTGGGAAAATGGCTTTATCTCCGTTCCTGTTGCTTTACGGCAAAAAAAACAAGCCACATTCAACATTTCCTATAGCGAGTCTCATATCTGGCATAGAGGGGCGGGTTTAACATCTCCGGAGAGAGAATGCGTGGTGATCCCATTGGTTCCCCGATCTGTCCGTCAGCCCCCGCCCCGCCCCGCCCCGTGCCCCTCCTCCTCCCCAGTGTGTAGCATTGAGAGCCCTGACGTCACAACATTTGGAGCGACGCCCACTGCACTCTGGTTGGTCGGGGGAAATGAAACACTTCCTATTCCAGGACAAGGAACAGGCTGGTCCGGGCTCTTATTGTTTAGCAAAACTGAAAAATAAAAGCCTGGAGATCGAGGCTACATTCAACAGGACACAACTCTGCAACGGATTACCGCGACCGGAATACTTTTTTTCCCCGAGACTCCCGAGACACCCGTGCGTCCTCAAGGCACCCGTGCGTGCCTTGAGGACCAGCGATCACGGAAAATATTCCATGATTTTTCAAAAGGTTCGACAAATCGCTCGTTTTCGCTGGCAGTGGCTTATCACTATTACACTATTACTCTGGCAGTTAAAGAGTTAATCGCAAAATGTATACCCTGTATGTTATAAAGGGGAAACATGGTGCACTGAATTTACACCTGAAAACACCTGTTTTCCTGTCATGTCACGTCCCTGTCTGACAGAGAAGTACAGTGGGTTATGAGGTGTGTGGAGGCAGATTTCGGCGGTTGTTATGGAGGATCCCTGATTAGTTTTTATTACCGTACATGAATTTATGTAAAACAAGTGAATCGCTAATGAACGGCTCCTCTCGTTCCAGTGGTAATGGGCTAGACAGCCTTGCCCACAATTGACAGCTAAAAGTCGGGCAGGCATGCCTCTGAGAGACAGCTGCATGACAACTTGGCGACATGCAATGACAACATGTTCACTTGCACACAAGATATTTCACAGTCTAATGAGCTGATTGCCATGAAACTTGCTGAGCCCATTTCAAGTTTCCCTAAGGAAGGGATGGACCCCACGTAACTTGAGTGACCCTATGACCTCTCCTATAGTGCAAATCTCAAACCAAAATGTAAACTTTTGCGCAGAAGTCATAATCAAAAGTCATAATCTAACTGCAGGATGAACCCAACTGATTTTGGTGGCCCTTTGGTGGCGTTTACATTTCTTTTCTTTTTAAAGTTTGTGCTGTTGTTGACAAGATCCTTCAGTGAATATAATAAGAGTACCAAAGTCTGATGTAATTTACGGGGGCGGGAATATCACGATCTTTTCAATAAGGATATATTCCATTTTACCAGAGGTGGCCAGTGTCATGAATAACTGATTTAGGGCACGCTCCCACCGCACTTTTATTTTACCTCTGGGGCGGAATCTGCCAATGCTTTGTCAATGCAAATGCGTGGATTCACACAAGAGCGGATATTTCCGCATGTCGCGCAGACCGTGCGTTTATCCGCTCTAGACGACTTGACCATTTGAAGCATAAAACTGCTGGAGGCAGGAGCTGATTTTCCCCCTCTGTCCAATCGGGTGAGTCGAAGGCGGACCGTCCCAAGACTCAGGAAGCAACATGGTGCTCAAGGCAGAAGGCCGTGCGGGCTACGGGGAGGGTCCTGAAAGTGAGTGAGAGGTGGGTCACTCCCGTTTTTTAGAATCCGCCGGCTGCAAAAAACTGTGGCCGCGCACAACCTGCGTTTAACGCTAGCCGACCATGTTTTGCTGGGAGCGTGCCCTTAGGCCAAAATAAAAAATTCAAAGAATTGCCATTATTTTAAGAAGGTGACGTCATTGAAATCTACCTGTATCTTTAAACCTCTGATCTCCAAAAACTCTGGCCTGGTCTACAGTATTATTTTAAAGCTACAATAAAAAAAGGTTGTGAATACAAGTTTTCTGTTTCAAGGAATATAAAAAAAGTGTCACTTTTTTCACAATTATTTTTGAAAATAGCTCACAACTCGTCGCGTTGATGTGAGCCTGTACATCTGCTATTCTCAAATATCCAATGCATATAGGTTTAAAGTGCTCCTGTCACCTATAACAGCCGCTTCGTTTGGGCTTGTTTTCATAGACCATGGTTTGCTTATTTCTCTCGCAGAATCTGGCAACACTGATCTCTATACCCCTTGGGCCTCCAGAAAGGTCTGCCTCTATACCTCTGTGTGTGGTGTTATTAACGCTCTAGCTCTGCCGCTGTACTGCGCCGGGCCTGCCCCTACTGACGGATGGGGATTAACCCAATTAGACCGGGAACGCAATTGTGTGTCATTTTTTGATTTCTTTGGCTATTCAAAAATAGCAGATATACAAGCTCATAGCTACGAGCTTGTATATCTGCTATTTCCAGAAAAAACGTGAAAATGTGTGCAAATCTTTGAGAAAAAAAAAGATGTATATATATACATTTTTTTTTTTTTAAGCGAACATTTTTAACTGAAATCTTTGCTTCTGGGGGGTCCCTGGAACAATATATTTTGAGATGGGGGTCCATGGCCAAATACATTTTTTTTTGGGGATCCTTGACATGGAAAAAGTTTGAGAACCACTGATACACAGCAACATAAGCTTTTTCAAAAAAGAAGACATGATTTAGAAGACATTTGTAGAATTCCCAGAAGCAACGATTTGAGTTACAAATGTTTGCCTTAAAAAATATATATATATTCAAAGATTTGCACACATTTTCACGATTTTTCAGAAATAGTAGATCTACAAGCTCGAGCTTGTAGATCTGCTATTTTTGAATAGCCCAAAGAAATCTTAAAATGACACGGATGTGTTCCGGGTCTTAAAGGGTTAAAAGACGCTAATGTGCGCGCGCGGGCCGCTGACCTTCCACTGAGATTGACTTTACACCAATGGGAATGGACGCCAGTAAATCAGCTAGGAGCTGCGGCGGCGGCTCATCCCGACACATCACTCCCCTCCGACGCTGTCAGCCCAGACAGGAGCACATTAATCACAAAGGAAGCACGGTTACAGGGAGGGCCCCCCCCCAACGGCCTGCACGCGCATGCACATCCCGCATGCTAGCTATAGTAGCGCTAAATGGTGAAACGGACCGCCATTGATCAGGTGTGCATGATGAAAGCTTGTTCAACACTCGTGCACATTTACAAACTGGAAATATTCCACTAAAGTAAAAATACCTCAAATTTTACATAAGCACAGTACTTTAGTAAATGTACTTAGTTACTTTACACCACAGTTCTTTATGGATGCCTTTTCTTTGGCGGGGGGGGGGGGGCATTTTTAACCGTAAGCCTAAAGCCGGAAAATAGCAGCTCTACAAGCCCACAACACGTCGCACTGCGACGCGTTGTGGGCTTGTAAATCGGCAATTCTTTGGGTACACGACACCAAGCACGCAAACACGACACCAAGCACGCAACTACAGTACGTGTAGATCAGCCATAACTCTAGCTCTAATCCCTAAACCTAACTTCTAAATGTCTAATCCTAACCTGAAGATTTTTGTCAGTGTAAAACTATCTCTGAAAAATATTTTTTCAACCATAATGATAAAAAAAAAAAAAAATCTTTCCAGGAAAAATTCCTCACAATGTATATTTCTCAAATTCTACTATACACGCACGCACACACACACACACACACACACACACACACACACACACACACACACACACACACACACACACACACACACACACACACACACACACACACACACACACACACACACACACACACAGAAAATGGTAAAAGGAATGGAGAGATGACCGACGATGACCTGGATTCGTTCTTCTGCGCTTATTGGAACAATGACACAATGAAACAATACACTTTAAAGAGCACCGCTCCCAATGTGAATCCAAGTATCTTGCTAATGATGTTCTGTATTATCTTTGCAAAAAAATGAAACTGGACTGCAATCTGTTACGCTGGGCGCCCATGTGTTTATCTGTGTGTGTGTGTGTGTGTGTGTGTGTGTGTGTGTGTGTGTGTGTGTGTGTGTGTGTGTGTGTGTGTGTGTGTGTGTGTGTGTGAGTGCGTGTGCGTGTGCGTGTGTGTGTGTGTGTGCGTGTGTGTGCAGTGGTGGAAATAGTACTCAAATGTTTTACTTAAGTAAAAGTCCCAATACTGTAATATAGAAATACTCAGTTACAAGTAAAAGTCCAGAATTAAAGATTTACTTGAGTAAAAGTACAAAAGTATTGTCACCAAAAGTAAAAGTACAAAAATATTTGAAAATTGCAGATCTACAAGCTCACAACACGCCCCAATGCGACGCGTTGTTGAGCTTGTAGATCGGCTATTTTCAAATAGCCTTGGTAAAAAATAGGGCTAAAGTGGTTAATGTATGTTCTATAATGTAATCATTTATATCTGCAAAGTAACTAGTAACTAAAGTTTTCAATAATTGTAGTGGAGTAAAAGTACAATATTTGCCTCTGAGATGTCGTGGAGTAGAAGTAAAAGTATAGACAATTGGAAATACTCCAGTAAAGTAAAAGTACCTCAAAATTGTACTTAAGTACAGTACTTGAGTAAATGTACTTAGTTACTTTACACCACTGTGCGTGCGTGCATGTGTGCGTGGAGACGAGTCCTTTGTGTATTGTGGCGGGCCAGGCAGCAGCAGGGCCTGTATGTGCTGGTTAGAAAGGAGATGGGAGAGAGAGGAGAGAGGAGAGAGGAGAGGAACATCTGTGATAAATGTCTCGTCGGGACCTAAATGAGCTCTGGATGGAACAGAACAGGCGGGATGGCCCATGACAAACTTCCTGCATGTGTTAATGTGAGGACCCATCCAGAGCCTGTAAATCCCCAAGGTGGCACACATAGAAACATGCAAACACGTACGCGCCACCACATGCACGTTCACACACACGCAAGTACACACACGCGCGTACACACACACACACATGCACGTACACACACACACACGCAAGTACACACACGCACGTACACGCACACGTGCACGTACACACACGCGTAGACACACACACGTACACACACATGCACGTATACACACGTGCACACACGCACGCACGCGCACACACACACACACACACACACATACACACACACACACACATGCACGTACACACACACACACACACACACGTACACACGCACGCACGCACGCACACGCACGTACACACACACACACACACACACGCACGTACACACACACGCACGTACACACATGAGCATGATCACTCACACACACTTAAAAATAAGAAAATAAGGCTCTTTTGATGGGAACAATAAACGAAAACACACGCACACACACACACACACACACACACACACACACATGGAGAGAGAGAGAGAGAGAGGGGGGGGAGACAAGATAGAGTGGAGTGGGGGTGGGGGGGGGGAGACCCTGGTGCGTGAAAACAGACATCTATCATTTGAATAAAACCACATGCACTGACAGGCTGCACACTGTATATATTTAACCACCCCGGGTTCCATAACCTCGTCCCTCTCTATACGACGGCGGTGTTGTCCAAGTGAAAAAAATAGCCGATCTACAAGCTCACAACGCGTCGCTATGCGACGCGTTGTGAGCTTGTAGATCTGCTATTTTTTCGTTAGTATGTTAATACAATAGTAGGCGTAGATATAATACGTTTATGTTAATGCAATGTAACTCACGACTGCCGTGGTTGGGAGGTGGTATATATTCCAACTCTTCTATTGAGACGTTTAGATCCTGGAACCACCCAAAATGTGGGGGAAAAAAACATGGGGAAATTCTCATTCTACTGCTCTGCCACCAAGATGTGGAATAACCTGACACCATCCATTCAAAGATGTGAAACAATGGTTTATTTCAAAACTGTCCTGAAAAATCATCTATCAGGAGACCACAAGGGGAGATAAAAGTAATTTTCCATCTCCTTGGTACATAGTGTTTGTATTATTGTGTTAAGATCTTATGTTGATGAATTGAAAACATAGGACCACAATAAGTCCCCATGTTTTTTTTTGTGTTAGCCTTAAAGGAGTATTTTATTCCTGTAATTTCGGACTAATAAAGTATTTAATCAATCAATCCTGTGGTTGGGTTGACTAGAGGTATTGCATGAAACTCAAACGGATATAACTTGCGTTCCCAAACGTATACTCTCTGTTACGGCTCCAACAGATCAGACATTTTTGGGCACTTGTGCGGGCGGCGGGGGGGGGCATGGGGGGGGGGGGCATGGGGGGACCTATTCCTGAGTAGTAATAGTATTATAGTATTTAACTGTGAAAAGTGTGCAGGCACCTGTGTGAGTCCTTCAGAGGACAAAGACAGAAAGAAGAGAGTGTTGAGAGAGAGAGAGACAAATAGAGACAGAGAGGGATAGTGTTTTGTATTTGTTGATGAAATGTATTGTTGTGCTATTTTTATGTTGATGAATTGAAAGCATAGGACCACAATGGGAACAAGTCCCCACTACTTTTTTGTGTTATCCTTTTAGCCTTGAAGGGATAGTTTACCAAAAAATACATTCTATCGATTAGTCACCCCATGGAGACTTGAATTCATGGATATTTTTTTTGTTTTTGTCGCATTTCTAAGCCAATAATTTGATGACCAGCAGGACCGGTAGGCAGCGGTTCCGGTAGGAGACACAAAGGAGCCTCTTTGTGTCTCCTACCGGAACCGCTGCCGGTCATCAAATTATTGTCTTAGGAATGAGACAAAAAACTAAAATATATCCATGAATTTAAGTCTCATGGGGTGACTAATCCATAGAGAAAAAAAAAGTCATTTTGGAGGTGAACTATCCCTTTAACACATTCACTGCTATTATTTAATGAATTCATCCGCTGCGGGGACCTGCCGCCAGGGGTTCAAATCCCGGGTTAGAACATGAAAAGTTACAGATTGTATCGCTTTTGATTCAGCTCTGCTCTGCAGGCCGTGGTTAACAACAGCATGGCTCCATAGTGAATGGTATAGTTCATAGAAGTCATTCAGCCTTATTGACCAGTGAAGGGCTCCACAGAGACAGGGGGGGGGGGGGTCCCGGGTCCCTTTATGGACTGACCCCTATAGCCGTTCAACTGTACACAGGCCAGAGGCTAGGTGGGACCAAGGGGGGCATTAACCCACCCTCAGGGTCAGGAAGAACCCCCCCACCACCCCCACCTAGGGGCCTTGCATAACCCCGCACTCGAACCCACACGTGTAGACCCCCCCCCCCCCCCCGCCTCCTGCCCCGCTTCCACTCAATACCCTTTTAATTGCGTTAGGATGGGTTTTTGCGAGCCTTATCGATTAATGCGCGTATATTTATGGGGGGGGGGGGTCTCCCGGTGTGGCCCCCCGGAGGCTACATTGTATTTCTGGTGCGTGGCATATTCATTTATTTACCTATCAGTCCCCGCCCACCCCGTCTCGTTGCATCATCCATATATCTGTCTATCCATCTCCCTCTCCCTCAGAGAGCACTCCAATTCAAGGGCTCCCATAATTACTGCAGTCCTATAATTGAGTGCTTTGATTTAGGATTGTTCCGTTCTTCTCCATCCCTCCTCCTCCTCCTCCTCCTCCTCCTCCTCATCCTCCTCTCTCACGCAGCCACCATCACTCGCTCCACGCCTCTCCCAATGAGAGACGGACGGATGAGATATGGAAATAGAAAAATGGGAGATGGAGAGCGGGAGATACCACACCACCCCCCCAACCCCTTCCACCCAACAGACACGCACACGCACACGCACACGCACACACACACACGCACACACACACACACACACACACACACACACACACACACACACACATTTTCTCCTTATCAGAATCTACTGTTGCTGTAGTTCCTGAAAAGGAGGAGGGGGGGGGTGGGTGGGTGGTAATTACTGAGGCAGATTCATGCAAATCGATGCTAAATTAGAGCATTATGAAGCCTTTTTATCAGCTTTTCTTTCCTCAAATTGAAGGTGATAAAAACCCATTTGAGAGGCGGACAGGGGGGGGGGGGGCTGAATGGCCCCCCGGTCCCTTCATTTAAAAAGGAAGAGAATTTAAAAAAAGGCGGTTGTAATTATGTTAACACCAATACAATCCCAAAAAGAGAAAGAATCCCTTTTCCTAACACGCTCTCCCTCATTCATCATAATTAATTAAATTCTCATACAAATGCGAATAGGAAGAACAATGTCGGCCACTGACTCACTCGCTCTCTCCTTTTCCCTCTCTCCGTTTTTAGGTACGTGGGGAGATGAAGAGACGGAGGGAGGGATGGAGAGGGTGGGGGGGGAGAGAGAGAGAGAGAGAGAGAGAGAGAGAGAGAGAGAGAGAGAGAGAGAGAGAGAGAGAGGGAGATTTAGTTGAGTATTGTGACAAGGGGTTCTCATTTCCATATACTCAGTCTTACACTATACAGGATTCTTCTCGTCTCCTTGGTCTTCTGCTCTGGTTGCCCAACAGAAAGGGCTTTGTATTTGACACACGGTACAATCCTGAGTAGTAATAGTATTATTATAGTATTTAACGTATTTAACTCTGAAAAGTACAGGCACCTGTGTGAGTCCTTCAGAGGAGAAATACAGACAGAAGAGAGCGTTGAGAGAGAGAGAGAAACAAATAAAGACAAATGTGTGCATGTGAAAATCCTCACTGTTAAGTTATCTCGGCTTATTTATTTGGTTTAATTTGTACACTCTTGGGAGTTAAATTAACAGTCTGTATTTCACAGCGTGGGCTATATAGAAAGACTAAGAGACAGAGAGAGACAGGACAGACAAAAATAGACAAAGACACCTCCTCCTAACCTAGAACAGAACAGCACTGGACCACACATGGTGTTCCTGATGTCTGTTACCCCAAACACTGAGTGTGTCTATACTTTGGCTATTCAGAAATAGGCACAGAGTGCAGCGCTATGAGCTTGTATATCTGCTATTTTTGTCGCGTTGCGAAGTCCACTTCAGCCGACTCAGCGCCGTTGGAGATATGAATCGTAACTCGTATCCCCCCCTAGACAACAGCCGTTTCAGCCCCCCCCCCCTTCCAGTCAAACGTTTAACTTCTTGGGACGTCTGTCCCAAGAAGTTACCCATTTGCCATCTTGGAAGTTAGAATGCGTTGACATATTCTCTGAGAGACACAGATAGAGATACGAGAGATACGTAGAGATAGAGAGAGATAGAGAGAGAGAGAGAGAGAAAGAGAGAGAGATGACAACGGATAGGCAACAAAGAGGTAATGCTTTCCGAGAAGACCTCCTGCTCTCCTCTGTTACAGTAAAGGTCACCTCTGTTACAGAAAGCTCTATGTTACAGTAAGGTCACCTCTGTTACAGTAAGGTCATCTCTGTTACAGTAAGGTCACCTCTGTTACAGTAAACTTTACACTGTTACAGTAACTTGGTCACCTCTGTTTACAGTAAGGTCATCTCTGTTACAGTAAGGTCACCTCTGTTACAGTAAGGTCATCTCTGTTACAGTAAACTTTACACTGTTACAGTAACTTGGTCACCTCTGTTACAGTAAGGTCACCTCTGTTACAGTAAGGTCTCTGTTACAGTAAGGTCTCTGTTACAGTAAGCTCTCTGTTACAGTAAGGTCACCTCTGTTACAGTAAACTTTACACTGTTACAGTAACTTGGTCACCTCTGTTACAGTAAGGTCACCTCTGTTACAGTAAGGTCTCTGTTACAGTAAGGTCTCTGTTACAGTAAGCTCTCTGTTACAGTAAGGTCACCTCTGTTACAGTAACTTTACACTGTCACAGTAAACTTGGTCATCTCTGTTACAGTAAGGCCACCTCTGTTACAGTAAGCTCTCTGTTACAGTAACGTCACCTCTGTTACAGTAAGGTCACCTCTGTTACAGTAAGCTCTATGTTACAGTAAGGTCACCTCTGTTACAGTAAACTTTACACTGTTACAGTAACTTGGTCATCTCTGTTACAGTAAGGTCAACTCTGTTACAGAAAGCTCTCTGTTACAGTAAAGTCACCTCTGTTACAGTAAGCTCTCCAGACCTTCATCTATACGCCCCCAGCCTGGCCCTCAGCCCCATCCCCCACCAGACAGCCATGATGGTACAGACCAAACATGGAAAGGTAGGTAGGGGTTGGGGGTTGTGAGGGGGGTGTGTGTGTGTGGGTGGGGGGGGGGTCTGGGGGGGATAACCTGTCAACTTGACATGTTATTTTTTTTCGATCCCTAACGACATGGGTGGCACGTGTTCATACATCAACCTTTACACCGGAGGCAGGCTGACATGCGTGATGCGCACATGTTTGAGATCATATCTTAACTGCCGCGTCCCCGTCACTCATCCTGTTCAACCTTTATGCCCCCGAGATGGCACATCCTGAGCCTATTGACATGTCATGAAAATATATACACCCTCGTCTCAGAGAAGGAAAACTGTGTATATGTTCTTATTTTTTTTGGCGGTGGGTGTGGTGGGGGTAGTTTTTAAGCATACCCACATAAGCAGACACATACAGTATGCACACA
>NC_137614.1:48040146-48065146 GCF_963280865.1 Gymnoscopelus braueri | reverse complement strand
TACATGCAGTGCATGTTATATAATATAAGTCTCTGTCAGGTGGAAACCTCATGTGTCCAAAACTGTTTTTTAAGGATTCAAAATCAAAAGCAGCAAAAGTATCAGATCTACAAGCTCGAAACACGAGGATCTGCTACTTTTGATGATAAGAGGTTTCTGCTAGACAGCAAACAATATAGGATATGTTTCTTTGAACAAACAGCCACACACATCCATGCACACACACACACATATAAAACATACACACGCACGCACACACAGGATCCAGCTGCAAGGAAGTCCCTAATGCCCTTGTTATCCTGTCCAGGTCGCCCATTCAGAAACACACACACACACACGCACACACACACACACACACACACACACACACACACACACACACACACACACACACACACACACACACACACACACACACACACACACACACACACACACACACACACACACACACACACACTCTGGTTGTATCATCACTCACTTGCACTTCTTTAATTACAGTAAACCACATTAACCCATTCAATCTGGGAATGCATCTCTGTCATTTTAGATTCCTTTGGCTATTCAAAAAAAAGCAGATCTACAAGCTCATAGCGCGGCATGAGCTTGTAGTAGCTTGTTGTATCTGCTTTTTTGAAAAATATCGTGAAAATGTGTGCAAATCTATAAATATATATTTTTGAAGGTGAACATTTGTAAAGTGTGTTGTTCCAGGAGGGACCCCCAGAAGTAAAGATTTGAGTAACAAAATGTTCGCTTAAACAATTATATCAACCCGATCGCCAGAGGAAACGTTGTCATTGAACGTTTTTCAAATTCCGTGCATAGACAACTGGAAAACCCCAAAATCCGTGCATAGCTGCCTCGCATCTCCCCCATTGACTCTAAACCATTTCGGAGGCGCGCAGTCTCAAGGGAACTGTCGCCATGTAAGGGACCACCGAGTGAGCTAAAGCGAGCGAGCGAGTTGCCGTCCCGAACGTTGCGACGTTCCCTTGAGCCTACTCAGCGCCGTTTTGAGTTACGTACCAATAGGCACAGAATCGTACATTTTGTTGTGCTGTTATGCTGTAGACCTTAAGTGGTTTTAATACTATGCTGACTGTATAGGGGCCAGCAATATAAAATCATTGATTTCTATACCTTTGTCTTTGATATTATAGCCAAAGCCACCGTACTGTAAAAACGAGCATCAGCTATCTGACAGTATAAGATCTAATCTAACACACACGCACACGTACACACACACACACGTACACACACACACACACACACACACACACACACACACACACACACACACACACACACACACACACACACACACGTGGTGGAAAAAGTACTCAAACGTATCAATACTGCAATGTAGAAGTACTCCGTTACAAGTAAAAGTCCGGAATTCAAAATGTACTTGAGTAAAAGTACAAAAGTATCAGTATCAAATATACTTAAAGTACCAAAAGTAAAAGTACTAATGTTTGAAAATAGCAGATCTACAAGCGCACAACGCGCTGTGATGCGACGCGTTGTGAGCTTGTAGATCTGCTATTTTCACATAGCCTACAGTAGGTAAAACATAGGGCTGAAGTGGTTAATGCATGTTTTATAATATAGTAATTTATATCGCAAAGTAACTAGTGACTTAAGTTTTCAAATAATTGTAGTGGAGTAAAAGTGCAATATTTGCCTCTGAGATGTAGTGGAGTAGAAGTAAAAGTACTGAAAATTGGAAATAGTCCAGTAAGGTAAAAATACATAAAATGTTTACCTAAGTACAGTACTTGAGTACACCACTGACACACACACACACGCACACACACACACACCCCTCCCCCCCCCCCCTCCGGCCCGTTTACGGGCAGAGCCTGGTGCCGGCTGCCAGCCCGGGTCGTAGGGGTCAGATAGGACGGGGGTCGGAGGTCAGAGCGTGGTGGTGATTTAGTATCCGTGGTCAGGAGACACCAGGGTCAGGGCCAAGACAATTTAGATAAGACCCCTTCCCCTCCGCGCCACGCGTCCCCTTCCTCTCTTTCTTCTTCCTCTCGCTTTTCAAGTGGGGAAGGCGTGAGCGGGGCGGATGAAGAGTGATAACGGTTTGCTGGATGGACCCACACACTAACACACACACACACACACACACACACACACACACACACACACACACACACACACACACACACACACACACACACACACACACACACACACACACACACACACACACACACACACGCGCGCGCGCGAGCACACGCACCGACTTCCTGCTCCTCTGTGCCCTTCGGCAAGGCATGCCAAAAAATAAACTACCATTATCCTCCGACAGTGGTGGAACAAGTACTCACATGTTTGACTTAAGTAAAAGTATCAATACTGCAATGTAGAAATACTCTGTTACAAGTAAAAGTCCGGAATTCAAAATGTGCTTCGATAAAAGTACAAAAGTATTGGCATAAAAATGTACTTCAAGTGCCAAAAGTAAAAGTACTCATTAATGCAGAATGCCCCATTTCAAGTTTTCAAATGTATACAAATCTTTTGAAAATAACAGATCTACAAGCTCACAATGCGACGCATTGTGAGCTTGTAGATCGGCTATTTTTCGACCAAAATGTATACAGCGCTGAAGCAGTAGTTTTGTAATAATAATCAAAATCTACAAAGTAACTAGTAACTAAAGTTTTCAAATAAATGTAGTGAGTGAAAGTACAATTAATATTTAGATCCGAGTATAAGTAAAAGTACTGAAAAACATTTTTCAAATACAGCAGGTCTACAAGAAGCATTCAGATTGGCTATTTTCAAATAGCCCAAGTAAAAAATGTACCACTTGAACCCTAGTATCCCTATTTTGGTCATAATAGGGGGGAAAATAGCAGGTCTATAAGCTCACAACCCGTCGCAATGTGACAGCTTGTAGATAATATTGGAAAAGAGATTTGGAATAGAGTGGGGGGAAAAAAGAGAGGGCCAAGTACAGACAAAGTATATAGGGTTTTATGTGGATAAAGGGGTCTGCATCCTTAGGCTGATTTTGTAGTGTGTTTTAAGGTTAAAAGGTTAATAACTATATAGCAGGATTAGAACATGTCCGGCTGCATAAAGCTGTCCTTACAGTACACTGTGATGCAAGCAACACACAGCTGCAGCCAATCAAATTAATAATGGGTATGTTAGATGTAGGTGAGCCAACGTGCAGGCATTGACAATACAGTTGACAACTGTCTATATGCTGGCACACTTAAACACCTATTATTATGTTTTATTGGCTGCAGCTGTGTTGCTGACGTCACAGCGTACTACTACAAGATTGAACCCCTTCTGCACTTCTGTACAGGAAAACAAACTGTACACAAGAACCAGCTAAGGGGTTTCATGTCCCTTTAAGTGGTTTACATGGAGCACAGATTGACAAAACAAAACAAAGCAGAGCTATAAGAGATTAAAACGTCTGGTTCCTTCTCGTTCCTCTCGTGTTGTTTATTAACAGTTCCAACACAACAAGCGCTCCTTTTTCTGCTGAGAGCTGCAGTGACACAACTGCGGCCGGGCCGGGGTCAGTGGTGGAAAAAGTATTCAAATTCTTTACTTAAGTAAAAGTACCAATACTGCAATATAAAAATACTCTGTTACAAGTAAAAGTCCAAAATAAAAAAATTACTTAGTAAAAGTACAAAAGTATTGGCATCAAAATGTACTTAAAGTACCAAAAGTAAAAGTACTAAATATTTGAAAATAGCCGATCTACAAGCTCACAACGCGTCGCGATGCGACGCGTTGTGAGCTTGTAGATCTGCTATTTTCAAATAGCCTATGTATAAAATAGGGCTAAAGTGGTTAATGTATGTTTCATAATATCATAGTTTATATCTGAAAAGTAACTAGTAACTAAAGTTTTCAAATAATTGTAGTGGAGTAAAAGTACAATATTTGCCTCTGAGATGTAGTGGAGTAGAAGTAAAAGTATTGGAAATTGGAAATACTCAAGTAAAGTACAAATACCTCAAAATTGTACTTAAGTACAGTACTTAAGTAAATGTACTTAGTTACTTTCCACCACTGGCCGGGGTCGGGCGCTGAGTCACGGCACGGCACGGCACACGATACGAAGCCCCCCCCCACCCCTACCCCCCCACCCCTACCCCCCGCCGTCACAACTTTATCTGATGTCCTGCCGTGACTCCATAAGCACACAGAGTTAAGGCCCTTTGTTGTGCAACGTCACATTCTAGGCCAAGTGGCCCGGCCTGCTGACCCACCGTGACCTTGGAGAAGAATTAAAAGGTCAAACCAGGAGCTGACAACTGGAATTCCAACCCTGACGACCCAGTCAGCGACGACAACAACAACGAGACTCTTCACCCCAAAGCCCCCCCCACCCCCCACCTCCGACTTAGCCACTTTAAACCAAGTAAAAGTAAAAGTATCAATACTGCAATGTAGTATTGTAAAAGTCCGGAATTCAAAATGTATTGAGTAAAAGTATAACATTATTTGCATCAAAATGTACTTAAAGGGCAAGACCACTTTGGTAGAGGTTTGGGTTGTGTATTTACCTTGCCATGATGTAACTCTAAAGGTGGGCAAGAAATACAAAATAATTGCTCCATTGATTAGAAATTGATAATTCAAAATATGCTCCTCATTGACTTACATTGTACGGTAAAACAGCTCTCAAAGTCACTCTTTTAGCACATAAACGAACGCAAACAAAGTTGATTCAGACAATATAGAACATCACCAAACCCAGTACTGTTTTTTTTTTTAAATAAAAATGTCAACTTCCTGTTGATTTTGCCATTTTTAATAAGTAGAAAACCTGGACTGGATCCGCGGATCCGGATCCAGATCTTCAAATAGTAAAATCAACAGGAAGTTGACATTTTTATTAAAAAAATTAACAGTACTGGGTTTGGTGATGCTCTATATTGTCTGAATCAACTATGTTTGGGTTCATTTATGTGCTAAAGGAGTGACTTTGAGAGCTGTTTTACCGTACAATGTAAGTCAATGAGGAGCATATTTTGAATTATCAATTTCTAATCAATGGAGCAATTATTTTTGATTTCTTGCCCACCTTTGGAGTTACATCATGGCAAGGTAACTACACAACCCAAACCTCTACCAAAGTGGTCTTGCCCTTTAAGGTACCAAAAGCAAAATAACTCATTATACAAAATGTCCCTTTTCAGGTTTTCAAATGTATACAAATCCTTAGAAAATAACAGATCTAAGTGTAGATCTGCTATTTTCAAATGGCAGATCTAGGGCTGAAGTGGTTACTGTATATGTTTTGTAATAATAATACAAATCTATAAAGTAACTAGTAACTAAAGTTTTCAAATAATTGTAGTGGAGTAAAAGTACAATATTTGCCTCTGAGATGTAGTGGAGTAGAAGTAAAAGTATTGGAAATTGGAAATACCCGAGTAAAGTACAAATACCTCAAAATTGTACTTAAGTACAGTACTTGAGTGCATATTTATTACTTTATTAATACTTATTTACTTTACACCACTGCTTTCAACCTGGCGGCCCCATTATTCTTACATAAACATCTGCAGCAACATATGAAAAAGATGGGTTTGAAACATGAAACAACAAGTACATAGAGTATATATATCGTCTCTGTCGGGTGGAAACCAATACGTCCAAGACTGTTACTTTTTCAGGATTCAAATTCAAAAACAGCAAAAGTAAGCAGATCTACAAGCTCAAAATGTGTTGATTCGTGCCGCATTTCGAGCTTGTAGATCTGCTACTTTTGCGAATATATTGATGGAGATAAGAGGTTTCTGCCCGAAATGTCTATTATCTTGTAGTTTGTTTTGTAAAATGTTATGCTATGTATAAGGTAATCAGGGCGTCAATGGAAAAGAGAGCTTGCTCTCAAATGACCTTCCTGAATAAATAAAGGTGAAATGAAAAAATGAAAAATGCCTGTGGGTTGTAGCAGCAACGGCAGTAAATGGGAAACACCAGATTAGGTAAGAGTAGAGGGAGAGATATGAATAAGATCAAATAGAAAATAAAATAGTCCGACACTAGACATCTGCACTTGGTCTCGACTGAGTTAACATAATGTATATCGTATCAATAAATACAAGTATAAACGTACAATCTGTCACCAGTGAATATATATACGTATGCATGGAAATACCTCCCCATCGCCAATGAAAATATGAATGCGTGTAGAGACTATCACAGTGAATATGATATGGATATAATTCGGTGTCAGACCTGGCCTTCAACAGAACGGTATTGTGGATTAATATATGTATAGTCTATCAACGGTGAATATAATGAGTGGATATATATACAGTCTGTCAACAATGAATGTATGAGTGAATATAAGTGGGTGTGTATGTCTTTGTGAGCTCGCATAAGTGTGATGTGTGTGTGTGTGTGTGTGTGTGTGTGTGTGTGTGTGTGTGTGTGTGTGTGTGTGTGTGTGTGTGTGTGTGTGTGTGTGTGTGTGTGTGTGTGTGTGTGTGTGTCTGTGTGTGTCTGTGTGTGTGTGTGTGTGTGTGTTAGAACAATGGTTGTCAACCTTTTACGGACCAGGGCCCACTTGAAAAAGCTTTCACAGCCCACCCAACGTGCATTTTCAGAGCATGTTTATTTTAATAATCAATTGATCAATTGTGTTGGATCAATATACTTTAAGTTTCCTAATTATTCCAATGAAAACTAATTTTCTCAAGGTTTTAAGGAAAACATACCATGAAGTTGTTTTACATTAGTTATTGTAATATTAAACTCCAGAAGCGAGGGCAACGTAGCAGCCCCAACCTCTAGTTCAACTTAAGAGAGACTTCACGTCATAAGATGAATGCAATGATATTTATTGATAGATACAGATGACATGAATGCAGTAGTATGCATGTATGAATAGTAATACAATTATATTAGATACTGCAAGTTTAACACTTTGGCGCGGGCCCCATCGCAGGAGAAGAATCAGATCAGATCAGTCCTGATCAGATCCTGCCTGTTGAAGGCAGGGGGCTCTTCAGGAGCCCGCCCCCTGTTGATAGGGCCAACCTGGTGGTGCCTGCTGCTTGGGCGGTGTCGGGGAGGTGGTGGGTGCCTGAACAGAGAGCATGAGAATGAGTCAGACAAGGAAGGAGGAGGAGTCCTTTTAAAGGACTGTCAATCAGCTCAGCTGATCTGATTGGAGCAGGACTAATGAGGTGATAGTTGAGGTATTACAATTTGCTCAGTCTCTCAGTTGAACTGTCGTTAATAAAAAACTCCTATTTATGTTTTTTTTTGCCAATAATTTAGGTTTTTATTTGTGTTTTTTGCCATGCATCCCCTGTGCTCTCTGTCCTCCATGCAGCATGCTCATGCTCTACATCATCTGTCAGGGCCACTGGGCCGGGCCGGGCAGTGTATAGCGTCTGGGTCCCACGTCTCTCGTTAGGACCGTCGTCCCGTCCCGCCCCTGCAGCCTGTGAGCTGCTTTCCTTCCTGCTCCCATTGTCAGGAGGCAGGCGGCTGGCCTGGCTGGCTGGCTGCATGATGGGGGGATTCCCTGGCACTCGGATACGGGACCCTCCAAGCGTCCCATCGTCCTGCCTCTCACCCCCTCCCTCCCTCACTCACCCACCCCTGCTACTCCTCCTCACCCCCCGTCCAACACTTGTAACCACTAAAGAACCAGCAAGTGAAGGTCAGGGCACACACACACACACACACACACACACACACACACACACACACACACAGTAGAAGTGTAATGACGCGCACACACACACACACACACACATAGGTGGTGGCTGTCTATGAATGTGTCAGCAGTAGAGAGGGTGATATAGAGATAGAGTGTGTGTGTGTGTGTGTGTGTGTGTGTGTGTGTGTGTGTGTGTGTGTGTGTGTGTGTGTGTGTGTGTGTGTGTGTGTGTGTGTGTTACTATACTTGTGAGGACAAATAGATGTTGTGAGGACCATTTTCTTGGTCCTCGCAAGAGAAATTGTTATTTTCAGGTTGAAAAAATATTTTTGGAGACACGTTTACGATTAGAAAAAGATGCAGGTTGGGATTATGGTTTAGGATTAGACCTTTAGAGGTTAGGGTTAGGGGGTTGGGGTTAGATTTTATCCCCTATTTTATACTTAGTTGTGCGGCGATGTCAAACACCGGAAAATAGCCGATCTACAAGCTCACAACGTGTCGCGTGAGCTTGTAGATCTGCGATTAAAAATACCCCACAAAAAATCATAAATCAATCATAAAATTGGCTTCCTAAAATGTTGGTGTCCTCACAAATATAGTAATACAAAGGTGTGTGTGTGTGTGTGTGTGTGTGTGTGTGCGTGTGTGTGCGTGTGTGCGTGTGTGTGTGTGTGTGTGAGATTAGAGGGAGAGAGAGAGAGAGAGAGAGAGATGTTGAAGAAAAGAGGACAAATCAAGGCCTAATGAAGCCAGGAGGTTTGCTCTTAGACAGCAGGTGATGAATAACACTCAATACTATTAATTGGAACAATCGCTGTTCATTTAGCTAAATCACTAGCAGGGCTAAACGAGAGTGGAGCCGACACGTGCATTATGTGCTGCTCGCCTCTCACTCTACCTCCAATGGTACTCACCCCCCTTCCTCTTCCTCTCCCCCTCCTCTTCCTCCCCATACACAGCTCTTATACGTTTTAGTCTTCTATCTTTTCCATTCCAACGTCCCCCCGACACCTTAAAACGCTCTCACCCATCTCGCTCCATCAAACCAACCTGCTCTCTCTCTAATCTATCGCACATCTCTTTGTGCACTTTTTGCTTTTCCTCCTACAGATTTTGTCGACATCTCACAAAAGTTGGTACACATGATCTCTGGACCTATGCGGTAAACATATACAGGCGGAATGTTGATATTCGCTACCGTTTGTCCATATGCTTCCAAAGTTAGTGGGAGAGAGAAAAAAAATCATGAACAAAACCTCCAGTCAATCCCAAATTTGAATCAGATGTCGAGGGTTATGTACTTAACGAATCGCCAAAAGCATTTCCACTTTGACCCATAGGGCGCGCCACAAATTTGCAGAATGTAACCGTTTGATGCAAAAACATGATTTTGGGGGGGATCAATCCCCTCCAATTTAGTTACACATGATCTCTGATGACACATGACAATGTAATTGGCTTGCAAAATTAGTGGGAGGGGCCTATTTCTTAAAATCCAAACGCAATGTATCACGAACGCAGGATCCGATTAGCACCGAATTTGAATCGCAAGTCGCATGGCCTCCGACGGTATTCCTCCCAGCGTATTCCTCGGATCCCGGCGGCCGCAACCTGCGACTCACGTTGGTGCAACCACTCTTGCAATTTCCCCAAATTGCGCCTTTTTAGTTCTGTATTTTTATTCTTGTTACAAATAAGTCGATACACTTATTTGTTTTAGCTCGTGCTCATTTGATTTTGCTATTTTGTCTCATCTGTTTAAGAAAGTAGGTAGCTGATATATTGCACTCTTACCTTAGCGCTAGGTATACTCTTGGTTGCTTGTTTTTGCAGGAAATGCACTTAAGACTTCTGGTGATTAGTAGTTTTGTTCCCTACCTATGTTGAATGCACTTATTGTAAGTCGCTTTGGATAAAAGCGTCTGCTAAATGACTGTAATGTAATGTAATGTATTTGTTTTTTATCGTTACCTATATCTACGTTTTATCCTTAAAGGCGTAGTAAAATGAAGAATACGTTTTTCACACTTTTAGAGCATACGTGTGGTCATAATATGGACATACCGAACAATAGATTCCTAAAAAAAAGAAAAAAAGAAAAATGTATTTTTATATCAAAAGTCCCTAAAAAGCCAATCTGAATTACTTCCTGTCAAACGAAAACGTACTGCGTGATGACATAGACTCTTATGAATATAAATTATAAAAATAAGCAACAAACATGCATGCTTCACACTGGCCGTCTCTCTCTCCCTTGGGCATCCTGAGTGGCAGACTACAAACACATGTAAAATAAAAAAACACCTTAAATATTTTATTTATTTTAGAAATGGTTCATCTTTCACTCAATAGGGGCAATGCCTGTCACAAGTTGATGATGTCATTTGTGTCATGTGTGGTCTAGCCCTATGGAATTTATGGAACGCATGTGAAAAAAAAAACATATTCAAAATTTGATGCTCATATTAACCTTAGGAAGTATTACGTTGTTTTTTATTTGCACATGCATTCCATAAATTCCATATGGCTACACCACATATGGACAATTGACATCATCAACTTGCGACGGGCATTTCCCCTATTGAGTGAAAGATGAACCATTTCTAAAAGAAACACAATATTTAAGGTGTTTTTTAATTTTACATTTTAGTCATAGAGGACAATTATAATGTATTAAGGCATAGTTGGCTTATTGTCATCGATTAGTGTCATCAAATGTACACATTGTTTACAACTGCCGTGGACACACTGGAGGCGCCGAGAGGGCGCAGACCGTCCGCAATGAGTTGGAGCAACGTCAACGCAGAAAGGGGTTTACCTTCTTTACCTTGTTTGACCGCTCTGGAAACACATTAAACACACAGTGTGAACAGGCGGACTTGCGTGACTCGCGTCAATGACACTTTCAGTGAGTTCAGGGCCTTTACTGCGGCGCTGCTGTGAGAACCCAATTTCCCCCGGGATCTATAAAAGTCAGATCTATCTCCATCTATCTATCTATCTATCTATCTATCTATCTATCCATCCATCCAGTGGGGAAACTAAACAAAACAATTATGTGATTATGATTATGTATGTGATTATGTGTTATCATTTAGCCATATTGTAGACTGTTTTCTACCCCAGTCACCAACTCCATCACCCCAAACGCACGCACGCACACGCACACGCACACGCACACACACACACACACACACACACACACACACACACACACACAAACACTCCTAAACTCATTTTGGCAGGGCCAACTTGAAGACCATAAGGGGGAGGGGGGAGGGGGACCACCCTCCCTCCACCTGGGCAATTAAAGCGGGAGCCAATTAAAGTGTGTGTAATAGTCCCTGCCGGGTGAGTTGTTAAACAAGATGGGGGTTATTGTCCTTGGAGGAAATGGCCTGGAACTCAAGACATCTTTGCTCTTTCTGTGGTCGATACACCTGCAACGCCCCCTCCTCCTCCCTCCCGTACCGGTGAAGTCTTGATTGCACCAAAAAAGATTACGGCTTCTGAAAACTATTTCCATTACACTACCAATCTGCTCGACTCATTAAGACCTGGAACGCATCTGTATCATTTTAGATTTCTTTGGCTATTCAAAAAATAGCAGATATACAAGCTCAAGCTCATAGCGCGGCACCGAGTGCCGCGCTATGAGCTTGTAGATCTGCTATTTTTGAAAAATTGTGAAAATCTTTGAATATATATATTTTTTTAAAGCGAACATTTGTAACTCAAATCTTTACTTCTGAGGGTCCCTGGAACAAAATATGTTACAGATGTTTGCTTTAAGAAAATATATATTTAAAGATTTGCACACATTTTCACGATTTTTCAAAAAATAGCAGATCTACAAGCTCATAGCGCAGCACTCGTTGCTGCGCTATGAGCGGGGGCGGCAGTGGCTCAGGGGTAGAGTGGCCGGGTAGAGTGAACTGGAAACCGGAAGGTTCCCAGTTCGATTCCGGGCTCCCCCAGAGTTAGTGTAGAAGTGTCCTTGAGCAAGACACTGAACCCCTAATTGCTCCCGATGAGCAGGTTGGTGCCTTGCATGGTTTCCTCCGCCATCGGTGTGTGAATGTGTGTGTGAATGTGTTAATGGCACAATCTATGTAAAGCGCTTTGGATAAAAGCGCTATATAAATGCACCATTTATCATTTTACCATTTATTTTGTACATCTGCTATTTTTGAATAGCCAAAGAAATCTAAAAATGACAGAGATGCATCCCCGGATTGAATGGGTTAATGTTGAAATTAGGACACAAAATTTGATATAAATAAAATAGCTTCATCTGTCGAGCACCAAGAGATGAAAATGTGGAGAGAAAAGGCGAACGCATTGCATTTGAACTGATAGTTGATAATGATAAACTGATCAAGTTTCAATGTACATATTATTTTGAAAGTATATTGTTTAGACTGATGCTAGGTTCTTGGTTTACCCGATGGTTCTCCATGTTCGATCCCCGGCTCCCTCCTGTCTGTGTGTCCTTGAGGAAGACACTTAACCCCTAACTGCTCTTGATGAGCAGCTTGGAGTCTCGCATGGTTTCCTCCGCCGTCGGTGTGTGAATGGAATGCTGCACACTGTAAAGGGCTTTGGAGCAGTGGTTCTCAAAGTGCGGTCCGGGGAGCTCCAGGGGTCCTGGGTTCCAGGGGGTCCCCAGCAAAAGTATTTAATACAGCATCACAATCATTGTATAACCACTTTAACCATTTATAACGTTGGCTATTCAAAAACAGCAGATCTACAAGCTCAGAGCTTTATTTGTATATTGAAAATGTTTGAATAATTTTTTTGGGGGGTCCGTGTCCAAATATATATAAATTTGGAGGTCCTTGACATGAAAAAGGTTGAGAACCACACGGTTCTTAAGTGATTTGGAGAAAGGCAACAATATACATGCACCATTTACCATCAATTTTATTTAACCATATGAACTCTAGCATTCCTATTTTGGGGGGGGGGACATTTGATGAAAATAGCTAATCTTAAAGATCATAGATCAGCTATTTTTCCGGTGAAGAGATTTGGAGTAGAGGGTAAAAAAGAAAAGGAGAGGACCAAGTACAGACCCTTGGGGACCCCTGTCAACTAGGGTTTAAGTGGTTAATGCACGTCCTCAGCCACATTCGCACGTGTGAATCTATGTCAGTAAGTATGTCTTCCCGAGTGTGTGCGTGTGTGTGTGCGTGTGTGTGTGTCGCGTGCGTGCACACACGTATGTCCGTGTGTGTGTGTGTGTGTGTGTGTGTGTGTGTGTGTGTGTGTGTGTGTGTGTGTGTGTGTGTGTGTGTGTGTGTGTACATGCGCGTGTACAGGAAGTCACAGCCCCTGGCTTCCTGTGGCGTCCATCGCTCACAACGACCTCAGAGCTTAATGACTCTTATGTAAGCAGGAACTGTGGGAAACACATCTGTGCTGTTTGACCTGCTTTAGGAAACAGGTACGAGGAGAGGGGAGGGGGGGGGGGGTGATAAAGTGTAACACTAAAGAGCCACTATAGCAATAATCTCTCATGACAGATTCAGAATCTGTCAGCACCACTACCATAAACATGTAGTGTTGTTGTTAGCAGGAATAAACACAAAAGCACCCGGGAGGAAGTGGACTAAGAACGGGGAGGAGCCAAACCTAGTTCCTTGCTGTTTCTACACAAAAAAGGAGGTGGTGCCCCGCAGAGGCAAAAAAAACAAATGGGTTCCCAGATTGCTATAGCAATGGTTCTCAATGTTAACCTGACTCTGATTGAGTTAACACGTTTACAATACAGCCTCCATCTGGGATCGCTCAGAGATTGGAGTTTACACCGACCCGTGCCCAGTCGAACCAATCAGCGGCAGCTACGGGCGGGATCTTGGCGAGACCGGGTGTGACGCCATCGAGAAGCACCTGTTCCATGTAGTTCTTTCACTAACAACAACACTACAAGTTGCGCAGCTACTATACGTCATGTAGACACGTCAATATGATTGGTTGGAGTTAGCACACCCAGACGGTGACAGACAGTCCCATCCAATCACCTGCCAAGTAGCTTGAAAAAAGGGACCGCCGTCTTGCAGCAGTTGGGCTACCGAGATCCCAGACAAGTGTGACGCAAGCTTCTTCCATCTGGCGGAGTCAGGTTATCTCAATGTAGGGTCCAGGGACCACCAGATGTCCAAATGGACCTGTTACGGGTAGAGCAAGCATGCTTTAATAGTGAGAGAGAGAGCGTACCACCGCACAGATGTACTTAATGCTTTAATTAAGGGGCCGTTTAAAAAGAAAGAACGAGCGAGTTGATATCTCAAGGTATGTTTGGAGTGGACATGAGGAGGTTTTAGGCTGCAGGAGCGGCAGTCCACCTCTGTTAACCCCCGCATTCCTGTGATAATGAATGATGATCATATCACATTATTATTCTGCCTGTAAATGGTCGCATTCATTGCTGTTTCCTCAGCAGAAAACCATTCGTTCTCCCCATTTTTTATTTCCGGCAGGTGGATGGATCATGGATGCTGTGTTGATAATTCTCATCACCAAATGCCTGTCTACGCGTGCTTATCATATCTCACTGTACTCGACTATTCCGCCAAGAATGAGAACGGCACAAACTGCACAGGAAAATAGGTGAAATAGGAAAACAGGCATAAGTGCCTATATGCCGGCAATTTATGTTCATTCGTTTCCCAAAAATGTAACGGTAACCATATCTGAACATAGCTTTAGTAACACGGGAAAGTTGCTCTGTCAAATTGGAGTACATGCTTTTAAAACTGTTACGTCTTCAAAAGTACAAATTACAGAGTACATATTCTTTGTATTATCAATGCATCGCTATATTGATTGAAATAAATACATAAAAATCAACAGTGAAAATAGCTGTGGCTTACGTAGCTGGTTAAAAAAATGACTATTATTTTCTTAGTTATAGTTAAAAGTACAATATTTGGTGGAATGAAAGTCATGATCCAAGAAGAAACTGCAGGCTTTCTATTCCTGGGAAGTTAGCATGCTATAAAGGAAGCCATTGTTCTCATGCTAATAAAAAACAAACAAATGAAATCTTGTTAAAACAAAACAAAAAAAGCCTAATGATGATGTCACTGGTAGGAGGGTTTCTGAAATGTCCACAGCCCTCCTATGAGACACACACTGAGTAGATTGTTTTAATAACCATGAGCATTGGTGAGGACCAATTACGGTATACGGTATGAATATGGGTTGAAAATGGGTGAGGTCGCCCTTCAATACTTCGTAACAGTCCACCATTGACCGTTCCACAATAAACACCATGCTGCGGACAATTTTACGCTGACCCTGTGTGTGTGTGTGTGTGTGTGTGTGTGTGTGTGTGTGTGTGTGTGTGTGTGTGTGTGTATTCATCACTCTTCACACTTTACTGTCTCAATCTCGGGGAGATTAAGGGCCTAATCAAGCCAGCGTCTGCCCTTAATGAGGGGAAATTGAAAGATAGATATAGCGCTTTATACAGCTGATTAACCAGTGATGTGTGTGTGTGTGTGTGTGTACGTGTCCGCACGTGTGTGTGTGTGTGTGTGTGTGTGTGTGTGTGTGTGTGTGTGTGTGTGTGTGTGTGTGTGTGTGTGTGTGTGTGTGTACGTGTCCGCATGTGTGTGTGTGTGTGTGTGTGTGTGTGTGTGTGTGTGTGTGTGTGTGTGTGTGTGTGTGTGTGTGTGTGTGTGTGTGTGTACGTGTCCGCATGTGTGTGTGTGTGTGTGTGTGTGTGTACGTGTCCGCATGTGTGTGTGTGTGTGTGTGTGTGTGTGTGTGTGTGTGTGTGTGTGTGTGTGTGTGTGTGTGTGTGTGTGTGTGTGTGTGTGTGTGTGTGCTTGCGTGCGTGCGTGCGCACGTGCAACACACCAGTAACAACCTTTCACCACCACTCGCTAGTTAACCGGTAAAGCAACCGTGTAATTTTTTTATTTTGCTGTTGGCTAATTCAAAAATAGCAGATCTACAAGCTCGAAGCTCGTCACTTCGTGCCGCGCTGCGAGCTTGTACATCTGCTATTTTTGAAGAAAAAAAAATGAAAAATCTCGAAAGTGTTTAAAAAATCTTGAATGATTTGGATTTTTTTTTTTACACAAAATAATCTTCTCTTCTGGGGGGTCCCTGGCACAAAACATCTTCATATGGGGGGGGGGCGCGGCCAAATATATATCAATTTGGGGGTCCTTGAGAACTACTGATTTAGAAGGTATTTGTCTCAGGTCTTCATGGGTTAAGCAAACCCAGGTTCTGTCACAACACGCAAACGACAAAATGCCAGAAGGCATGCATGGTTATTTGCACTGTGTGTGCTATACGGTTCACACGTATAGGGTTATGAATGATGTGTGTACACATACATACACATACAGCACTTGTATGTGCCAAACATGTAACTGCCATTTTAGTCTTTGTACAGACGTAGGGCCATCATAGCAAATAATCTACCCTTTTAACAGGTTTGCTGCGGCGCTGGCTGTTTCATCGCTAAAGCCCTGCAGCTGAGCAGCTGGAAGGTGAAGGGAGTTCATGGTTCAACGGTGCTCGATGAATACGTCTATTCTGCAGAGTGTTGTCAACAGAACACTGGACAACCCAGAGCATAAGAGTGATAAAAACCGGCCCGGACGGCTGGCGTAACCGTCACGGGTTCGAATCCCGATCCCGACGACCTTTGCTGCGCGTCAACCCCCCCCACCCCCCCCATCTCCCTACTGCATATCTATCAATAAAGGCAGAAAAAGCCCCAAAAATATATTTTTTAAAAAGGGTGATAAAACCCTCCCGGAAATTGAGGGTGTCATCGCATGAATGTATATGTCGTTGTTGTCGGGCAGAAACCTCTTATCTCCATATTTTAACTTTTTGTGTTTTCTCATAAATTAACGCCCTACTTGATCATACTACAGCGTCACACAATAGCATCAAATCTACAAGCTTGAAACGCGACACGTTTTGAGCTTGTAGATCTGCTACTTTTGCCATTTTAGAATTTGAATCCTGAAAAAGTAAAAGTTCTGGACATACTGTATGAGGTTTCCACCCGACAGAGACGAAGATGTGATACATTAAAGTCCACCTGGTCTATCTCCACGTTACGCCTGATTTATACTTCTAACATGCAATGTTTTGTTTTAAATTAAGCATTCGTTTTCAACGCAAATCAGTACACATTACTGTATGTCTCGAGTCATGTGATGAAGATGGATCTGTCCGATTTTTCAGATTCCATTCCGGGTTAGTTTTGGCTACCATTCACATCCAAACGTTGCAGTAGGGGCCTGTTTTGCAAAAAAAAACATTGCAAAAATAACAAATCTCCCTCACATTGAGGGGCCTTCTAAACAGTGCAGAGCCGTTTCACTTCCACCCATACTCATGCTACAACTCACTTGTTTGTTGCAGAAACAAACGCTGTCATGCATCGTGTGACAACGACTGTCAAACAGTGGTGGAAGAAGTACTCAGATATTTTACTTAAGTAAAAGTATTAATACTGCAATGTAGAAATACTCCGTTAGGGCGCGCTCCCACCAAAACATGGTCGGCTAGCGTTAAACGCAGGTTGTGCGCGGCCACAGTTTTTTGCAGCCAGCGGATTAAAAAAAACGGGAGTGACGCGCCTGTCACTCACTTTCAGGACCCTCCCCGTAGCCCGCACCGCCTTCTGCCTTGAGCACCATGGTGCTTCCTGAGTCTTGGGACGGTCCGCCTTCGATTCACCCGATTGGACAGAGGGGGAAAATCAGCTCCTGCCAGCAGTTTTATGCTTCAAATGGACAAGTCGTGTAGAGCGGATAAACGCAAGGTCTGCGCAACAAGCGGAAAGATCCGCTCTTGCGTGAATCCACGCATTTGCATTGACAATGCATTGGCAGATTCCGCCCCAGAGGTAAAATAAAAGTGCGGTGGGAGCGCGCCCTTACAAGTGAAAGTCCGGAATTAAACATTCACTTGAGTAAAAGTACAGAAGTATTGGTATCAAAATGTATTTAAAGTACCAAAAGTAAAAGTACTAAAATGTTTGAAAATAGCAAATCGGCCAGGCTATTTTCCAATAGCCTGGGTATAATATAGGGCGAAAGTGGTTAATGTATGTTTTGTAATGTAATAATGTATATCCACAAAGTAACTAACTAAAGTTTTCAAATAATTGTAGTGGAGTAAAAGTACAATATTTGCCTCTGAGATGTAACGGAGTAGAAGTAAAAGTACAGAAAATTGGAAATACCCCAGTAAAGTAAAAATACCCAAAGATTTTACTTAAGTACAGTACTTGAGTACAATGAATGAATTAATGAATTAATTAATGAATGAATGAATGATTTATTTTCGTGTCCGGCTGCCTTTCACAGCCCATCCCTTACGGGATTATTCAGACACATTAAACAATGTTTCCAGTGCCAACATGCTGACACAAAAAAATAAAAATAATAATAATAATAAGGGTAATAATAATAATAATAATAATTATTATAATTATAAATAATACATAATAATAAACAAAATCGATAATTACCACACTGTATACATAACTCTGATCAGAATTACAATTTAGTGATCTAATTTTCAAACTAGAGAGTGGAGGGCAAAAGAGAGAGAGAGAGAGAGAGAGAGAGAGAGACATTGAGAGAGAGAAACATTGAAAGAGAGAAAAGAACAGAACACCAAGAGAATGAACAGAAGACAGACTTGAATGTTTAGCTTGGACAATACTGTGAACTCAAATATTGTATTTCAATATAAATAACTCAAGGATTGGGGGTGAGAACACGTTGGTATGATCAGGTTCCAGGCTTTATGGATAAAATTTGAAATTGCGAATGTGTACATGTACTTAGTTACTTTACACCACTGCTGTCAAACAAGGTTTTCAGAGTGCATATCGTTTGCCTGTAATCACAGTCACCACAATTGTGTCTCGTGTCTTACGAAAAGCTATTGCTCTCTGAACTTTATTTATATTTATGTGACTATTTTACTTGTTGTTCGCTGACTAGAGTTCAAGTTTATACTCTGATCTCATACTTGTAATTTGCACTGCTAAACGCCTAATTTATTTTTTGTTGATTGAATACTTTATTAGTCAGATATGTAAACAGCACATGGTACAGTAAGACATTAAGGCGGCAGTGAATGACACCTCCTTTCAAGGGGAATTTACATTGACCTCCCCTTGTGGTCTCCTGATAGATGTTTTTTCAGCCAATTTTGAAATAAACCAGTGATGCACGTCCGTTCATCATGTATAGTGTCAGGGCATTCTAACATTTCTAAATTGTACATCGTGTGTGTCTAACTGTCTATTCACAACACTGTACGTATGAACACAATCGCAAGTTGCGCCCTCAGAAAGTGCTGTCTTTGTCAACATCTGCAACGTCTACGTCTCGAGTGCAAGACGGCGGACGGTGTTTTTTTTCGATAGCGTGATAATTACCGCGTCAATGACAAAGTGTTTGATAGATCGCTAATAAGTGTGACTGAACCCCGGAACATGTGAGCGTGTCACCGCGCCCGCAACCACAAGGACCTGTCACCTCCCATCAGCCTTTATCAGGCTGGGTGAGAGAGAGAGGTCTACACGGTGTCGCTGAATATCTGTTCCCCCCCCACCCCCCCAACCCCCAACCCCTCCTGTTCAACACGGCGGGCGGTGCCACCCCGTATCTCCTCCCCGGGGAAACAAAACGCAGCGCGGCTCAAAAGAAATGGAAAAAAAGGGAACCAACTCGCGCTTTATGAGGCGAGAGATAGAAACATATGGAAGGAGAACGAACGGGCGACGAAGTGTGGTTGTGTGTGTGTGTGTGTGTGTGTGTGTGTGTGTGTGTGTGTGTGTGTGTGTGTGTGTGTGTGTGTGTGTGTGTGTGTGTGTGTGTGTGTGTGTGTGTTTGTGTGTGTGGGGGGGGGGGGTGCAAAAAGAAAGGGTGTCATCATGTGTCAATAGGTGGTGGAAGTGTAGGAAATAGGGGGGGTGAGAGAGAGCGATAGTTGTGAAAACAAACAAGGGGGGTAAAAAGTGTGTATTATAAAAGTGTGTATTATTGTGTGCATCTGTGTGTGGTGGAGAGAGTGACAGGGAGAGAAAGAGCAAGAGAGCACGGGAGAGAGAGAAACAGAGAGAGCGAGAGAGAGAGAGAGAGAGAGAGAGAGAGTCTATGTCTAGTCTATGCAGTCTGGTGGAACTTCTCTCATCTCAGCGCATTTGGTTTGCTCCCATTCTTCATTAACTCCATTAACAGATGAGCCGCGGCGATTAGTGAAGCTTCCCGCTGATTCAGCTCTCACCCCCCCCACCCAGCACCCACCCAGCACCCTCCACTACCACCCCCCCCCCTCTCTCTTTCTCTACTACTCTTTCGTCGCTCTATCGCTCCAACACTCTTCCTTTTCTCTCTCTCTCTCTCTCTCTCTCTCTCTACCCCTCGCTCTCATCATGTCCCACTGGGGGGCTGTAAGACCACTCTGCCAGCTGACAACCCCCCCCCCCCACTCCCCACCCCACCCTACGACTATGAACAGCAGAGCATGCACGCACGCGTAGCGTAGAAACGGTTAAATGCGCTTGCATGTTCTTTTGCTGTCGGGCAGAAACCTTGTATCTCCATATGACAACTGTTTTTTCTTTTCATAAATTAATGCCCTACTTTGTAATACAAGAATGTCACGCCAAAGTGGCAAAAATAAATGCCAGTCTTCAATCTACAAGGTCAGTGAAAGCGGTCTTTCTGTGCATTTCAAAATGACTTTTTTCCTATTGATTAGTCACCCCATGGAGACTTGAATTCATGGATATTTCTTTTTTTGTCTGTTTTTGTCTCATTCCTAAGCCAATAATTTGATGACCGGCAGCTGTTCCGGTAGGAGACACAAAGAGTCTCTTTGTGTCTCCTACCGGAACAGCTGCCTACCGGTCCTGCTGGTCATCAAATTATTGTCTTAGGAATGCTACAAAAACAAACAAATATCCATGAATTCAAGTCTCCATGGGGTGACTAATCGATAGAAAAAAATGCATTTTGTGGGTGAACTATCCCTTTAACAGTAAAAAGTATTAACAAGAGCTTGATATTAGATCCATTGGTACACAGGTTGCTTTTTGTTCTATTTAAAAACGTTAAAAAAAAATGGCCTCACAGGCACATATAAAAAGAAAACATTTTAAGAAACAAACTCCAGACACACTTTCTAGGAATTCAATCCCGACCGATCCCAGTTTCCTGGTGGTTGGTTGATTCATTTACAGAAGAAGAGGCGCATGCCACTAAACAGCCATAATAAGTTAAACTCACAGCTCTGTTCCAAGGGCTATAAAGCCATTCCATCCCTCCTCCCCACAGAGCCTCTTCACTCAGCTAACCATTTTACTGCGCCGTGCCATCTTAACCCATTAAGACCGGGAACGTGTGTGTGTCATTTTAAGATTTCTTTGGCTATTCAAAAATAGCAGATCTACAAGCTCATAGCGCGGCACCGAATGCCGCACTATGAGCTTGTAGATCTGCTATTTTTGAAAAATCGTGATCTTTTTGGCAAATATTTTAATATAACATGAAAAAGTGTGAGGACCACTGATATAGAAACATACGATTTTCTAAAAAACTGTTGGATTTAGAAGACATTTGTAGAATCCCCCAGAAGCAAATATTTCGCTTTAAAAAATGATATATATTCAAAAGATTTGCACAAACTTTCACGATTCTTTTTTCAAAAATAGCAGATCTACAAGCTCATAGCGTGGCACTCGGTGCCGCGCTATGAGCTTGTAGATCTGCTATTTTTGAATAGCCAAAGAAATCTAGAAAAGACACAGATTCTTTCCCGGTCTTAATGGGTTAACCCATTAAGACCGGGAAGAACGCAGCGGTGTCATTTTTTATTACTTTTATTTCTTTGGCTATTCAAAAATAGGCGATATACAAGCTCATGAGCGTGTAGATTTGAGCTTGTAGATTTTTGTATTTTTTTAAAGATTTTTTTTGGGGGTCTTTTTGCCTTTATTCATAGATTACAGTAGGCTGACAGGAAATGGGGGGAGAGATGGGGGGGTTACACGCAGCTAAGGTCGTCGAACCCACAACGCACTGTCAGGCTGGTAATGCCTAGGCGAACATTTTTAACTCCAATCTGTGCTTCTGGGGGTCCCTGGAACAACATATTTTGAGATGGGGGGGGGGGGGGTCCGTGGCCAAATACATATAATTTTTGGGGGTCCTTGACATGGAAAAGTTGGAGCACCACTGATATAGCAACATACTGTTAGGATTTAGAAAACATTTTGGCCGCGGATCCCGATCTCAAAATGTTTCATTCCAGGGACCCCCCAGAGGCCAAGTTTTGAATTACAAATTTTTGCTTTAGAAAACATATATTCAAAGATTTGCACAAATGTTCAAGATTTTTCAAAAAAATTGCAGATCTACAAGCTCGTAGCGCGGCACTCTTTTTTGAATAGCCAAAGAAATCTAAAAAATGACACAGATGCGTTCCCGCCGGTCTTAAAGGGTTAATGCACTCTCCTTCCATCTAGCCCCCTGTCCTGATAGGCAGTGCCAGGGGGGCAGTCTGCCTGGCATTGCACTGTGCCATTAGCCACGGCTGGCTCTTTAGCCAAGAGGAAAAAGAGGGGGAGAAAAACAGGGCAGCTCACAGCAGAAAGGTACTTTAGAAGCAGGATAGGGAAGAAAGTACAGGCCTACAGCAGACAGGGAAAAAAAGAAAAAGGGTCCATTTGGTTCCATTTGTACACTCTAGGGAGTTAAATTCAAAGATTAAAAAGACACTTTCAAAGCCGGAGTCCCTGTTCTATCTGGGCATGGTCATAATAGGCACAATTCTTCACCCCAAAAAAAAATCTGAGATTAAAAAAGTCCACATATATAGGAACAATGTGGCTCCATTGTGAAGCTCTGTTTTATCTATGACATATGACTCAGAATTTGGGGGTTTCAGGATGATATATAGATTTTAAAATCTATATCTCTAAAAGTTCAATATTTCTAAAAAGTTTAAAGCATTATTATGACAAACAGACACCCAGGGAGACACAGATTAGCCTGGAAACCAGACGAATCTGCCATTGCAACAAAATCAAAATTTGCCCTCGGCAGAGTTGGTCTGGCACCGCTCAGCTGTGATTGGATTTCACTCCCTCCGAAATAGCAAGGGACCAATCAGGGCCCAGTATATGCAAATATGGGGCGGGGTTTATAACCAGAGGCATTTTTTTTTATTCGCCCCCTTTGAAATGCAGGTTCCACACAAAGATTCCAGACTAATATCTACGCAGTGTTATTAGTCTGGCTGGGCTATGCCAGGCTATAGACACAGATGGCTGAACTCGTGCAAAGTGGTAGAAATGTCCAACAATGTTGTCGTACAATCGTTGCTGTCGTCGGGCAGAAAGATGTGTAGATCTGCTACTCTTGCTGTTTTTGAATTTTTCAGTGTAGGGCTTAAGTGGTTAACACGCAGGATTTCACAGTGTATAGAGGAGAGAGGAACAAGCTAAATGGATTTCTGTAGCATCTTTTATTCCCTGGCATCTGGTTTATAATAGACCCAATTAGCACATTAACCCATTGATACCTGGAACGCATCTGTGTCACTTTAGATTTCTTTAGGCTATTCAAAAATAGCAGATATACAAGCTCATAGCGCGGCACCGAGTGCCGCGCTATGAACTTGTAGATCTGCTATTTTTGAAAAATCGAGAAAAAACATTTTCAGTTTTTTTTTTCCAAAAAATTGTTAGGATTTAGAAGATAGTTCTAGAATCTTCTCAGGTCTTAATGGGTTAATTGGACTCGTATCGCTCCAACGGCCTCCTCCCCCCCCCCCCCCCCCCCCCCCCCCCTCCCGTCCCCATCTCCTGTCCCAGTCTCTCTCTTCCCTCTCTTCCTCCCTCCGTCCTAACTTCCTTCCTTCCTTCCTTCCTTCCTTCCGAGCCGCTCTCGCAAAAAAAGAAACAAAGTGAAAAAAAAATCCAGGTTGTATCATGTTGCCACTTTTGGCCCCGGCGGCAGAGACTTGGATCGTCTTTAACCCATTGAGACCTGAGAAGATTCTAGAAATGTCTTCTAAATCCTAACAGTTTTTTGAAAAAAATCAAAAAAAAATATTTTCGAGATTTTTCAAAAATAGCAGATATACAAGCTCGTAGCGCGGCACTCGGTGCCGCGCTATGAGCTTGTATATCTGCTATTTTTGAATAGCCAAAGAAATCTAAAGTGACACAGATGCATTCCAGGTATTAATGGGTTAAGGCAGTTTCTTAGGCGCCGAGACACACAGACCTGTCACAGACAGATGGGAACCTTCGCTGACAGAAAAACGACAGCGTTTGTCCGTCTCGTGGAGTCGTGCGGGGAGGGGGGGGGGGGGGACTGCGTATTCAGTTCTGACTTTTTGATCAGTAATAAATCATAGAACAAAGAGGCCGCCGCTCAAGAGATCTCTCTCTCCTCCCTTTTCTACCCCTTTCGGTGAGATCTGAGAGGGCTCCGTCGCCAAGGTTTCACTGCTGTGGAAACAACAACAATAACAGCCCGCCCGACAACAACAAAAAGACTGTAGAATGCATAAACATGGGCCTGTGCTGTGCTGCGCGGCCCTGGGTGGGTGATTTGGGGAGGTATCGGGGTGCATACCTACCTCCGCTGCCGTTTTTTCTTCTTCTTCTCTTTCTCTTCCATTTCCAGCCTTGTGGTTTCATGTCATGGAACTAATGACCTGCCAGTTGACTTCTAGTGAGACCTGGTTTTGTGCGTGTGTGTGTGTGTGTGCGCGTGCATTGAGAGCTGATTTACATATGCTTGTTTTGCTGGGTGTGTGTGTGTGTGCGCGCACACAGAGTGTGCATTGTGTATGTGTGTGTGTGTGTGTATGAGTCAAACGCTGCAGTGGCCTGAAGATCCCTGAAGTAAGACGCCTTTGCCCTCTCTCTCTCTGGCACAAGGTGTTTGCCATGAATTATTGACTCTCTCTCTCTCTCTCTCTCTCTCTCTCTCTCTCTCTCTCTCTCTCTCTCTCTCTCTCTCTCTCTCTCTCTCTCTCTCTCTCTCTCTCTCTCTCTCTCTCTCTCTCTCTCTCTCTCTCATCCATCTACATGGGACCTCCTCCCTGACAACTCAAAGGGCAGGAATCATCTTTCAACCCGTGTGTGAGTGCGCGTGAGTGTGTGTGTGCGTGTGTGTGTGTGTTCCCTCACAGTGACACATCATGTGAAGCAGCGGAGCGGAGGCGAGAGAGAGGCCTGCTGATTGAAGCCTTACACGGCCTCCTGTCTTGTTACCCTCACACAACAACATCACACAGACACACACA
>NC_137614.1:48034737-48037237 GCF_963280865.1 Gymnoscopelus braueri | reverse complement strand
ACCAACTTTATCACATTTTAGAGTGTCCACACTACCTTGTACCACCTCTGCAGTAGCCTATACGCGATGAACATTAATTATTAATTAACAAGAATATTCCTGGTTCCTTTACCTGCAGACAACCTTTTCAAACCTTGAACTCCCCAACTTCAAACGCAGCCCTATAATAAACAAGCCGTGCCGTGCAGTGCCGTGCCGAGCTGCTGTGTGAAACGCCTTTTCTCTCTGCAGGCCGACCCAACGGCAGCACAGCCCCCATTAGGATGTAATGCTCTCTAATATAGCCTGAGAGTCCGCCCGTCTAATAGATCCAGGCAGGCCTGCATCACGCCGACGGCTCTCCCCCTTCGGTAATAACGGGGCTGTAATGGAGAGACGAGATGTAAAAAAGCGTCCATGTCAGCAGCATATCGGTGGTTAATGATCTATTAAGTGAATCCATGGTGCTTATGGACAGCGGAAAAAAAGTGTTGATGCTTGCTTATTCGCCCCCCCCACCCCACCCACCTAATGAGAGTTTCCCATCCTACGGATTTTAGGAATGAATAACAAGAAATAAAATCACCTTTTAGAATGTTACATTTAACAGTTGACAAGGTGCTGCGCGCCGTGGCGCACCGACCGACCCGGTAGAGTGGCGAGAGAGACAACTAACTGGCTTCTCCACAGCTCCGACTACACCTCGCCGGCGGATGCATTCAGGTTGCAGGCCACCTGCTATACCGGGAGCCAGCTATATGGACCCGGCTATTCTGGGGGGAACATTATTAGTATTGTGTGAGCTTGTAGATCGGCTATTTTTTTGTGAAGAGATTTTTTTGGTGCATGTTACTGTCTAGGCCAAGTATAGCCTATACAGAGCCAACAGGCTCCAGGCTATATAGAGGAGGCCTATACGGTGATGGTGGTGGGGCTAAAAAGGAAGAGATGCACACTCCCCTCACAGGGACTGGATTTATTAGGCTATATCCTGAACCGGAGGACCTTTATCCTTGCATGTGTGCGCGCAGGGTGTTCTGAATCTGAAGGCCGGGGGGGTTGCATGCATGGTACAGACACCATGCATAAAAGATATTCATTTTTTTCTTCCAAGATTTTTATTTATAGAAAATAGCAGATCTACAAGCTCGCATCGCGAGGCCTTGTGAGCTTGTAGATCGGCTATTTTCAAATAGCCAGTGATGCACGGAGCTCGCGGTTAACTCATGCGTCGTCTTGTCTTGGAAGTCTGGCATTGAAGTTAAAGATGTTTTTGGTTTTGTTTTGTTTTGTTTGTTCCATTGAGAATCAGACCCTGTCTGTCACCCACACATTCCGAGGTAAACCAGGTGATCTTATATTTGACCGTTTTGACAACTTTGCATGCGTAATGATAACCTATAACCACTTGAACCCCGCAGGCAGCATCCATATGGCTATTCTGGGGAGGGGGGGGGGGGGGGCTTAGCATTGTGAGCTTGTAGATCCGCTATTTTTTGGTGCATATATTATAGGCCAAGTACAGAGCCAACTCGGGTCCAGTTTATTAAGTCTATAGAGAATGTGTAAGTTCCTAAATCAGCCCCTGCAGACCATTTATCAAAGAGCACAGGGGTGGGTAGGGGGGTAGCTGTGTTAGTACGTTGTCAAGCTGTACTTGTAAGGCCACTATACTGTGTGAGGAAGAGTGAGGAAGAGTTAGATGTGGACTGAAAGACAGTTCATCATAGTGTTGTTGCTGCTGTGTTGAGCTTTACGCACGGAGAGCCTCGAGTCACTATACGGTGACGCAAGACCTGAAAGGAGAGCACATGCGTTATATGGCTGCACCTGTCTCTCTCTCTCTCTCTCTCTGTGTGTGTACAGTGGTGGAAAAAGTACTCACATTTTTTACTTATAAGTAAAAGTATCAAAACTGCAATGTAGCAATACTCTGTTAAGTAAAGGTCCGGAATTTAAAATGTAGGCCTACTTGAGTAAAAGTACAAAAGTATTGGTGTCAGAATGTACTTAAAAGTACCAAAAGTAGAAAGTACTCATTATGCAGACTGTCCCATTTCACAAGTTTTCAAATGTATAAAATGTATTTAAAAAAAAGATTTTTGAAAATAGCAGATCTACAAGCTCACTCACTACAAGCTTGTAGATCGGCTTTTTTTTTTTCAAATTGCCGAAATGTATATATAGGGCTGAAGTGGGTTGTATGTTTTGCAATAATAATCAAAATCTACAAAGTAAGCCTAACTAAAGTTTTCATATGGAGTAAAAAGTACAATATTTGCCTCTGAGACGTAGTGGAGTAGAAGTAAAAGTATTGAAAATTGGAAATACCCAAGTAAAGTAAAAGTATCTCAAAATTGTAGCCTATACTTAAGTACAGTACTTGAGTAAATGTACTTTACACCCCTGTATGTGTATGAAACTGGGAAAAAAAGTTGGCATTGTTCTGCCCTTCTTATGACAATAGTGAAACAAATTAATTGGAATAAAAGCTGGTTTCTATCATTATTTCAGTGCAATG
>NC_137614.1:48024737-48029737 GCF_963280865.1 Gymnoscopelus braueri | reverse complement strand
CCTCTCCTCTCCTCTCCTCTCCTCTCCTCTCCTCTCCTCTCCTCTCCTCTCCTCTATTTGTCTTTTTAAAGAGTATTGTATGTAGGCTGTGTTCTTTCTGTCTTGTCTGTGTATTTCTGTCTCCCCCCCCTTTTTTAGCTTTATCTGCCTTTATTGATAGTATAATAATTTGACAGGAAATGGGGAGAGAGAGATGGGGAGTGACACACAGCAAAGGTCGTAGGGATCGGGATTCGAACCCCGCAACACACTTTCAGGCTTGCATTGCAGCCTATAGGTGCCCAGACCGCAATGCCAGCAATCCGGGCCATTTTCGGTCTTTTTAAATGCTGATCCTGGGGCTGAGCTCCAAGAGTTCCTATGCATCCTCTCCTCTCCTCTCCTCTCCTCTCCCTCTCCTCTCCTCTCCTCTCCTCTCCTCTCCTCTCCTCTTCTCCTTTCCTCCTGTCTTCATTCCCTCTCCGGCCTCCTCCCACCCTCCCCCACCTGTTGTCGTTCAGCACAGATCTAAAAAAGAAAAAAAAGAAAGAAAGAAAGAAAGAAAGACAAAAGAGGGAAGGCTGTTTATCACAGCATCTCTCCCCTCCACCCGCCTTCATTCCTTCGCTGTACTTCCCAGAAAGTGTACATAGCTCCTCTCTCTCTCTCTCTCTCTCTCTCTCTCTCTCTCTCTCTCTCTCTCTCTCTCTCTCTCTCTCTCTCTCTCTCTCTCTCTCATCTCTCTCTCTCTCTCTCTCTCTCTCTCTCTCTCTCTCCCTCCCTGCTTTGGTCTGCCACCACCTCCTCCTCCTCCTCCCTTGCTGGGTGACCTCCCTGCCTCTCCTCTCTCTCTCTCTCTCTCTCACCCCTCTCTCCTCTTGGCCCTGGACCCTACAACCCTAGCCCACCCTGGGTCATTTATCATGGAGCCAGGAGGGGAGCCCCCGGGCCTGCAGGCCCCTGTCAGCCCCAGCCATCGCCTCTTTGTGGCCCCCAGCAAACAAGTGTCGGATCAGCAAAAGTCTATTAAAGCCTGGTGGGCCTTTCTCAGCCAATTGGGCTCGGGTCACTGAGCTGCTCTCCACGCTGCTCCGAGAGCTCTTTGTGTCGCCGGCCGCGCCGCTGACACAGATCCCCACAAGATTAATGATTTTTAGCAGCCATTTGGGTCTCTCGTTCGTTCGCAGCTATAGCTAGGCTCCCTCTCTCTCTCTCTCTCTCTCTCTCTCTCTCTCTCTCTCTCTCTCTCTCTCTCTCTCTCTCTCTCTCTCTCTCTCTCTGTGCTTTCTCCCTCTTTGCCTCTTTTCCTTCTTTCTTCACTCGTTCGTTTCATCCCCCCCCCTTTTTCTTTAATCCATTAAGACCGGGAATACATCTCTGTCATTGTTTTAGAAATCTTTGGCTATTCAAAAATAGTATTATCTACAAGCTTGTAGATCTGCTTTTTTTGAAAATTTGTGAAAATGTGTGCAAATATTTGAATATAATATATTCAAATATTTGCACACATTTTCACAAACATTTTTTAACAAATGTTCGCTTTAAAAAACTATATATTATATAGTTTTTTAAAGCGAACATTTGTTAAAATTTGTCAAATTTGTTTTTTTTTTTGATCCAGGGACCTCCAGAAGCAAAGATTTTAGGTACAAATGTTCGCTTTAAAAAGTATATATTCAAAGATTTGCACACATTTTCACGATTGTTTAAAAAAAATTGCAGATCTACAAGCTCATAGCGTGGCACTCGGTGCCACGCTATGAGCTTGTATAAGCTTGTATATCTGCTATTTTTGATAACGACATCATCTAAAAATGACACAGAGGCGTTGCCGGATTGAATGGGTTAACCTATTTCTTCTATACCGCCCTTTTCTCTCGCTCTCCCAACCCTCCAACTCTCTTTCTCATATTCTCCCCGTTTACTATACTCTCCTCCTCCTCCTCCTCCTCCTCCTCCTCCCCTCTCTCTATTATTATTATTATTATTATCATTATTGCCTCACTCAACGTCGGCCATTTGTGTCTCTGCTTTGCATGGTCATTATACACACAAATGTGACCCCCCCCCCCCCACCACCACCACCACCATTGGTGATGCCTTTCTTTCTCCTCATAGTCGGCCTCTTATGTCATATATTCAATGACACAGAGCAGTGCTTCTCAACGTGGGGTCCTGGGGACCCCAGGGGTCCTTAAAGGGGGGTTCCAGGTGGTCCCCAACAGCAACATGATTGATAGTTAGGAACCAAATGGACCCTTAAAGACGGGGTGCCGTGATTTTCAGTGATTTTAAGTTCATTAAGTATACCTGGTTCTCACCTTAGCACCTCCTCCACCACCTTAGCACCACCCACCTGTCCTAGTCCCTCCTCCTCCTCATGCCCACACCTGTTGTGTTATGATAATGAGGGGGAGGGTATGTTTTTACTGTGTCATTAAATGGCTGTTTTTCTATTGGCACGTTTGACCCTCAAGGTTTCAGCCTCCAGGAAGAAACTCAAAATAGTCAGAGAAGACATAAAACACCATAAAAACACCACCAGGGGGCTTAATGAAGTTCTATCAACCTCATAGACACATGAAAAACAGAAAAAGTGCAAAACCATGGCACCACCTCTTTAAGGGTCCATTTGGTTCCATTTGTACGAATTAAATTACCACTGAGGAATTTATCTATATGAATCTCTGTCTGTCTGTCTGTCTGTCTGTCTGTCTGTCTGTCTGTCTGTCTGTCTGTCTGTCTGTCTGTCTGTCTGTCTGTCTGTCTGTCTTGGGCAAACTCGGCGTGTGTGTTGCAGGTGACTCAAGGCCATGCAGTACCGATTGGCAATTCGGTTGGACTAACAGTTTCCGAGGAACCAAAAACCACGCGTAGGACGCACCGATTCTATGTGTGTGTGTGTTTGGGGGAAGGGTATAAGCACCGGCGGCTTCCCTGATTGGCCAACCCGTCCCATCAGTGTCCCTGATTGGTGGAGCTTTGCGTTGTGCCGCTGCACCAATATACCGTAAGTGTTAACGTGTACAATGGAAGGGCCTCCACACCATTGGTTCTCCAAACATGGAGATGCCTGTATCTCAATGTTTAGTCAATCGGTGGCATGGTATAGCGGGTATACCGCACTCTGTACTCTGACAATGGGTACAATGGCTGCACTGACAGTACTATGGGTGTTGCATAGACTAATTATATTTTACTCTATATAACGACAAATAAATGTCAGTGTGCACTGTACTGGCTTAATCCCCAGAAGAGAGAGAGGGGGAAAAAAGCATTCCCAACTTGCATCGTTCCCGAGTAGGCCGGTGCCCGTTGTATATAAATGACCTGTTGATTTATTTATTTATTTATTTATTTATTTATTTATTTATTTATTTATTTATTTATTTATTTATTTATTTATTTATTTATTTATTTATTTATTTATTTATTTATTTATTTATTTATTTATTTATTTATTTATTTATTTATTTATTTAACAGGGACAATGCACATTGATCAACATGTCAGTTATTCACGTCCATGTAAATGAGCCAGAGTTAGCCAGAGTTGGCTAATTTTCATCTGTAGTCCCTGAGCAGGCTGTTAAAAAAAGTGGTATAGTTATCCATACAAAAAGAGACATCGTCAATAATACAAAACAAGTAGACATAGTACAGAAGACAAAACAAATACAGTGAAATATGAGAAGACAGTGATTAATGGATCCGAAATTTACTCATGATTACAAATTTGGTTAGCTTTAAGCCATCTTTTAAGGTTGAATGTGAAAGTTATATAGTTGGTGGTCTCTCTTACTTCGGTAGGAAGACTGTTCCAGTGATGGGAGGCTCTAACAGAGAAGACTCAAACACACTCTGTCTGATTGTAATATCTAACGTTGTTAATACTGTGGGTAATGGGTACTCTTACAATGGGTACAGCAAGTACACTGACAACAGGTAGCCTACAATACCTGTTGTCATCTAGTGGTGTATTCACTATTTCCACTTTTCAAGCCACCTGCTTCTTTTGGTGGGAAAAAGATAACCATATGTTCTTAAAAATTAAATGACAGCATAAATAAAACACATTGCATACTGTAACTGGGTGGGGTTACACCGACTTTTTATTTTCAAGGACCCCCATTGCATTCGGTTTTATAATTAGTGTTCCCTCTCAGAGTTACAAACTCATAAGGGTCTGTTTGGTTCCTATATATCAATCATTTAGCTACGGACCCCCTGCATGGGACCCTCCAAAGGACGGGATTACAGGGGGTCTCATTCATGTCTCATTCCATGACATAGAGCAGTGGTTCTCCACCTTTTTAATGCCAAGGGCCCATTTGACCATTAACTCTGAGAGCGTACAAATGGAACCAAATGGACCCGTACGGGTCCATTTGGTTCCATTTGTACGCTCTCAGAGTTACAAACCTGTAGGGATTCAGTTGGTTCCTATAACTATCAATCAGTAACTGGGTGGGGGGACCCCCTTGAACCCCTTCAAGGACCCCCAGGGGGCCCCCACATTGAGAAACAGTGACAGAGGATAACAGAGTATAGGGCAGTGATGGAAAGTATTTACTCAAGTGCTGTAAAGCTGCACTACGTAACTTTTCTCTTCTGCCCAAGACTTGAACCCGGTTTTCTGCGCAAGTGCTGTAATTTATTTTTCTTCTAGTGAGCTAATAGAGCCTGCCTGCTTGCTCAGGGGATAAATTGAATCTTGACCATCAGGTCAAAATTCGGAGATTTAGGGTCCCCTGCTTGGCCCCTCCAAATTTGGACAACCTGGGACCCCCCGTCAAAGAAGTATATAGGGTTTAAAGTGGTTAACAGATAAATATAAATGTGCATAAACGTATATACGTCTATGAACGTATGTAAGTGAACATAAACAGAAAGCTCTTACGCCGTAAAAAAATATGAGCACTTCTTCCACCTACTGGGGCCTCTCTCTCTCTGCCTGATAAATCTAGGGCGTGTTAAACCCAGCAACAGGGACATGGGGCAGCCTGCACATAAACATTACAA
>NC_137614.1:47954737-48012237 GCF_963280865.1 Gymnoscopelus braueri | reverse complement strand
GGGAAACTCCCCCCTGTCACGTGATACGAAGGCTCGTTAGCGCTCATGCATTGAAGGACGCATGAGCTCGGCTCTGGGCTCTCCCTAGGCTGGCAGAGGGAGTGTAGCGCCGAGGATTACTTAGACAATTGGCACTGGGTGAAAAAAATGGGGTTGCAAAATCGTGGGATAAAAAACAAAAAAACTATGAAAAAGTGTAATTTAATTGTCTACCCTAAATGGCATTTTTAAATAGACCAACCCCATGGAGCTTGACAACACATTTGACAATAAAACATATGTCAGATATTTGCCTCTGAATGTAATTTAACTGTGACAGGTTTGGAATTGTTGCACGAACACACTGTACATGCGAGCGATTTAAAACAAAGTCCCTTTCTGACAGTTTCTGTAGTCATTGGTATGGTCATTTACGATGTACCCCAAATATGTGCCATTGTTTTCCACTGCCTCTTTCCCCCTCCCCCCTCAATCCCCCACTTCCGGCACTGTCATCATCCACGCCGCCGCCGCCTCTCTCTCTCTCTCTCTTCTCGTCCTCCATCGCGGGCGCTGCATGTCTCTCGTCCCTCAGACGACGGACAGAAAGACGTGAGTCGTCTGGACAGGGCCGTAGCTCTCTCCTCCACAAGCACTTGAACAATTGGAGGTAAATACGTCGGAGACAGGCCATTTGTTTTGGGCCGGCGGTGATGCATGCTTTTGCAGCGAGCAGCACATTTTTACCACGCGGCCCAAAGCAGCCGTTGAGTAATGGACTGCTCCGGCCTGTCCACTCTTACTGCTATTTTTATTATTGTCTCCCTTATCCCATTCAATCCGGGAACGCATATATACTGTGTCATTTTTAGATTTCTTTGGGCTATTAAAAAAAATTGCAGATATACAAGCTCATAGCGCGGCATCAAGTGCCGCGCTATGAGCTTGTAGATCTGCTATTTTTCTTGAAAAATCGTGAAAATGTTTGCAAATTGTTAAATATATCATCTTTTAAAGTCAACGTTTGTAAAATATTTTTGTTCCAGGGACCTCGCCAGAAGCAAAGATTTTAGTTACAAAATGTTCGCACAAAATATATATTCAAAGATTTGCACACATTTTCACGATTTTTCAAAAAATTGCAGATCTACAAGCTCACAGCTATGAGCTTGTAGATCTGGTATTTTTTGAAAATGCCAAAGAAATCTGAAAATGACAGAGATGCCGTCCCCGGATTGAATGGGTTATAGTTTTCATTTTTCATATCAGAGAGGGAGAGAGAGAGAGAGGGAGAGAGAGAGAGGGAGAGAGAGAGTACACGGGCGTTCGCTACAAGTACGTTTCCGTTGGAAAGAGAAACGGGAAGGAGAGGCCCTCCTTATCCACTCACTTCATCATCCTCCATCAAGGCGTCCCTGGCTTTTTTAGTCAGACTGACAGGTTTTGGTGGATGGGTGGAAGAGAGAAATAAGAGATTATCAACAGAGAAAGCAATAATTCAGGTTGGACAGCTTCATAACAATTCCTCATCTATCCATCACCCTGCTGTTTCCCCGTGGCGTGTTTTATCCCTGTGACTCGGCCCCTGGGGACATGGCATCTGAGAGTATATATGCCGAGATTGGAGATCTTTTGGGTTCGCAATGAAGACCGCGTTGGACGAAGCCCCACTTAACCGTCTCAGACCAGTTTAGTGCCACATGGAACCACAAACCAGTTTACAGTAGTCGTAGTCAGTGGTGGAAAAAGTAATAAGTAAGTGAAAGTGTCAATACTGCAACGTAGAAATACTCTTTTACAAGTAAAAGTCCGGAATTCAAAATCTACTTGAGTAAAAGTACAAAAGTATTGGTATCAAAATGTACTTAAAGTACCAAAAGTAAAAGTACTCTTTATGCAGAATGTCCCATTTCACACGTTTTAAAAAATATATCTTTTGAAAATAGCAGATCTACAAGCTCACAGATGTGACACATTGTGAGCTTGTAGATCTGCTATTTTCAAATGGCCGAAATATATATAGGGTTAAAGTGGTTAATATATGTTTTGTAAAAATCGAAATCTAAAAAGTAACTAGTAACTAAAGTTTTCAAATAATTGTAGTGGAGTAAAAGTACAATATTTGCCTCTGAGGTGTAGTGGAGTAGAAGTAAAAGTATGGACAATTGTAAATAATAAAGTAAAAGTACCTCAAAATTGTACTTAAATAAGTACAGTACTTAAGTAAATGTATTAAGTTACTTTCCACCACTGGTTGTAGTAGTACACGGATATAGTCTTACAAATGGAACCAAAGGGACCCTTACAGATCCATTTGGTTCCATTTCGCAGACTCTCTGAGTTGCATCACCACTGGGGTCCATTTGGTATCGTTTGTACGCCTCTTGAAGTTAAATTAACACTGAGGAATTTTACTATGTGTGTGTGTATATTTTCCGTTGTATAACAGGAGCGGTCGGGTATAAAAAAAAACCTTGGCTCTGACTTTTTGAAGATGATTCACTAAGTAGCTAAAATTACCTTTCCTCTTGGCCGGCCCTGGGGGAAAGGCTTGGTATTTTGCATCTTCTTAATTTGGCCGAGGCACACGTATGGGCACCTATAATAGCTGCCTCTTAATTCCAATGACAGCTTTACAGGTCCTGAGTTATGGCGCCCGGGCCGTGGTGCTCATTAGGACCCGGGCCTGGCCTCACGCCATGAGCCACACTAATACTCCTCCTTTCCTTGGGCCTTAACCCTTGAGCACGCACGCACATACGCGCGCACAAGCACACGCATGCATGCGTGTTCCTATACGAGTGAGCAGTGGTGGAAAAAGTTCTCAAATATTTGACTTCAGTAAAAGTACCAATACTGCAACGTAGAAATACTCTGTTACAAGTAAAAGTTCGGAATTCAAAATTCAAAAGTAGAGTAAATGTTTAAAAGTATTGGTATCAAAATGTACTTAAAGTATCAAAAGTAAAAGTACTCGTTACACAGAATGTCTTGTTTCACAAGTTTTCAAATGTATAAAATTCATAAAAATCCTTTGAAAATAGCAGATCTACAAGCTCACATCGTGACGCAATTGTAATTTTTTTTAAGTAAAGTAAAAATACCTCAAAATTGTACTTAAGTACAGTACTTGAGTAAATGTACTTAGTTACTTTACACCACTGGTTCCTACGACTGAGGCATGCTCCCAGATCCCTACTCTTTTGTACTTCATAAAACAGGTAACAAACGTAAATGTGTACACATTCAGAGTTACTGTAGACGTCACTCAGGGAAATAAGCAACCTGTCCTGTCTGGTTTCATAAGGCAGTTCGTCTTCTTGTACCAGTGGTTCTCAACCTGTGGGTCGGGACCCCCAGGGGGATCCTCATTCCTCACATGATTTTGGGGGGGTCCCCAGATGACAGTGAAGAGACAATTTATGGACGTCTAAGACATTTTTAATACCTGAAAAATAAAAATAAATTAAAGAAAAAAAACAAATTGGCAAATAATATAAGAAAGAGGCAAATATTGTGAAAATTGCCGATCTACAAGCTCACAACGCCTCGCAACGCGAGGCGTTGTGAGCTTGTAGATCTGCTATTTTCACAATATTTATCTGTGGAGCGGAGTCAAACAAAATGGGGGGACCCCAGTTCAAATATGATTATTTTGGGGATCACGGCCTGAAAAGGTTGAGAACCACTGTCTTGTACGAAAGCGATTATTTTGTTCAAGTTCTTGAACCCCTTAAAACCTTATATACTGTACTTAGTTGACCAGGAATCCCCCAGGACTATTTCCGCCGGTAGACGCAAAAAATTGTCTTAGCCGAAAATAGTCGATCTATAAGCTCACAATGCGTCGATTTATAACACGATGCTTTGTGAGCTTATAGATCGTCTATTTTCCATCAAATATTCACCCCCATGCAGAATACGCATGGACGCAAGGGTTCAAACGGTTAATTGATGTTGTACGAGCGATCAGATTTATTTCCTTTTCCCTGGCCTAATTTTTCTATTCCTTTATATGACCCCCCCACCCCCACCTTCTATCCTTATTCTGTTTCCTTGTCCCCCCACACAAGGCCAACCCTCCCCCCCCCCCCTCCCGCCACACACACACACACACACACGCACACGCACACGCACACGCACACGCACACGCACACGCACACACGCAGACTGTAAGCTATGGGTCTCGGTGGGTGATCCATCTCTGTCAACGCGCTAAAATGATAACGCCAATTAAACCCGAGGAGTAATTGCCCTCCACCGCCTCTGGTCCCCGCAGACAACCTCGACGTGGAGCCACGCGCACGCCCCCCCCACCACCCCCCCCCCCCCCCTCCCTATCCCCCTCCACCAAATATATATGAGACCCTGGGGGCTTCCCCTGAGCCCCCCGCCCACCCCCCACCCCTCCCCTTGCTGCTGCATGGGTCAAAAAAGTATAAGGACAGGTGGGGAGGGAGAGAGAGGGAGAGGTGGTGGAGGGGGGGGGGGTGGAAGTCATGAGGATGGGGTGTGTGGGTGGGGTTGGGGGGAAGGAGGAGGAGGAGGGGTGATTTGTAACTTTTAACCTCCACTGATCACCAATGGCCTTGACAAGGGAGTGGGGGGGATGAGGTATCACACACACACACACACACACACACACACACACACACACACACACACACACGAGCGCGCGTGCGCGGTAGATATCGGTAGTTGCACATGGATGAACACACACACACACACACACACACACTCATAGGCGTCAGTTCAAGGTCGCTGTCAGAGGACTTATGGCCCTTGCCATTCCACATATGGCTCCACAGTGTGAGGAGGCTAATGGGAAGTGAAAGGAGGCTGTATGGCAGTGGACTGTAACACCACTGATCAGAGGTGACACCATCACAGGCTGCTCTCTTCTTCACCGTGTGGAGACTGAGAGGGCAGCTATACACGAATCCACGGAGCGCTGCCCTGTAGGGGGCGCCGCCATTCGCTGCGGTGTCAGACTCGGTCAGCTGCTGCTGCGCGGTGTCATTCCGCTGCTGTCGCTGACTGCTCACGTTACTCTTTTACCTGCTTTTTACTAACACTAACTTTACAAAGATGTACAGAAAATCGGGACGAACCTAGTGTAGTTTATGGGCTGCTCCAACAGCCAAGCAGGTAAAGAGTATAACGTCAACAGACGGACAGAACCACAGCAGAAGCTGATGAGTCTGACACTGCAGCAATGGCGGCGCCATCCACAGGGCAGCGCTCCGTGGATTCGTGTATAGAAGGCCAGCGGAGAAGACCAGCCGTTATCACCACCGCACAACCAGTGGGTGCACGTTTGGCACCAATCCCGGAGTTACGGACATGAAAGGGTCTATTTGGTTACTAACTATTAATAATTTAGCTGGGGGGGGGGGGACAACTTGGGGACAACCTAGGGTTTTCATTGACCCTATAAACCAGGGGTCTTCAACAGGGGGTCCTCAGAGTTACTACAGGGGGTGCGCCAAATTATTTGTGTGATATGATCTTTTTTTTTACCTTAACCACTTGAACCCTAGCATCCCTTTTCTGAGGAGAACTTTAGCCAAAAATAGCAGATCTACAAGCTCACAACGCCTCGCGCTGCGAGGCGTTGTGAGCTTGTAGATCGGCTATTTTTGTCAAAGAGGTATAGGTGTAGAGGGAAAAAAGAGCAGACCATGTAAACAAGAAAAGTTTAATCTGAAACACAATTTTATACAATATAAAGGGGGGTCCCTGCTTCATCTCTCTCTCGGTTAGGGGGTCCTTGGCCTGAAAACGTGGCAGACCCCTGCTATAAACGCATTTTGTGTTTACAACACCAAACCAGATGTACACAACACTGTGTAGAAGTGAATAGTAGGGGGGGGGGGCCGGGGGGGAAGCTCATTTTGAGTCTCATGGCCTCATGTCACACATATCCCACCACACGGCCTCGGCACTCACCTGTGGTCGCGTGGCCACGGGTCACCGTTCAGTCACGCTGCGTGACAAAAGGCTGTGCTAATAGCCACCTACGCACTTCAAATCACATTCAGCCGTCCACCCACACACACACACTGCCAAGAACTGAGCTGTCATAAACCACACACACACACACACACACACATGCGCGCGCGCCCGCGGACACACAGGCCTGTCGTAAGTGTGCTGTGAGTGATACATGGGCTGCGGTGGCCCGCCTCGTGGGTGGGCGGTCTACTCGGGGCGGTGGACGGACGGAGTGGTCCTTTCGGAAATCTCTTTGAGAATGTGTGTCAAGTTTAACCCTTTAAGACCTGAGGCGATTCTTTAAAAAAATCTAAATCTCAACAGTTTTTTGAAAAAAATCTGGAAAATATTTTTTCAAGATTTTTCTAAAATAGCAGATCTGCAAGCTCGTAGCGCGGCACTCGGTGCCGCGCTATGAGCTTGCAGATCTGCTATTTTTGAATAGCCCAAAGAAATGTTAAAATGAGACGCAGATGCGTCCCCGGTCTTAATGGGTTAATAGGCATCTATTGTCATCATCTTCTCTTTATCGAGCTGCGGAGGCCGATAGAGATCAGCATCAAACAAACCCATCTTCCCGGCTTATACGAGCGCAGGAATATTTACGTGTATGACTCACTAAGTACCCAGACCCCACACTGAGTTTTTTTTGGGGGGGGGAAACGGCCTTCATGTTATCTGCTCCCTCTGCTCTGGAATGAACTTCAAAAAAACTCTGAAACGGCATGATTTCATTACCTTATCTCATTTCTAACCACATGAACCCACTAGTGTGTCCCGATTCTGGGGTGAACATTCGCAGACAATATATCCCATCGACAAGCTCACAACGCGTTGGTTAAATCAAATCAAGAGAAGCAGGACTGGATAACAAGCCACAAAGGTTGTGACCTAGATTTTGAATAAATGACTTCATAAGTGCGTGATATTCATTCGCCTTATAGCTTGTCAGCTAACTAGAATGTTACCTGTGAGGTATAGGCCGATGACAGGAGAGGGGCAAGCGGTCAGGACGTTGTGTTCTTTGTCTGCTTCCGGAAAAAGAGGTGTGAAACGATACTGTCGGATTATGTTACACAGACTATGTTACACAGACTAACAGAGTATTTCTACAGTATTGATACTTTTACTTCGGTAAAATATGCGAGTACTTTTTCCACCACTGGTTACAGCCTATTTTGTAGTTAGTTTTCGCGTAAATGTAAAAAATTGTAAAAAAAGAAAAACATGGCAGGCTTGACCTGTGATGTATAAGCAACACACAGCTACTGTAGCTGTGTTAAGATTTAGGTGTGCAATTTGCAAGCATTGACAATGCTGTTGACTGCTGTCAACTTCTTGCACACTGGCACAACCTAAATATTAACTTAAATGACATTTTATGAGCTGCAGATGCTCTGCTTACATCACAGTTTACTAAGGTCAGCCTGGCGCCGTGTTTATTCTCACCTCGGCCACTAGGGGCAATGACCTCGAGTAGCCTATTCTGTTGTTAAGCCGTGACGTATGTGCCCGTCAGAACAACTTCCGGGTCCAAGTATATATATATATATATATATATATATATATATATATATATATATATGTATATATATATATATATATATAAATATAAACAAATATATACATAATAAAGTGTATAAATATATATATATATATTAGCCTACTTTTTACTGTCTATGATATTAGCATTAAGATGCTTTTTAACCCTGTTTCATTTCTGAAAAATCAGGTTATTGTAAAAAGATTTACGGGTTCCGACCTGTTTGTTCACAATGAAGAGTGGACGGCGCTTGGTGCCTCTTGGACCGGGACGTGACGTCGGACTACAAAATGACGTCAGACTTAACAACCGAATTGCTCGAGAACCCAGCCTTCGCAGTTAATTTCGGGTATTGGAGGATCGGATAGCAAAGCGGCATGTTTGGAAAATCTGCGTTTTATCGGCCATTATGGCACACGATCAAAAAAGATTGTTGTGTCAATCAACATAGTTAATGTCACAATTTCAAAACATATCCACAACATTGACAGTGGGGCGTATTCCTTTTAACCACGTGAACCCCATGTGTCCATATTCTGGTCTTCAACAGGGGGTCCGGGACCCATAGGGGGTGTGTCCTCAGAGACCCACAGGGTCTTTGTGTGATAGGATTCTTTTTTCTCTCTTTTTTTTTACATGAAAGAAAAAAATATCACTTACACTATACCTTTAACCTTGAGAGCACCAAACATCAAAGACAAGTTTCAAACTTTTTGTGTTTTTATGCAAATTAACGCCATACTTGAAGCGACGCGTTTTGAGCTTGTAGATCTGCTACTTTTGAATTTGAATCCTGAAAAGTACCAGTTTTGCCAGAGACAATATGTTACACTTATGCCAAGCTCGTGGACATGATGTCATTGGGGAATCAGATGTCCATCAACTGTAGTCAACCTATCAGGTTCTGAGAGTGGGTGGGACTAAAAAAAAAAAGGAGGAAGGGAGACAGTTTGAGAGTGAGAGAAATAGGTGAAAACAGTGATGTTCAACTGTTGGTGGATTAATAATATGCTAAATGTCACCACATTAAGAGCTGTAGGGTGAGGATTTATCAGCTTGTGTAACCCTGTTAAAAACAGGAACATTTGTGTGTTTAGGAGCTGGGATTTCACTCAGTATTTCTACCATAACCAGCTGACATGAATAGCTACAAGGTGGGGCTGTGGGCAGGTCAACTAACACGCTAGCCTGGAGGAGAAGAGAGTGTGTGAGACAATTCAACACGTTTCTGAGTGAGTATGGAGGCTATATCTCAGAACTGTTTGTACTGAACATGGACATTTATAGTTAAAGGATAGGACGTTTAATAGTGTTGTGGTGTTTTGGATAGTGTGCTTCAGGACCTATAGCTGCTTCCAAAGCTGTTGCAGTAGAGGTTCTCACAGACAAACAGACAGACAGACAGACAGACAGACAGACAGACAGACAGACAGGTGGGGTGCTGGGTTCTCCAGCACACAGACTGACAGGTTTTTTTAGCCACCGCACTGTAAGCTTGTAGATGGGGTATTTTCGGCAAAGATGTTTGTTGTTGAGGGGAAAAAAGAGCAGACCAAGTACAGAGCTAAAGGTCAAGTTTACAAAGTGTTGAGTGTTTAAGTGGTTAAATGTCTGAAAATTCATGAATTCAACATATTAATAGAAAATATCATGTGTAAACAAACACAAAAAAGCTTGAAAATGTGTGCAAATCTTTGAATATATATATTTTTATTTTTAGTTTATGTTAGACTTGAGGCCGATTTTAAAAACTCCTTCTAAATCCTAACCCAGATTTTGTTTTTATTCAAAATATAGGCTACATAGCAACATCTAAAATGACACAGATGCTTTCCCGGATTGAAGGGTATAAGAATGTATAGGCTTTCCATGTCTAAATGGGTTAAAAACTTTAAAAAAAACTCAACTTTTTAACTCAAATCTTTGCTTCTGGAGGTCCCTGGCACAAAACATTTTCAAATATATATCAATTTGGGGGTCCCTGGCACAAGAATGTTTGAAAACTGGTTTAGTGGAGTATTGGTCTGTTTAAGGGGATGTTTAGAGAATACACATTGTACTAGTACCCTTACAGGTCCATTTGGTTCCATTTCTACACTCTCACAGTGTTAAATGAACACTGGGTATTTTACTGTGTGTGGGACAATGGGCTTATGAGAGACTGGCTGGAACCAGACACAGCAGCAGCTGAGATGCTAGAGAGACCCAATCAAGCTCCTAGAGACCCAATAAACTCCATCACAAGAGTAATGATCACCAGAGCCTCAATGTGGCAATAATCTACTCTAATATCATCAACACAATTTATGCCAGCCAGCCACCAAATGTTTTCAATATGTTCCAGACAGTCTCCTCTTTTGCACTCATCTCAAACAATAACTACAATAACAATAATAAACCATCGATCCTGCCGGGGCTCTAGTTCCACACGCCCCGTACGCCATAACGCCCTTAACCACCGCAACACAAGGCCGGCGAGCGCCGCGAAACGTTTGACTTATTACGACGGAGCGTGCCGCCAAATCCATAATTAGACTCCTTTTGTTGCCCCCGTTGTTGTTGAAAATGTAATTATGAAAGATGAAACACAGCCTTCAATGAGATGGCTGTAAAATAGCATAATTAATATGGGCTTTTGCGAGAACAATCCCCGCTTTACGGGAGCCCCGCGTTGGCCGTGAAATTAATTAAGTGTGCCAGGATTTATGGCCTGTACTCGGAAATGAAGAGAATTAATCGCGGGCCGAAGATGGATGGTTGCTGGAAAATGATGACGCCCCAGGACCGTGTGGGGGGGGGGTCTAACTGCTTTAGGGGGGCACTCTTGGAGGGGAATGGAGGGTTTTGACACAATTACACACCCCCAGCCAACAGCTGTGGGACAGGGGTGGGATGCTGTACATTTTGGGCCAAGTTGGAATTATGAGATTTCTTTTTTTTTATGTACTTGCAACCCACCTGCACGCTTTCACGCACTCTGGATATGGCAATATGTCAATTTGTTGGCGAGATGATGTCTCTGTATATTACGGCCCCCCAAACGATGAATAAAGATGGAAATGGTTTTTGGCGAATATGTCAATTTGTTGGCGAGCGGATGATGAGTCGTGTTCGTGTTCATATAGCGATGACTAATGCGGCAATCTCCTCCACCCCTCTTCTGTCTTCCTTCCGTTTAGACAAATGAACAATAACCATGTAATTGAACACAATTAAGACAATTACAAACAAGATTACGGGCGCGACAAAGCCGGCGTCGACGCCATGTGACAAGCAGAACGCTATTAAATATGTGTATTGTTAATTTCCATCAGCAATTAATTAATTTAATGAGTCATCTCCTATGTAAAGGATGTTTTTAATCAGCAGCCGTACTTCAAGCTCATTCAAGTGATGCATGTTCAAAACAAGTCGATAATTATACTATGAATGATGGTGTCTCTCTTATTAAGAGATGACAATCTATATCTCTCTTAGATTAGACTTAGGGCACGTTCGGAAATAAGGCACTGAGCGCACTGGCCAATATAAACTATTACTTGAGTTCGCTCCCGGTGCGCATTTCCGCACCCATTGTTTGAGAGCTGTTTGTTTGTACCACAAAGGAAAACGGTTCCTACTTTTAGAACATGCACTATAAAATCCTGTAGAGTACATAGCAAAAAAAACTTTTTTGTAATTTTTGAATACATATTACATTTTTTTCAGAAAACTTATGTCAGGATTTAGAAGGCGTTTTTAAAATGGGCCTCAGGTCTAAATGGGATAAGGAACAACAACTGAAGATGTTACGAGTCCATTTCCACAAGGGTCCATTTGCACGGTCAAATCTTCCGTTTTCATGTATCCATTTGGTTACATTTGTAACCATATTGGTTACATTTGTATACACTCTCAGATTTAGTCGTCGCGACTCCGAGAAATAAGGAAGTCAACACTTCACGATTAGTACAGTGTGGGAAAAGAAACACGGACCCGAACGGCGCCTTGTAAAAATGGCAGCTAATGCTCAACAACAGACTCTTGAACTCCTGGGTCAACCCTTGACCCCAAGACGAGGGCCTTTCTAGAACAACCTCCTAATTCTCCCACCGCCGTATGTTGTTAACGTGCGCACGTGTGCTAGCATGCTAGCACGCGCGCGTATTCCTGTGTGTGTTAGCGTGTGTGTGTTGGCGAGTGTGTGTTGCGGCGCGCGCGAGCATTGTAATAATCTAAGGCTAATTACCCACCTCCCTTGTCCCTGGGCAGCGCCACAGCGTCTGGGTCAGGGCTGTGTGTGGGATGGCTCCGCGGCGGTAATTAGCCTCGTACACACACACTGCACACACACACACACACACACACACACACACACACACACACACACACACACACGCACAGACAAGATAAATGATGGGCTTGGGTGGGTGTCTGTTGTTGGACACTTGATTGGGCAGGTACTAAGGGAGTGTCTGAGGTCTCCAGAGCATGTCCGCTCTGATAATTATGAAAGTGTCTGCTGCTGCGCGCCCGGGCGTGTGTGTGTGACTGTGTGTGTGTGTGTGTGTGTGTGTGTGTGTGTGGGCCTACTTGTATTACTATACTTGTGAGGGGCCAGATGTCCCCACAAGTATAGTAGAATTTCGTTGCTGTCGGGCAGAAACCTCTTATCTCCATATTTTTATTTTAAGAAATATCAAAAGTAGCAGATCGACAAGCTCAAAACGTGTCGTTTCGTGCCGCGTTTCGAGCCGCGTTTCGAGCTTGTAGATTTTTGAATTTGAATCCTGAAATGTAACAGTTTTGGACATATGACGTTTCCACCCGACAGAGAGGATTTGAGAAATAGACTATTGTCAGGATAATTCAGGCTGCTCTTCACAAGAGAAATGATTCGACTTTACAATTAGGAAAAGATTCAGGTTGGGTTTTTAGGATTAGACATTTAGAGGTTATAGGTTAAGGGGTTAGATATGGAGTTATACGCCTGATTTATACAAACTCACAACACGTCGCATTACCACTCATTGTGAGCTTGTAGATTGGCTGTTTTTGTCTCTAAGCTTATCTACAAATAAAATAAAATAAAAAAACAAATGGAAAAAATGTTGATGTCCTCACAAGTATAGTAATACAAACGTGTGTGTGTGTGTGTGTGTGTGTGTGTGTGTGTGTGTGTGTGTGTGTGTGTGTGTGTGTGTGTGTGTGTGTGTGTGTGTGTGTGTGTGTGTGTGTGTGTGTGTGTGTGTGTGTGTGTGTGTGTGTGTGTGTGTGTGTGTGTGTGTGTGTGTGTGTGTGTGTGCGCGTGTGCGCGTGCACGCTTCCTTCCACTATGCGGAGGAGCTCTCGGCTCTCCAAATTGCTGTCTCTTGTCTCATTGTCAGAGTGATTATGAAATATTGTTTAATTTACTGGCTGGTAGAGCCCTCTGTGATTTTGATGAATCGGGGCTTTTATTTCTTCATTCTCGCCTTTATTGTCTAGTGGCTGGGGCGTCCGGCGCTGTGCGGGCGTTCGAGTGTGTCGAGCGGAGCGGTGCTCTGTTGGCACCGATATGAACACACACCTACAACATATTACAAAAGCCACACACAGATACATAGAGAAACGCATGCAGTGTGTGTGGCGGATCATGGACGTGGAATGAAGAATGTGTGGTAGTACACGGCCCTTAGGAACTCACAGTAGAATCATCAATGTTAATTTAACTCGGAGAGTGTAATCAAATGGACCCGTTACAATTGTATACACTCGCAGAGACGGAGTTCATGAATCAGGGAAATAAGGAACAAATGGATTTTTACTGTGCATGAAAAATGTCAGGAAGTCACACAGTAAAATCATCAGAGAGTGGACAAACATATGGACCAAATGGACCCGTAAGGGTTACATGGTTATATTTACAGAAATAGACGTGACTCAGGGAAATAAGGAACAAAAAAAAACTGTCCAGGAGTGCCTTCTGTAGGGATATTGTAAGGAACTGGACTGTCTCTTATTTATTTTAGCAAAAGTATAGTTGGCCGGTTAGACATGACTCAGGAAAATAAGTAGAACAAAGAATGGATATTGCTGTTCAAGAGTGGCTTTCTCTATGGACATAGTGAGGCACTGGAGTGTCTCTTTGTTGTTTTTGTGAATGTGTATAGTTGGCCTAATGACGCGTTGGCCCACGATCCAAACCTCCCATCTTATCTGTCATCTATCGTACGCACGCGCGTGTGTGTGTGTGTGTGTGTGTGTGTGTGTGTGTGTGTGTGTGTGTGTGTGTGTGTGTGTGTGTGTGTGTGTGTGTGTGTGTGTGTGTGTGTGTGTGTGTGTGTGTGTGTGTGTGTGTGTGTGTGTGTGTGTGTGTGTGTGTGTGTGTGTGTGTGTGTGTGTGTGTGTGTGCGCGCGCGCTGCGCGCGTGTACAGGAAAGGGAGAGTGTCTGGCATGTTAAAACTAACTGGACTAGAGAGAGAGAGAGAGAGAGAGAGAGAGAGAGAGAGAGAGAGAGAGAGAGAGAGAGAGAGAGAGAGAGAGAGAGAGAGAGAGAGAGAGGAGAGAGAGAGAGAGAGAGAGAGAGAGAGAGAGAGAGAAGGCCTATAGCTAGGTCCCACTCTAATTGATTATAGGACCATGGACAGGCCCCCAGAAAGACAGGGCACTCACTTTCCCCCTGATTGAATTAAACACCTTTTATGGGACTGAATCGATGCGATGGAGATGATAGCCAGATGGATGGATGGAGGGAGAGGAGAGGGAGAGGAGAGCCTTATGATATGTGGAGGAGGTGTCTCTCTCCCCCCTGTTTTTCTCTCTCTCTGTCTCTCTCTCTCTCTCTGTCTGTCTGTCTTTCTCTCACTCTGACTCTCTCTTTCTCTTTCTCACTCTCTCTCTCTGTCTCTGTCTTTCTCTCCCTTTTTCTCTCTCTCTCCCCCCCTCTCTCTCTCTGTCTCTCTGTTTCTCTCCATCTCTCTCGTCTAGCTCCCTCTCTCATCTCTCCCTCTCTCTCTCCCCTTCCCCCTCTCTCCATCTCTTCTTCTCTCTCTTCGTCTCCCTCGCCCTCCCCCTCTCCCTGTTTCGATCTCGTCTCTCCCCCTCTCCCCCTTTTTCTCCCTCCCTCTCATCTCTCTCTCCCCCTCTTTTTATCCATCTCTCTCGTCTCTCCCTCTCTTTTTCTCCCTCTCTCTTTTCTCTATCCCCCCCCCCCCCTCTCTCTTGCATGCAGCCTCAGACAGTCCAGGGGTCCAGTGTCACGTTGTAATTCAGGCAAATCAATGCTTTTAAAGCATTTAGCCATGCCTAGTAATGAAGTAGAGTCCGAATAGGCCTGCCCAGCAATATAGCATGTCCCATGACCGTATCAATCATAATTAGGTGGGAGGGGGGGCGGGGGGGGGGGGGCTGAGATGGCTGGACCTCATACTTCACTGTAAAAAAAAAATGGGGTGTTAATTTAACTCGTGGGTATACTGTACATGTTTGACACTCTCCGTAATTTTCTGCGTTCCATTATCTTTTTTTTTAAATATAGTTTGATCAAAAATGAAAGTGTAGACCTTAGAAACTCACAGTAAATCATCGGTGTCAATTGAAAAGAACATTAGAAATGAGAAAGCCATGCAGTCGAACACTGAGAAGACCATTATTGTCCGTGTGTTTAGGCTACTTTTCCTCTAGTCCTGCTCAGTATTGTCAACAAGGTCTTTACAAACCAGAGACTGTGATAAATACAACATCCAAAAATGTGTCTGCTAATTATTTTTTCGTCAACTGTTCATGTAGTTGCTTTTGCTTTTATTCGCGGTGCATGACGAATCGACCTTGTTTCGAAAAAAAAAAAACATTACGTCACTTTATTGCTGAGTAGTATTCACGCAGGTTTCTTTTTAATTGATTGAATGCTATATTAGACGAAAATGTAAACGGCACGGAAGTACGGAAAAGGCAGCTTACATGTTCCAAATTAATTACTCCAAAATGACGTCACTGAGCAGCAGTTGCTAAGCGGTAAGGTGGTCACCTCAGCATATAGCCTGGCTTTGGCCAGACTGATAACGTAGATTCACTCTCACGTTCCTCCCCGCGGTATCAGTCTGGACTTCGGCCCGTAGGGAGCGAGTATGAGAAATCATAAAATGATTTTGATGCCTTTCACTGTTGTACGGGGTACGGACAGCAGTTGAAACGCAGTCACTTATTGGCCCGATCATTTTCTGATTTCTCATACTCGCTCCCTATATGGGTCGAAGTCCAGACTGATACCGGGGGAGGAACGTGAGAGTGAATCCACGTTATCAGTCTGGCCAATGCCAGGCTATAACCTCAGCACACCTAACTGTTTTTACTCTCCACTCAACCCGATCACCAGAGGAAACGTTGTCATTGAACGTTTTTCAAATTCCGTGCATAGACAACTGGAAAACCCGAAAATCCGTGCATAGCCGCCTCCCATCTCCCCCATTGTGACTAAACCATTTCGGAGGCGCGCAGTCTCAAGGGAACTGTCGCCACGTAAGGGACCACCGAGTGAGCTAAAGCAAACGAGTTGCCGTCCCGAACGTTGCGACGTTCCCTTGAGCCTACTCAGCGCCGTTTGAGTTACGTACCGATAGGCACAGAATCGTACATTTTGTTGTGGGGACTGCTCTGCTTCCGGGTTTTTCCGGGTTGCAACTAGTTACGCCCACCGTGGGACTCGCCGTACATATGCACGGAATTTCGGGTTTTCTAGGCAACTATGCACGGAATGACGTGCACTAGGTCCGTGCAATGTGTACTAAAAAGGCTGGAGATCAGGCTGCTCCACTCATCCCAATGCCCACCCACCCCTCCAATGGTGTGTTTGGAACCAGAGGGAGGATGGGGGTCAACCCTAACCCGACATCAAAGGAGTATGATGGTGTCTTATCAATAAGGAACTTTACGTGGATATCGTTGCAGAAACCTCTTAGCTCCATATTTAAACTTTTTGTGTTTTGTCATAAATGAAAGCCCTTACTTGATACATACTACAGCATCACACACAAGTAAGACGCGCGAACGCGGGAAGCGAACGCAGCTCGAAAATAACAATAAGAAGAATCAAAAGGAATGAGCAATTGTAGAGAAGTGGGTGGTACAGTTTTTGTCTTTTTTAAATTGTTATGTTTGTTTGTTGTGTTTTTTTTGTTTTTTTTTAAAGTTTTTTGTCTTGTAGTTTTTGAAATGTGTTTGGTTTAGGCATGTTGCAGGCTGTTGTGCATTTTAATCAGAGCATTGTCTACATTCCTGCGTTCTTCATGGCCCTTGTTATTTTTGACTGTAGCTGCTACACTGTAGTGCACTCTGGCGCACTCTGGCGGCTGCACACAGGCAGTGCACGCACACAATACTGCACACAGAGACACGGAACAGACAGAGACACACACACACAAGCCGAGCACGGTTTCATAGTAACTCCAGTTTGCGCTGAGTTCCGCTGCGTTCGCAAAAAGCATCAAAAGTAAACCCACTGTGGCCAAAGGCCACGTCAGTCACACAGAACCGGATGAAGGCTCCTATATCGCTGTTGTCGGGCAGAAACCTCGAATCTCCATATTCTACGCGTTGTGAGCTTGTAGATCGGCTATTTTCAAATAGCCTAGGTATAAAATAGGGCTAAAGTGGTTAATGTATGTTTTGTAATATCATAATTTATATCTGAAAAGTAACTAGTAACTAAAGTTTTCAAATAATTGTAGTGGAGTAACAGTACAATATTTGCCTCTGAGATGTAATGGAGTAGAAGTAAAAATATTGGAAATTGGAAATACTCAAGTAAAGTACAAATACCTCAAAATTGTAATTAAGTACAGTACTTAAGTAAATGTACTTAGTTACTTTCCACCACTGACGACGAGTTTCGAGCTTGTGGATCTGCTACTTTTGCTACTTTTGAATTTGAATCCTGACAAGTAACACATGAGGACATATGAGCTTTCCACCCGACAGACACGCTGTACGCCGGAAGGTCAACGGCACGGAGTACATTATTAGATACATGTGAACTTGCGTGTAATGTTTAAAATATAACATGCTAAACCTGGACAACATGCGGTCCTTGTGTCCCCAGTAATACATTACATTTGATTCACATCAGATCAGTCTGGTATGGGCGACAGACAAGAGGATGACAGGGTGGAATGTGGAAGAGAAAGGTTAAGAGCACACTTGAACACACACTGTGTGTGTGTGTGTGTGTGTGTGTGTGTGTGTGTGTGTGTGTGTGTGTGTGTGTGTGTGTGTGTGTGTGTGCGTGTGCGTGTGAGAGAGAAAGAGACACAGACGGAGAGAGAGAGAACATCTAAAAATGAGACAAACGCACTGCTCTGAGCTGTTTGATTTATGCAAATTGAAGAGGGTTTATCGATCAGTAATTGATTTAGTGTGATCCATGCTTTGTGGGGGGGTGGGGGGGGGGGGGGGGTGGAGGAGGTATAATGCACTGATGTAGCTCCTCCACGTTCACCCACACAGCCCAGACAAATTCAATTCATCTGTCCATCTTTTTACCCTTTACTACCCATCCATCAGCCTCATCACATCACCGCTGTCAACAATGTGTGTGTGTGTGTGTGTGTGTGTGTGTGTGTGTGTGTGTGTGTGTGTGTGTGTGTGTGTGTGTGTGTGTGTGTGTGTGTGTGTGTGTGTGTGTGTGTGTGTGTGTGTGTGTGCGTGCGTGTGCGTGTGCGTGTGCGTGTGTTTGTTTGTGAAATGGACGTTGTGAGGACTGTTTTGCTGTTGTCCTCACTCCTCACCAGAGAAATCGTAGTTTTATGGTTGAATTTTTTTTTTTAAGAAAAATGTCCTATTAGAAAAAGATTCAGTTTAGGATTAGACATTTAGAAGTTTTATGGATTAGAGGTTATACACGATTTATTCTTATAGTTGCACCGAAAAATAGCAGATCTCCAAGCCCACAGCGGGCTTGTAGATCTGCTATGTTCCGGATTTAGGCTTACTTATAAAATGTCCTAAAATTGTAAAAATGGCATTCTTAAATAAGCTCAGTATCGCTAAGTATAGTAATACAAAGGTGTGTGTGTGTGTGTGTGTGTGTGTGTGTGTGTGTGTGTGTGTGTGTGTGTGTGTGTGTGTGTGTGTGTGTGTGTGTGTGTGTGTGTGTGTGTGTGTGTGTGTGTGTGTGAATGCTTGACCGGATCACAAGGGGATAAGAGTATGTGACCTCTACCCATCTTCGTGATCCACAGGGATTTGTAGATCTAATATCAGATCAACTCAGAGGAAAACAGAGCAACAGACAGATAAAAAGATCATCTTGGACAATGTAATAGATAGAGATAGATGACACATAGAAAGACAGTATAGCAAACAACGCCCAATATTTGAAATCCATATAGCACTGTAGTATAACCCTATATATATATATATATATATATATATATATATATATATATATAGAATAAATATCTGTTCTGTGTGCTCATGAAACAAATGAAGAAAATCTGGTGAATTATTCACACAAAAACATTGCTCCAGGTTTGTATAAACCTTTGCTCTATCTTACAGTAGTTCTCTTGAATCTGTAAGAAACATCATAATTCATACTGTTATGCAATGATGTTTTCTAATAAAAAATCACACCCAGTGTGAAGAGAGTGGTGCCTTTGATGAGTGAATTAGTGTAACTGGTTGCATCCTTGTGTTGCAATCAGCTGCAGCTGTTGAGGCCGTGCTCAAACATACGGACGGACAGACACACACACACACACACACACACACACACACACACACACACACACACACACACACACACACACAGTCAAATGTAGGAGTGGTTAAATCCTCTGCTTTCAGCATGTCCTGTGCAGTCAGATACAATTAGATGAATCTGTAACTTTTTAGGGTGAAAATCACCTCATCTCCATCATCGCCTACGACTGGGTGACATCATCACCACAGAGGTGACATCACCACCGCAAAACTGGCCTAATCAATAACAGATAGGGAGGGGAGGGGGGTGGGGGGGTTGTGTACCTCTAATTAGTCCACACCAGTTCTGTCCCGTCCTGGCTTAGTGTTCATATCCCCCCCCCCCCCCCGCCCCACACCCCCGCTAGTTAGGAACTGGACAGTATGACCTAATGATCCTTGCTGTGTCAAGCAGAAAGCATGTATCTCCATTTCAACTTTTTGTTTTGTTTTTCATTAATCAATGCCCTACGACTTTGTCAAGAGTATCGTGCACAAGTCACGAAAATAGCCGAGCTACAAGCCTACAATGTGATTGTGTTGTGAGCTTAAAGATCTGCTATTTGTTTTAAAAGTTGTATGTATTGTAAGCGTTTAGGGACATACAAGGTTTCCAAAACCAACACGACGACGTCATGTTACCGTAGCCGCAAGGATTACCCCTGACTGTGACCGGTCGGCTAATCATCTCCTCAGACCAGCCGTGGGTCCACTATGACCTCATTTAGTTATCACCAGTCCCCCACCCCCCCCTCACCCACTGACCCCCACAAAACCACCACGTCAACCCTGACGCCCCGGTGCAGCCAATCAACGCGGCGGGCCAACGGCGGCCCGCAACCAATTAAAGAGTCTAATGAGCGTCTTGTATAACGCTAACACGGCCATTAAAGAGCATTTAAAGAGGAGCTTGCTGGGGTATCGGGTGCTGGAGTGGCTTGTGGGTAATGGTGTCATGGCGTATTAGTATTCCAGTAGCGTTTGGTTTCCATTAAAGGGGCTCCGGCTCCGCGTTGTGCGTTTGTTCACGAGCGCCTTAGGTGCCATCGACAGGGACCGGGCCCGCTTTTCCGTCACACATCCTCAGACAACTTTATAAACAGCTTTTAAACCGATGAGAAACAATCGTTGGCCGTAAAAAAAAAAAAGGGGGGGGGTGTGCTTTCATTTTCATTTGTGAATGTGGTGCTGATGATGCTCGTGGCGGCGGCGGGGGGGGGGGGGAATAAATGAAATAAATAAATGAGTGTGAGCGAATGTGTTTAAGAAAAAGAGTGAGTTGACAGTATTACACAGGCACTCAGTTTAATACCTCCTCAGCCATAATACTGCTGCTGGAGGAGGAGGAGGAAAGGCTAAGGCACCCAGAGAACTACTTCTCTTTATTAGTCATTCTGTGGGATTATTATGGAGACGTTGCTTCTTCCATTACCTAAAGAGTGAGGACTCCTCATCCCCCCCAGGGGCACAGCCAAGTTACTCTGTCTCTCTTTCTCTCTCTTTCTCTCTCTTAACGCTCATGCACGCACATAGCGTTGCTGTCGGGCAGAAACCTCTTATGTCCATATTCGAATTAACGCCCTACTTGATCATACTACAGCGTCACACAAAAGCACGACAAAAGTAGCAGATCTGCAAGATCCAAATGCGTTTCAAGCTTGTAGATCTGCAACTTATGCAATTTCTTAAATTTAACCATGAAAAGTTTTTGGACATATGAGGTTTCCACCCGACATGAGACGTTAAGACATTTTCTCATCACGCTGAACACAGGCCTCTCTCTGAATCCTTTTTTACCAGCAACGTAATGAAATCAATATTGTGTGTAAAGTGAATGGCAACTAAAAATGAATTGGTGATTTTTTAAAAAACATTTAGTTAAAGTTGTACAATGCAAATTCACAACTAACGATTTTTAGCAACCTCTGCTGGTCACTACCGTCACTGCATACAATTTCCTTAGTCCTCGATTACCCAGAATTCCATTCGTTTTCACCGGAAGCCGGAAGCGTTTCAAAAAGCGATCTTTTAATTGTTTTATACTATCTACGGATCGTTTCTCTTAGCCAGTGGAGCATTAGTTACCATGAGCCGTGCTTTCTTTTTCGATCTTCTAATCCTACATTCTCTTAAAATCAGCGTGAGGTTCATTTTTGTTATTAGCGCGATAGTTCCTGGCCAAACAGGAAACCGTTGCGGTAGTTCCTGGCCAAACAGGAAACCAGTGCATTTCCACCTCCGTTTTCCGGCCAGATGACGTCATTTCCCCGGGAAAGTCCCCCCAGTCCACGTTCAATATAAAATATATAAATAAAAGGCTTCCGGGGGTGAAATTCATGGAGTGGGTGTTGTGAAACTTTTGCCACTCACAAAAGATATACAATTTAACTTTAGTTTTGTTGAAAACGTTACCTAGTATGCCTTTAACTTTAGTTTAGTTTTATTTGATTATTCAAAAGATAAACACAGCCTCAATTAATTTGTATTCTTTTTTTTTTTTAAAGCTTTTTACCCATCTTTCTCCCCAATTTAGTCTACTTATTTCTACTCCCCACACACATTTCTGTGTGTTGTCACTGCTGTTGTATCCTACTGGCTCACCTGCCACATGAGGAGCCCCTACCGGGAGGAGCCCACTCCTCCCGCCCCAACACTCCCTGCTGACAGGCTCCGCCCCCAGCCTGTAGGAGTAACGTGTAGTGACAAATATCACCCTCCTTCCCGCCCCGGATTCCCTCCCTCATACACGGAATAGTGTTCGTATAGACGCTCTGCAAAGCATGGATTCCAACCGACGGTGGTGGGTTTGGTTTAGTTGTAATTGCTCTAACTTTTTGTGTTTTTTCGTAAATCAACGCCCTACTTGATCATACTACAGCGTCACACAAAAGCATCAAAAGTAGCAGATCTACAAGCTCGAAACGTGGTGCAAAGCGACGCGTTTTGAGCTTGTCGATCTGCTACTTTTGCTACTTTTGAATTTGAATCCTGACAGGTAACAGTTTTGGACTCTGTTTTCCACCCGACAGAGACGACTTTCATAGCAAAAATAGACAGTTTTAAAGCTCACAATGCATCGAGATTTATTAAATAAAATAATATGCAGAGTGACACGCTGTGAGCTTGTAGATTTTCTCTTCTCAAGAGGAAAAAAGCCTGGCGAAGACAAACTACGGCAGAAAGGGTCTACAGGGCTGGACTTCCCTGAAGTCTTTTTTCGGACAGGAATGTTTTTAGGTTCGTACTTTACTTGCTGTACTTCTGCTTAGATCCTTTCAACTTTTTCTGAGTAAAAGTCCTGCAAGTAGGGCGCACGGGTGACACAGGGGGAAAGTATAGGCTACCTGTCCACCACCATGTCAAGGGGTTTGATGGGGGTTCCCTCCCATGAACACAGTTGGCCCGTGTTCATGGGAGGGAAGCCGGGCGGAGAGGGTGAACTACTGGGTGAAGGGCTAGGGTGCCGCCTGTCAGCGAGGAACGTTGAGCGGGAGGAGGCTCTCTACACATTGTCTCGGTGGGGGCTCCTCACTGGCAGGCAGGTGAGCCAGTAGGGTATAAACACCAGTAGCAAAAACAGTCAGAGGAATTAACTGGCATAATGACTACATTTGAAGAAAAGGGACCACAAATAATTGGCTTCTCTAAATTCTCTAATAATTCTCTAAATAAATAAACAAACAAAACAAAATGTAATTAAATACAAGTTCCTGCAGGTGGGGAAACTGGGAACGATTTGTTTTCCTCAGATGCCCTAATGAAATCATGAGCTGAAATTCATGTTCGAATGCTTGTCATTTAAGAGCTTGGAGATGCATGAGCAGGAGGAAAACACGCGCGGCGGCAAAGTATTCTCGCCTGTCGACATCCATTCTGAAGAATTAATGCATCCCAACAAATCTTGTTGTTTTATTCCCCCGCCGTGGGCAAAGTCGCTCGCTCCCCATAACGTTGCCTTCAGTCATTATAGGTCTGATAGTTAGTGATTGACACCCAGTTAAAGTGCACCTTCATTGCATTGACCGGTGTGTACGTGCAACACGCACGCACGCACGCACGCACGCATGCACGCGCGCACACACACACACACACACACAGTCACACACACACACACACACACACACACACACACACACACACACACACACACACACACACACACACACACACACACACACACACACACACACACACACACACACACACACATATGTTCGTATTACTATACTTTTTACTATACATTAAAAAAAATTGTGTGGATATTTTATACATGACTCTAAAAAATGTTTTAATCATAAAACAACTATTTATCGAGTGAGGACCAGGAAAATTGTGTTGATTTCTCAAATGATATATACTTGTGGGGACATTTGAACCTCACAAGTATAGTAATACACTTGTATGACACACACACACACGCACGCACACACAAAAATCCACACATGCACATTAATATTTACTCACTTATGCACACACACACACAAACACACACACACACACACACACACACACACACACACACACACACACACACACACACACACACACACACACACACACACACACACACACACACACACACACACACGGCCAAACACCCACTCTCCCAAACCCCAGTGTGGGCATAAATTTCTCCAGTTGTGACTTCCAAGACAAATAGCCAATAAAAGTGCCAGGGGTTGTTCACTTCACACACACGCACACACACACACACACACACACACACACACACACACACACACACACACACACACACACACAAAACACACACGTTTCTGGCACAATCAAATCAATTTCCTCTAAGTAGTCATAAACATGTTCTCTTTTAAAAGGTGTTGAGCGGGGGTCCCATTATCCCCAGGCCCCCCCCTGGCCTGGGCCTCCTCCTCCTCCTCCTCCATCCATCCATCCATCTATCCCAGAGGCCTCTCTGTTGGGGGGGGGGGTCACTGAGGAGGGCCGTGATCTTACTGTAGCTGGTGAGTTCCATCTATGGTTGGGATCCTTTAGGATTTTTAACGATTACGGTTCCTTAATGATTTCCTCTTAACGGTTCCCTTTAATGATTCCCGTAAAGGGGTTCCAAATGGACCTTTACGGGTCTGTAACTCTGAGAGGGTACACATTTATACACTCTCAGAGTTACGATGGTCCATGGAATAAATAAAAGTTTGAGAACCAGCGGTATTATTTATTGTAGTTGTATAGCACAGTGGTTCTCAAACTATTTTGTGTCAAGGACCCCCAAATTGATATATATTTGGCCGCGGACAAGTTTTGCTGGGGACCGTTTGTGAAAATAGCAGATCTAACAGACTAATGTTTGTTATGAGCTTGTAGATAAGATATTTTCACTACATTTTTTGAAAAAAAAAATCTCTATGACAAGTTTGGAGTGATATCACAATGAGAACATACAGGCAGACAGAGGATGAAAGCAAGGTTTGATTTTGTTGTGAAATGTTTGGAAATCTTCGACTACTTAACAAATTTGGACTACATCCAAACAGACACGGACCCCCCTGTGATGTTTGACGGCACCCCCCTAAGGGGGCCCCGGAGTGGACCCCAAGTTGGGAAACATTGCCCTGGGAGACATGGGAGAGATCAAGGCCTATACGTTAACGTTTCCAGGCCCTCAGATCACAGGGCTGACGTCCATTAATCAGTAGCAGGCAGGACAGTGACAAAGAGGTGGCCTGGCAGGGGGGGTTGGTTTGGGCTGGGGAGTGGCAGGGGGCTTCGGGGGTCCAGAGAGTTGACCAGAGAGTTGAGCTCGGTACATGTACTACTGTACATCCCAACAGAGCAACTGCCTTCAACCTATTAAGGCCTGAGGTTCCGATTCTACTAAAAGTCTTCTAAATCCTAACCGTTTTCTGAAAAACCTATGTTGCTACCTATATATCAGTGGTTCTCAAACTTTTTCATGTCAAGGACCCCCAAAACTTTATGTATTTGGCCGCCGACCTCCCATCTGAAAATGTTTTGTTCCAGGGACGCCCCCAGAAGCAAAGATTTGAGTTAAAAATGTTTGCTTTAAAAATATATATATATTCAAAGATTTGCAAAAATAGCAGACCTACAAGCTCATAGCGCGACACTCGGTGCCACGCTATGAGCTTATATATCTGATGTTTTTGAATAGCCAAAGTATAAGATAATGGTTTAAGTGCTTACGCAGATGCGTTCCCGGTTTTAATGGGTTAAAAACATTTGAAAAGCTGCTGCTATCTGTCTCAAAAATGTTATACAAAGTGACTGTAGAATCTTGAATAATTGCTGCCTTTGCTTTTGTTTCAAAAGTTATACTACAGCGTTACACAAAAGGATCAAAAGTTGTAGATCTGCAAGCTTGTCGATCTGCTACTTTTGCCGTTAAAAAATGTGTACAATTTTGTAAATTACTTAATTTTGAATGTTTTATTTCACACTTTCTTTGGACGATGCAAACATATGTTTTCCTACTTCTTCCCTGCAGGCCTGTTTTGCCTTCCAGGCTATTCTGTTTTATTTAGAAATATTCTTTGTGTGCCTGGTTGTGACCCCACCCTCCATGTGATTGCATCATCACTTGTGTAATTTATAATTAAGGTGTAATCAGTCTGCACCTGTGGGGGAGAGAAGGCTGAACAAATGTTTGCTGTGCTGTTTGAAACTACCTCTTTGAATACGCTCCCCTGTCTGTAGGCTACCTGTGAAGCAACCATATGGAAATATACAGCAGAAGCAATGTAAGTTTTTTATGTTTAATTCCATTCATATGTAAAGAAAGAGTGACATATATTTGAATTTAGACAAACATGCTGTTGTTTTGATAATATTTTGATCATTTAAATCCAAATTATTTGAGTGTTTTTTTTAATGCCTTTAATATGTTGTGCTGTAGTTTTGTGGCAGTTTGGTATTTGTTGATGGTTTGTTGTCATTTTTGCCACTTTTGCTGTTACAGTTTCACCCCTGATAAAAAACAATCTGTAAAAAGACGCCTCATTCCTAGCCTCGTGAGCCAGACTGTTGCCTCCCACAATTTTCAAAGGCTTCCTGAAAATTATCAAGCGATAAAGCGGATTGGACGCCTCCTCCCCACTTCCGTTTCATCTTTACAGTCACGCAAATGTATCGGAATATAAATCAAAATCATCTAAGCATATATATCTTGTTGCTTTGCAGAAATGGAAATATTTTTTGTTAATGTCAAAGATATTTTAGGGGTCCTATCATTTTGGGGGTCCTTGACATCAGGGACATCACAGGCTCTCAGAAGGTGGGGGGGTGGACTTTCGGTGGACTATACCCCTTATTTTATACTTTTGCTATTCAAAAATAGCAGATCTACAAGCTCATAGCGCGGCACCGAGTGCCGCGCTATGAGCTTGTAGATCTGCTATTTTTGAAAAATCGTGAACATTTGTGATCATTTTTTTTCAAGCAAACATTTGTAACTGTATGTAAACAAATTTTGAATTTTCAAAAATTTGCGTTTTATGGGCAGATTTTGTTAGTTTTTTCCCGGTGTTTTGGTTACTTTATTTCGGTTTTAGGGTTAGGGTTAGGGTTAGGTTATTTAATTGATATTTATGCCTGATTTTACCGATTTATTATCACACAAAAAAAAGATTTATTATTATTATTATTATTTTTTTTAATTTTTTTCTAAAAGTGGGGGATATGAAATCACGGATCAGTGAGAGTGAGGGTGTCGCGTCGTACGCACAGTGAATGGCCGTGACGCCCCTGCTTGACATGAAAAAACACTGCTATATAGCATTTGGAGATTGTGGAATAGTTGTCTGGCTAAGTGAGACTATACCTCATTCCTGACTCCTGTCTCTCTTTTTTGTATGGTGTTTGGCTGGCTGCTTAATCGACGTTGCAACACCTGTGACACAAGGCCTAGTGAGTGAAGATCTACACGAGCTCTCTCTCTCTCTCTCTCTGTTGTGTCTGTGCCGTGGCCTTGTCATTAAGTGCCGGCGGGGATATATAATCGACTTCACACAGTCAAACGGAATGATAAATATCCCGTCTCCCGTTTCCCGCTCTTCTTCCTTCTCGGACTCCCTCGTCTCGTGTTTGTTCTATTGTAATGCAATTACTGTAGTGGCTCCGCAGGGGGGCGGGGGGGTGTGTGTTGTTGCTGGAACTACAATTACCCTGGATGTCCCTCCCACGGTGGATGATTGTAATTATAATTGACTGTAACCACTTTTTGCATAATACACCCTTGCATGTAAAGCCACTCCATAGCCTCCCCACTTTGCCCTGCGCCCCTTCCCTCCCTCCCTCCCTCCCCGTGCCATGGCTCTCCTCTCCTTCTTCACTGTCTGCTAGACCCCGGCGCGCCCCCTCGACCCCCCCCCCCCTCTTTACCCCCCCCCCCGGCTTACACTCATGGGAGTTGACACTACGCCTCCTACAAATCCAGTTAATATTCAATGGCTCATTAAAGATTGATTGGGAGCTGTATAAAACGGGGGGAAATCACACACATACAGTATGAGGACACCAAATCCTTTGCTTTAGCTTGTAATTGTGCTTTATGGTGGAGCTCTTGGCCCCCGCGGCTCCCCTGGTCCTAGTTAGTGAAGGTATACGGCATAATATAACGCAGTGGTTATCAAACATTGTTTTTCATGCGTTAAGGACCACCAAATTGATATGTACTTGGCTGTGGATGGACTGCCGTTTGAAAATGTTTCGAGTCAGGTCAGGGACCCCCAGAAGAGAATATTTGTGTTAAATTCTTTCAAGATTGTTAAAAAAATGTTCACCATTTTTCTAAATATTTATAAAACAACCGATCTATAAGCTCACATTGCGTCACATCGCGACGTGTTGTGATCTTGTAGATCAGCTATTTTTATTTTATTTTAAATAAAATAAGCATAAAATATAGAGTTAAAGCGGTTGAACTGATTTTGATGCCATTTTAACTCATTTATCTGCATGGGGGGAACCCCTGGAACCCCCCTCCCGGGACCCCACTTTGAGAACCTATACGGCAGTGAAGGGATGTGTGCTCGACCTGCTTGGTATAGGGACCATGGCTCAGGACCCCCGGTTATACGCCCCAGACGTCCCCGAGCTATAAACACCAGACCGGGGCAATCAGGATTAGGATTGCCCCCATGAGAGTGCAGTTCATTTCCACTGCTGAAATATTCAGGAGTCTGGAGTACATGTGCCCCGAGAGACACTGGAGATAGCAAATCTTAGACATAACCCTCTGCTCCTACAAGTAATCCCTTCATATCCCAGTCCGGTTGGTAGCTACCTCCGTTTGGCTGTTGATGAAGCAAGCTAGGGCCAGAATGAATGCTGATAATATTGTGATCGGTGACAAACATTATCATTTCAGAGCGGGTCCTGGTCCATTTGGTTGCAATTTGTACACTTTCCGAGTTCAAAATGTATAAATTAACATTGAGCATTTTGAGTGTACCTGAATTACAAGAGTTTATAGGAATCATGCTTTAAAGAAGGTTCTGTGAATAAAGTCTCTCTCTAAAAATCTGACGTTAAGCTCCCCTCGACACAGCCTTCGCCATCAGTGTCCATTGTTTGTGAGGCGTCTACTACAGAACGGCGAACCAAACTTTGTTTTTTAAGGTTCGATTTTTTGGCTTTTATGCCTTTATTGATAGGACAGTAGGCTGGGGAGTGCTGGTGTTTTCAAGCGACTTTTCCCCCAAATCATGTAGCAGAGGTCGAAATATTCCCAGTACATGGCGGGTGCAGTACCACTTTTTTTATTATGGTCACTCACCACCCGAAACATCATCTTCAAGCCTTTTCTTATAATTTGTTCTTTCTTTCTCCTTACACCTTCTTCGTGTAGCCTTGCTGTAACCTTCAGTGTCTTCAACTGTACCAGTTACCACTCACATTATTTCACCTTCGTGACTATAACGGCCAGAAGTGTCCTCATTTATTTGTCGGACCAATCGCCAGCCGCCATTTTCTGCTTTCTTCCTCGTTTACTTCTGTCAAAGGGGTTGCGTCTGTGCACTTTTGGAAAACACTGTTCTCTGTGCCGCGGGATGTACGGCGTCACTAACGTCTCGTACGCAAGCAACGTCATGACGCATACCGGCACGATGTTAGACTTGCATTCCGCAGATACTTTGCCTTCAATGTTGTAGGTCCCAAGCAGGCATGAATGCCGAAACAAGATTTGCGCCATGCACTCAAAATTCAGAGCACGTTCACTCATGACACCAAAAATCTAATATGCCGAGACATTGCCTGCAAATCTTATATATCTGAAGGGGGCTTCAGAGGTCTTCAACGTTTTTAACGTTTTTAAGTTACAGATATGCTTCAGGCCTTGGGTCTGTTTACCTACTCTCTCCTAACCCCCCCCCCCCCCCCCCCCCGCACCCCTCTCTCTCCCCGTCTCACTTTCCGTCTCTCGCTCTCTCGGTGCGTTGACCCCCGTCACCCTCCCAGGTTTCCCAGGAGCCCCCCTGGCCCAGGCGACGGCACAAACACAATTTCCTCCGTAATGTCATTTGCAGCAGCGTAGCGTGGTGGTTGGTTGGTTGGATGAAGGAGAGAAAGTCCCAGCTGTCAGCGCCGCCTCAACCCCTTCGCCAGGAAACGCAACCCGACACATGACGGATTCTTAGGTTTGTACAAATGGACAGCTACCCCCCCCCCCCCTTCTTCCCCTCCAATTCCTAACCCCCCCCCCACCGCACCCCCCAACTCCCTCGCCACTTTCCTCCGTCCTCCACCGCCTGCGTGTGCCACCCACCCCCTCCTCCTCCTCCCCACCTCCTTATGCCATTTTCCCCACTTCTTCGAGCCGTCCACTTTTTTCCCCTCCCCCTCTTCCCGAAGTCCACCTCCCCCTAAGAGTGGCACACTCCCCCCTTTCTCCCCTCTTCCTCGAGTCAAATGGGCAGAATTTGATGCATTATTAAGTGTGTGTGTGTGTGTGTGTGTGTGTGTGTGTGTGTGTGTGTGTGTGTGTGTGTGTGTGTGTGTGTGTGTGTGTGTGTGTGTGTGTGTGTGTGTGTGTGTGTGTGTGTGTGTGTGTGTGTGTGTGTGTGTGTGTGTGTGTGTGTGTGTGTGCGTGTGAGTGCGGCGGGTCAAGTCATCTCATCAAGTCTAATCAAGTCATGCTGTCATGTGACACGCTACACTCTCCCCGTTCTCTTATACCTTATTCCACTAAGTTACATATTGGGTAATATTGCACAAACGGTGTATATTTCTATCAACATTATATGGTTTGTCTCTCTAAAGTTTATCCCTTCACTTGAGTTTACAATACACTACAAACCTCCGTTTTAATGTATCCATTTTGTTCATTATTTCCCTGAGTCTGAGAGCATCCAAACGGAAGCAAATGGACCCGTAAAGACCCCTTATTTCCCTGAGTCATGTCTAACTCTGAGAGCATAAAAACAGAACTAAATGGAACCATGAGACCCCTTATCACCCTGAGTTACGCCTCGAACTATAAAAGCGTCTGCGCGTTTGTACTCTCCCAGAGTTAAATCCAGTGGCGTAAAGTAACTAAGTACATTTACTTAAGTAAAACATTTGAGTACTTTTTCCACCACTGCCATCCAGCGGCACTGGCCACACGTTCAAACAATACAATACAACCAAGGAAGGCGACGCCCACCCACCCACCCCGCAATTATAACGCGTAACACATTGATCACACACTCAATTTCCTCGCTAAACGGAAACATTCTGTAATAATTCAAATTGAATGTCGATCAACGACCGTCCAATCCGTCTCTCTGTGTTGTCCCCCGCTAACCCTCCTCCCCCGCGGGGGGGACCGCCCACCCCCTGTCAGTGTCAAGTTGTTAACCCCGTGTCAACTGTGGCGCAGGCCGCATTTGGACGGCGCTGATGGATGGGTCTTGGTGGACTTGTACCGCGCCAACATATTCTGAGAGTCAGCTGAGAGGAGAGGCTGCAAGCACGTGCGTGTCAAACCCGTCCACCCACGCGCGCTACAACATGCATACAATGTGCACGCACACGCACACACACACACACACACACACACACACACACACACACGTCCATGATCATCAAGCCGTTTGGACCTATAGGCTGTAACAGGGGACCCCGGGACCCCTTCTCCTGTCTACTCAGGGGCCCCTCTCTCCTCTTTACTCACCCACTGGCGGCCCCTGTGTCGTCCCACCCCACTCCACATCCAGATGGTTTGGGGGGAGCTGACCCCACCCTCCTCCGTCACTGAAGGGGGAAAGAACATAGTCAAGAAGGTTTTTTTTTCTCCTCCTGCAAACGTATTGCTGTCGGACACTAGAAACCTTGTAACTCCATCGATCTCCAACTATCAACTTTTTGTGTTTTTTAATACATTAATACCTTACTTCCTCGTACAAGTGTCGCGCAAAAGTGGCAAAAATAGGGAGACCAACAAGCTCACAAAGTGTCGCATTGCAGCCCATTGCAAGGTTGTAGATCTATTTTTAAAGTATTTTTTAAAGTGAAACGGTTACGTTTGTGTGAACAAGAGCTTGTGACCAAATAATAACTACATTGGATACACAAGTTCTTTTTTTCAGAAAAGTAACGGTTATGGACATACAAGGATTTCCACCCGACAGCGATGAAATGCTTTAATTTGACCCATGTCCTTCGCATCATTAGATTTTCCTCTAGAGGGGACTGACACCTATGTTCTCTTAACCAACCGGGCCAAATTTACTTTGCCAACGAGACCCCCGGGGACACATTTGATGATGGAGGGGAGGGCCGCGACAAATTAGCATGATTGTTTTGCCTTTGTCATTAATATGAGAGAGCAGGGCTTTAATTCGGAAGCCAAACAGGTCATTTCAGTTGGTAAAATATGTCTATAAATCGATTGGACTTTTCCTGAATGTTCAGAGACTCGTCCAATACATTACAAATGCTTCAAAAGCAGAGGTGAAAAGACATATTTTACAGCATGTCATTATATGCAAAATGTTTCAAATGTTTAAAAAAAGAATTCTAATATGTTCAATTAAACAAATGAATAAAATATTTTGAAAATATGATCTACAAGCTCACAACGCGTCACACGTGAATAAATCAGTCGTAAGTGGTTTTAATTGAACAAATAAAAAAATACATGTAAAAATAAATAAACAAATTACCAATAGAGTAAAAGTACTGGTCATCAGTTTAATCATGTATTATTGTTCTTGCTTTCCAAGGAACACAATGGAAATCAGCGCTCAAGCTTTTTTGTGTTTTTATCCAAAATGACAGATATGTACAAATATGGTCATGCCTACACGTTTTGTCATTAAAAACCTCAATCAATCAATCAAGGTGATAAAACAATATTAATAAACTTTAATAAAAAAAAAAAACCAGCCTATCTTCTCGCCACGTGTTCTCGGGGTCAGAATTCTTCTACCGTTTCTCTTGATCATGTCTATCCCTCTGCAAATGTTTCATGTTTGTATGAAAGCATATTTTATGCGTCCCATCATGTTGATGTATCACTTTCTTCTCCTCCTTCAGGAGAGGAGGAGAGACCCTGTGTGTGAGTGAACACATGGCGTGAAGCGGAGGCGACATCAGCGGTATGACTGATCGCCCATCAATACGGCGGGTTCGTCCACCGCCATTACTCATCTGTACCGAGTGCTGTCACTCCACACAGCTGCTCAGAGCCGAGCCCCCCTGTCCCACGTATAGAACACATTTCTCTCTTTCGCGGCTATTTTTTCACCCTTCTTTTCATACTCTGTGTCACAGCAGTCGGGCCAGCAGAAACCTTGTATCTCCACATTTCAAATTTGTATGTTTTATTATAAAAAAAAGTAAATTAATCCCCGACTTTATCGTACAAGAGTGCCACGCAAAATAACAAAAATAAAATAGCCTATCGGAGAGCTATGTGACAAGTTGTGTGCTTGTAGAATGTCCATTTTCTCCATTTGTAAAGTGTGGAAGTGAAAAGGAAGTACATTTTGAACCAATGAAAACCATTAACAAGAGCTTGTGACTAAAAATAATAACTACATGGCATCCATTGTAAACACTAGCAATGTTTTCCATTTCTCAAAAAAAAAACAAGCAGCTCGTCCTACAAGCGACGAGTCTCCTTACCAAGCATTCCATCCCAGTGACTGAGTTTATGGCAGCAGAGGATGAAAATAAACAGAATTATTTCTTTTTTAAAAGAAGAGAGAGGTCTTTTATGTGGGCGGACGAGTCGGTCACTTGCCATGTGTTCCCCCCTTTTTTTTGTATTTGGAAAGGGGGGTGTGGGGGGGGGGGGGGGGGGGTCGTCATAATGTGTTGCGTTGTCCACTCTGCCTCATAGGGTCAGATTAACAAGGAGCCCCGGTCCCTCTTAGCCGCGGTCCCCACACAGAGCACAATGACAGGGGCGATCCATCACTTCTGTCCCTAACGGGGAGGGGGGGTCAGGGGGGGGGTATAGGAGGCCAGTGGAGCCCCTTGGCTGACTGACTCCTGGGCTCAGGCCTGTGGATGGTGAGAGGCTGGAGAACAGGATGGAGCTGGTTAAACTTTAACCAGCTCCCCTTCCTACACACCCAGGGTCCGGCATTCAGTGCCCCGTCATTCTCTATGCTGTGTGGAGATTCCGATGGTTTTTTTCGTCACCACCGCCACCCGGATCTGTTGACCCGCCCCGCCGCCCACTGGGACCCTTTTTTCCCTCTCTCTCATACGCCCACGCCCCGTCACCCCCGCGGCCTGGCCACCTGCTTCCATATGGATGCAGTGCATGGCGGCCTATGAAAAGCGGCGACTCTGCGGTCATAAGCGTGGGAAGAAAAATGACTCCCTAAGCCTGCTCTCTGTCTGTACACAGAGCGTGCGGGTATATTAACCCGGCCCCCCGAGCCACGCGCCACGCGTACATACATCCCCCCTTGTGATTTACTAAACCCGGGACTTCATATTCCGAACTCCCCTCCGAACGTCCTTATGTCCCAGACTCTCAGAATTAGTTTCCGTTTTCTATGCTCTCAGAGTTAGACGTGACTCCGGGAAACAAGGGGTGTTACGGGTCCATTTGGTTCCGTTTCTATGCTCTCAGAGTTAGACGTGACTCCGGGAAATAAGGGGTCTTACGGATCCATTTGGTTCCGTTTCTATGCTCTCAGAGTTAGGCGTGACTCCGGGAAATAAGGGGTGTTACGGGTCCATTTGGTTCCGTTTCTATGCTCTCAGACTCTGAGAGCATAGAAACGGAACCAAATGGACCCGTAACACCCCTTCCTCCTGAGATAAAGTAACCAGGACTTCGCATTCCTAATTCCATTGTTAATTTAATGGAACAAAATGGGCCCCGTTAAGGGTCCATTTGGTTTTAGTTTGTATGCTCTCAGAGAGCATAAGGGCTCTTTACGTGTCCATCCCCCTTGTGATACATTAAACACGGACTTCATATTCCGAACTCCCCGACGCCACTTCTCAGAGTCTCCGAGTTAGACGTGACTCCGGGAAATAAGGGGTCTTATACGGACTGGTCCGCCCCTCCTGTGATATACGGGGGGACATGCGGGGGGGACTTCATGTTCCGAAACGACGTCCCCGCTTCTATTTGTCCACGCCACTATCAATAACCAGCGTCAACACATTTTCACACGGGATCAATAGCGGTGGCCGTCTTTGTGATTGTAGAGCCAGCGAGGTGTGGCCCAGGGGCACGCACACACACACACGCACACACGCGCACACACACACACACACACACACACACACACACACACACACACACACACACGGTTATGGCATGAAAAATGATGGCTGGCCGTTTGATAGTCATTTAACCCATTGAATCCGGGAACGCGTCGGTGTCATTTTACGATTTCTTTTGGCTATTCAAAAATAGCAGATATACAAGCTCTGCTATTTTTGGAGAAAAAAAACGAGAACATTTGTGCAAATAATTCATTATATCTTACGTTTATAACTCAAATCTTTGCTTCTGGAGGTCCCTAGAACTGAATATTGTACACATGTTCCCTTTAAAAATATATATATTCAAAGATTTGCGCAAATGTTCACGATTTATTTTCAAAAAATTGCAGATCTACAAGCTCGTAGCGCGGCACTCGGTGCCGCACTACGAGCTTGTATTATCTGCTATTTTTGAATAGCCTTAAAGAAATCCTAAAATGACACACGGATGCGTTCCCGGTCTTAACGCGTTAATACACAGTTGCACACTTTGATGGAATTTGGCAAAAGCCTTTCCCCGGCGAGTTAACAACGTGTATTGAAAATCATATTTCCATGGTGGCCCACTCAATCTTCAAGCCCTCCTGTTTTTCCGAGGTAGAGGGAGAGGGGGGGGGAGAGGGGGGGGGGGGGGGGGGGGAACAACACAACCGGCGGTGACAAATGGGATGTGAACGGCCACACCACTCTCTCTGGGTGGCTCGCGGCCCAGGTCACGTCAGGTGCCTGAGCAGGTTGGAGGTGTTAACTCTTTAAGACCTGAGAACGCATCTGTGTGTCATTTTTAGATTTCGTTGGGCTATTCAAAAATAGCAGATCTACAAGCTCATAGCGCGGCACCGAGTGCCGCGCTATGAGCTTGTAGATCTGCTATTTTTGAAAAATCGTGAAAAATGTTGTGCAAATCTTTGAATATATATATATATTTAAAGCGATGCATTTCTAGCTAAAATGTTATTGCTTCTGGGGATTCTACAAATGTCTTCTAAATCAGTTTAAAACAGTTTTCTGAAACACTTATGTTGCTATAATATTAATGTCAGTGTCAAGGAGCCCCACAACGATATGTATTTGGCTGCGGACCCCCATCTCAAAAACAAAATTCCAGGGACCCCCAGAAGCAAAGATTTGAGTAAAAAACAATTGCTTTATAGATATATATTCAAAGATTTGCAAAAAAAAAACACGATTAAAAAAAAAATAGCAGATCTACAAGCTCATAGCGCGGCACTCGGTGCCGCGCTATGAGCTTGTAGATCTGCTATTTTTGAATAGCCAAAAGTATAAAATATGGATAAAGTGGTTACACAGATGCGTCCCCCGGTCTTAAAGGGTTAACCCAATGTGTTCCTGTTCACTGGACCAATCATCTCCATTGATTGGCTGGATGATTGAGAGGGCAGTGCGCTGTTGTTTTCCTTTTTATGGTGCGTCTGCAAACGGACACACAAGGCCAGAGGCGTATATACTGTATCCCCTGTGAAATACCGAGTGTCGATTTAACTCTGGGAGAGTACAAACGCGCGGACGCTCTTAGAGTTAGAGACATAAGCAGTGGTGGTGTAAAGTAACTAAGTACATTTACTCAAGTGCTGTACTTTTTTGTAATTTTGAGGTACTTTTACTTTACCGGGGTATTTCCAATTGTCTATACTCTTACTTCTGCTCCACTACATCTCAGAGGCAAATATTGTACTTTTACTCCACTACGATTATTTGAAAACTTTGCCATTTATTTTTTATCTGTACTTTTATATTTGTATTTTACATCAGTGGTTCTTAACCTGTGGGTCTGGACCCTCAGGGAGGTCTCCACATGATATTGGGGGGTCCCCGCCAGATGACAGTGAAGTGACATTTTAAGGACTTTTAAGACCTTTTTAATACCTAAAAACCAAAAAGTAGGCCTAATCAACAAAGTATACTATAAAAACTGGTCAAAAATTGTCAAATAATATAAGAAAGAGGCAAGCATTGTGAAAATGGCTGATCTAGGAGCACACGAGGCGTTGTGAGCCGGTAGATCCACTATTTCCACAATATTTATCTGTGGAACCGAGTCAAACTAAATGTAATGCCTCAACTCCGACATTTCCAAGTGCTTGTCAGGGTGGAGTCCCCAGTTCAAAATCAAATATGATTATTTTGGGGGGTTCAAGGCCTGAAAAGGTTGAGAACCACTGCTTAACATGCGTATTCGTTTTTTGGGGGGAGGTTGGTTATGAGGCGCTTTGAGCTTGTAGATCATTTTCAAAATTCTGGAAAATATTGGAAAATAGTAAAAAAAATAATAATAATAGTATTTTTTTTTTACATTTCTAAAACATTTCTAATACAGCAATGCATTGATATTAAATAGAAGATGTACTTTGTACTTTACGCATATACCTTTTTGAACAAGTATTTTTTTTAAAACAAGTAGCCGACTCAAAGTACAACTTTGACAGAGAAACTTTCACTTGTAGTTGAGTAATATTTGACGAGGAGTATCTGATACTTTGACTCAAGTACTGGGGGGTTGAGTACTTTGTCCACCACTGGATAAGGTCTTTTTGCAAAGCCTTTTAACACCCAAAGTATTATCTCTTAATGGGGCCAAAAAGGTCTCGTATAGTTCACAGAGTACCTCAGCATTAAAGCAGGAGATGTGGTGGTCTCGTTGTGAGATCGTTCACGCTAACGGTATATAAACTTCCTTCCGGCCCTGTAATCGCAAACGCATTATCACACATTAAACATGCGCCAACTGATCAATAACTGTGGTAAAAAAAGAAAGTGATTAAAAAGTTTTTAAGGCCGCATTGATTTTTTCCAACAACACAGACCTTAATACACCAAGCTGGACATCACTGTCAATTAGCCACAGTGGTGGACAGTAAACCAAGTACATTTACTTGCTGTCGGGCAGAAACCTCTTATCTCCATATTGTAACTTTGTGTGTTTTCTTTTGTAAATTAATGTCCTACTTGATCATACTACAGCGTCACACAAATATAGCAAGAGTAGCAGATCTAAGCTCGAAACGCGTCGCTTTGCGCCGCGTTTCGAGCTTGTAGATCTGCTACTTTTGATGTATTTGAATTTGAATTATAAAAGTTTTGGACAGGTTTCAACCCGAAAGAGACGATTCACTTGAGTACTGTACAAGCTTTTTATTTTTGAGTATCTGTACTTTTACTTATTTTTATACATCGTGCACATACAGCATTGCTTTAACATCAAACAAAGAAAATATACTTAATATACTTGTAATTTGTACTTTTGGGCATTTTAAAAAGCATGCACTCCTCATTACTTTTAACTCGAGTACAAATTTGACAGAGCAAACTTCCACTTTTACACTAAGTTCACCAAATATTTGATCTGTAGCATCTATACAGGACCTCGACTCAAGTACTGGACTTTATTCAGTTTATTGTCCCCCCACTGATGAGCAGATGAGGACATCGGGAGGGAGGGGGGGTCAGCCATTAGCGGCAGGTAGACAGTGTATGAGTACATTTGCGAGGGGGCTTTGGGCAGGAATGCAGGTGGAGAGCAGGGTTGCCATGTCTACTTATTCTAAGCGACTTCGGGCTTGTTTTTCAGTAAAGTTGCTTGTAAATATTGGTGGTTGCGTTTTTTTGGGGGGGGGCTTGTTTCTAAAGCTTGTAGTTGCTTGTTTGGGCTTGTTTCCTAATGTTGTTTAAACCAATGTTTCTCGAACATTTTCATGTCAAGGACCACCCAAATTCATATTTATTTGTCCACAGAATATTTAGTGCCAGGGACCCTCTGTACCAGATTTGTGTTGTTAAATTTTTTTACTTTTTTCAAGATTCAAGATTTTTTCAAGATTTCTTTTGAAATGAACAGATGCGACGCGTTGTGAGCTTGTAGATCGGCTATTTTCAAACGTGCTCTTTTAAAGTGCTCATGTGGCCTATATAGTCGCTTCTTTTGGGCTTGTTTTCATAGACCCATGGCTGCTTATTCCTCTCGCAAAATCTGGCAACACCGGTGGAGAGGAAAGGAAGGAAGGAAGAAATGTGTAGCAGCGTATATAGTCTCAGCAGTGCGGGCCGGCGGTATCGGGCTGGGGTTTTTAACATGGGGTGGGGTGGGGGGGTGGGGGGGAGAAGGGGGTTTAATTGCACTTAAAGCAGGATGGCAGAACATCAATCTTGATGAGTGGATCTGCATCAATGTTCTCCCAGGCCAATCTATCACCATCCACCACGCCTCTGGGTGGGGAGACTGACTCCTCCTCCTCCGCCTCCTCCTCCTCCTCCGCACGTGCACTCTCCTCCTCCTCCTCCTCATCCCATCTGCGCTGTCCCATCATGCACTCCCCCCCCACCTCTTTTCTTTTGTAATAATGTCTTGCACATTTTCGCGTGGCTTTGATTAAAGGCTGTGTTTCTCGAGAGACGCGTTCGAGAAAGCCATGATATGCAAGTTGTAATAATGCTTAATGTCTTAGTGCCGAAAATAGCCGCTTTATACAAGCTCACGACCGTGTGTGATTGCTGTCGTATATGATGGAGTAATGAGTTGAAGCACTCCATGTGCTTCGAACGCATCAGAATTGTCAGCTTCTCCTCTTCACTTCCGTTCCGTTGTAGGAGCGTTGGGGGGCTTTGAAGCGTGTGAAAGTCTGATCAACATTCAACATTGGTGAACTTTCTGACCGTGCTTACCAACCATAGGAAAGAAGCACCGTGGTCGACCCCAACTTGGCAGCCATTTCCGCGTATAGTTTTCTTTCAGTGAGCCGACCACTCTTAACCCATTAAGACCGGGAACGCATCTGTGTGTCATTTTTAGATTTCTTTGGCTATTCAAAAATAGCAGATATACAAGCTCATAGCGGACAAATCGTGAACATTTTTGCAAATCTTTATATATTTTCAAAGCAAACATTCGTAACTCAAATCTTTGCTTCTGGAAATTCTACAAATGTCCTCTGAATCCTAACAGTTAAAAAAATTAAACTTGTGTGTATATGTTGCTATATAATATCAGTAGTTCTCAAACTTTTTCATGTTAAGGACCCCCAAAATGATATGTACAGTATTTGGACGCGGACCCCCATCAGAAAATATTTTTTTCCAGGGACCCCCAGAAGCAAAGATTTGAGTAAAAAAACAAGACCAGGAGACCTTATTCTGCCAGACCCAGACTTCACATGACGTGTCAGCCTGTGTCTATGCCCATGAATGGCCGGGCTTCGCACGACGTGTGTCCCTTCTATGCCCATGTATGGACAGACTTTTTTGGGGGACAGAATTTGTTTTGGCTGGGGCCGGAGGACAAAGTGACAGACTTTTTTTTGGCTGGGGCCGGAGGACAAAGTGACCATGCCCATGTATGGACGAAGCAGGTACAAAGCCTCATGTAAGCCCGACCCCTTGGGTCTGGCAAAAATATATATATTCAAAGATTTGCACACATTTTCACGATTTTTATAGAAAAATGGCAGATCTACAAGCTCATAGAGCGGCACTCGGTGCCGTGCTATTAGCTTGTAGAATAGCCAAAGAAATCTTGAAATGACACAGATGCGTTCCTGGTCTTAATGGGTTAACATAAGTCAAACAAACTACACAGCAGAAAACCAGCACTGCCCACAACCCACAAGACAACATGGGGAGGAAATTGACAGGTCTGACATCTCGGCTATAGCGTTGGCTCCAACGCTTCTGAAGTGTGGTACTGTGCCCCTAAGTGTTTCCACGTTTTTGTTTCCGATGTGTTTGTTGCATGCAAACGACTCGAGGCCCTGCTCGCGCCCGAGACGGAGCTGCTGATGATGTCAGCGGCCAGAAATGCGACCGGGTTTTTCACACCCGGCCTTGTAATGCCACAGTGCCATGTGAAAAGCTGTCCTTGAGTGACTCAGTTAAGCTTCTAAATGGAACTGTTCTCCTCCCCATGTCTGACGATCAACACAGTGTGCAGTCAGCACCTCTTCACACTTCATTGTAGGTCAAGTAGCGGATAATAGCATAGCATAACGCTCACAGCGCTGTTTTTGCCAGATGTTCGCCTATTTTTTACTGAATGTTCTCCTGTTATTATGACATGCAGAAGAGGAACGAATCAGGAGAGAGTGTACCCATTTATCAGCTTCATGATGATAGTGTTCCAGTTCCAATTTTGTGTCATTTCTATGTGTCATCAATTCCAATTTCACTTGTTTAATCTGTATCCTGTCTGAGATCTCTTTATCCTGATTGGATAGAATTGGTATCCTGATTGATTGATTGATCCCAACCTGAAAATGCATTTTCTGTTTAATAAAGAGCTGGAGAGACATGGAGACTCCTGTTACTGAACAAACACTCTATAGCAATGAGTACTATAAGAATATAGAGCTATTTAACACTTAATTTAAACAAAGAAAATCACTTACTCTACCTTAAAGGAGTAGTTAACCCCAAAAAGTACTTTTCTCTATCTACTACACACCCCGTGAAGCCTTGAGTTCATGGAGATTTTTAGTTTTTGACACATTCCTAAGCCAATAATCTGATTACCCGTGGAAAGATGCTAATATATCCGGTAGGAGACTCAAAGGAGACTCTTTGAGTCTCCTACCGGAGACACCGCCGGTCATCATATTATTGGCTTAGGAATGTGACAAAAAAACTAAAAATGCCCATGAATTCAATGCTTCATGGGGTGTGTAATTTTTTTTTTTTAGTGAACTATGCCTTTAATTGCTGAGTAGTACAGTACACTGTACTTCTGTACTGACTGAATTATTGGTATGTACAGCATACAAGAGGTTTGGCTGTATACGCAGCCCTCACACCCACGTCACACCGCCGATCCATGGGCCCCCATGGGTCCTATTGTGTCTGACATTAGTGCATGTTGAAAATCTCCATGCTATCAGTTGTGTCTGACATCAGTGCATGTTGAACATCTTCATATAGTGCATTTGACATGGTTTCTGTTGTGTCTGACATAAGTGCATGTTGATCTCAATGTGCATTTGACTCTGTATACAGTATGTGCATTTGACGGCATTTGACGGGGGCTATATGTGCATATGACACTCCATATTATGTGCATTTGACTTCTGTATGAGCATTTGACTTCATATAGCCTATGTGCATTTGACAGGTTGGCCCCCATTGGCTGCGGCCATTTTTATATAGGATATTACATCATAATAATATAACTAGAGAGGTTCATGCGCTTAGTGAAGTGCATAGGGGTTGTGTCTGTATGTCCACCAAGGCATTTTTTTCTGGAGGAGATGACAGCAGCGTGATGATGTGCCTTGCATTGCGCATTTTTATCTGGTTGCAAAAAGTTGCAATATATTTGAGTTTGGACGAGATTTTGACTTTTTAACACATTGTGTGCCCGGTGGTGTGCCAGAGGTTTATTAAAATAGGGTACGTTCAGTGCCAGCATATCTTCCATGCACTTACGTTGATATGTTTCGTGCTGTAGAAGCCCCGACGCGGAAGCGCATGTAAACAAAGCGTGCGTGCGAGACGGCGGAGGGTCCCGACTAACGCCTGGAACAATAATATTTCTAACGCGATCCTCCATTGCAGAGTGATCGCCGATCGAAAACGGCTCACTTAGAAATGGAGATATTAAGCTTTTAGTCAAGGAGTTAACATTGGAGCGGCCGACCGGAAGGATTTTTGACATGGATCCACATCCGGCCTCTCCTTATTAGAGACTCCTTGGATGATCCCAAAGTTTCGTTAGAGCGCCCCAAAAAAAAACGGTCCGGACCGTTTATGGCACATAACGCATAGCTTCTCAAAAACGGTCCGGACCGTTTATGGCACTCAATGTGTTAATGCTTTTATTGATAGTACAGTAGGTGGACAGGAAATGGGAGAGAGAAAGATGGGGTGTGACAAGCAGCAAAGGCCGTTGGGATCGGGACTCAAACCCGCGTCGCGCTGTCAGGCTACATTGGAGCCTATAGGTGCCCTTTATAGCGGTCCGGGCTCTCCTTACGTTTTCAGCTGGGAGAAAATGCTTGGGTGGATTCACGGCCATACTGTATTACTGTATATCTCAGACAGGCTGACCACCAGGCAGGCGCCTTACATCGGTATATACATTATGTGAAGTTAAAAAAGCATGGAGGCACTTCCTTGGCCAGCTGGCATGGTGCACGAGACATTTGGCACCGATTGATGAGTCCAGTGGTTGTGCGAGATACAGCCCTGGACAGACCCATAGAGAGGGAGAGTTACGACACGCTTTGATCTGGTCGCAAAGCTATGCCGCTATGGGCTGTAGTTTCAAACATCGGAAGTTCCTCATTGAGATAGACAGAGCATTTCCGCATTCCATTCTTACGATGGGAGTCAGCGCTATAGGGAGTCAGTCGTCACTCTCATATTAGATCACGCTGGCCCTGGAGAAGCAAACAAACTGGGGTGAAAACAATCTCCCCTTTGCCTATCTATCTGTTTGTCTGTCCGTCCATCCGTCCGTCCGTCTGTCTACTGCAGGGGTCTTCAACAGGGGGTCCGGGACCCCTAGGGGGTCCTCAGAGTTACTACAGGGGGGCCGCCAAATCTTTGTGTGATAGGATTTCTTTATTTTTACATTAACCACATAAACCCTAACATCCCTTTTCTGAGGAGAACTTTGAGCCAAAAATAGCAGATCTACAAGCTCACAACGCCTCGCAGCGCGAGGCGTTGTGATCTTGTAGATCGGCTATTTTTGGCAAAGAGTTATAGGTGTAGAGGGGAAAAAAGAGCAGCAAAAGTTTATTTGAAACACAATATTATACAATATAGAGGGGGTCCCTGCTTCATCTCTCTCTCAGCTAGGGGGTCCTTGGCCTGAAAACGTTGAAGACCCCTGGTCTACTGTGTATAATATTATGTATATTGTTGCTGTCGGGCAGAATTTCCATATTCTAACATTTTGTGTTTTTTCGTAAATTAACGCCCTACTTGATCATACTACAGCGTCACACAAACGCATCAAAAGCAGCAGATCTACAAGCTTGTAGATCTGCTACTTTTGCCCATTTTTTTAAATTTGAATCCTGAAAAGTAAACAGTTTTGGACATGTGCGGTTTCCACCCCGAACAGAGACGATATATACTTTTACAAAACCAATTTGTGTCCACACACAGTCTGTCAAGAAAAAAGAGAAGAGAAGTATAGCTTAAAAGCCTCCATGTTTTCTGGTGTATTAAACGGCCGGGGGGGGGGGGAGCAGACCCAGGCATTATGTCTGCCTTGTGGTCAGAGAGCAGTAACTATACCTCCTGTGCCAGAAGCATCTTCAACTCTTAGTGGCTTTGAAACACTTAAATACAGAGACCACGACCTCATCAAGGCCATAAACTATTAAGACGGGCCGATCCCGCCGCTGAAAGCAGGGGGACAGCGAGCGGCAGCGCCTATAGAGAGGAGTAATGATCTCTTAACCCTTTAAGACCGGGGGACGCATCTGTGTAACCACTTTATCCATATTTTATACTTTTGGCTATTAAAAAATAGCAGATATACAAGCTCATAGCGCGGCACCGAGTGCCGCGCTATGAGCTTGTAGATCTGCTATTTTTTTTTAAATCGTGTTTTTTTTTTTGTGCAAATCTTTTAATATATATCTATAAAGCAATTGTTTTTTACTCAAATCTTTGCTTCTGGGGGTCCCTGGATTATTATTTTTTTAGATGGGGGTCCGCAGCCAAATACATATCGTTGTGGGGCTCCTTGACACTGACATTAATATTATAGCAACATAAGTGTTTCAGAAAACTGTTTTAAACTGATTTAGAAGACATTTGTAGAATCCCCAGAAGCAATAACATTTTAGCTAGAAATGCTCGCTTTAAATATATATATATATATTCAAAGATTTGCACAACATTTTTCACGATTTTTCAAAAATAGCAGATCTACAAGCTCATAGCGCGGCACTCGGTGCCGCGCTATGAGCTTGTAGATCTGCTATTTTTGAATAGCCCAACGAAATCTAAAAATGACACACAGATGCGTTCTCAGGTCTTAAAGAGTTAATGTGGTGGCCCCTCTTTCTCTCTCTCTCTCCCTCCCTCCCTCTCTCTCTCTCTCTCTCTCTCTGTCTCTCCCTCTCTAGCCTACTTCCACCCGTCTCTCTGCCCCCCCCCTCCCCCACCCCCAACCCCCCCCCCCACTCGTGTCTGCTATTAGCAGGGATAATAAATGAGCAAACATCAACTTTTCATGATCCACCCCAAGCAGTCCTTATCAAATGTGGATGTGATTGCCCCCCCCCTCGCCCCCCTCGCCCCCCCCCCCCTGCCAGCCAGGTGACAGATGGATGGAGAGATAATTGTAGACGATAGATATAAGTGAAGGAAGGAATGGATGGAAGGATGGAGTGCATGGGGTAAAGGATGAGTGGGTGGACATCTGAAAGAATAACAAGAGAGACCTGATGGAAGCCAACGGAAACCACAGCCCAGTGGCGGAAAAAGTACTCGCATTATTTACTTAAGTAAAAGTATCAATACGGCAATGTAGAAATACTCTGTTACAAGTGAAAGTCCGGAATTCAAAATGTTCTTGAGTTAAAGTACAACGGTATTGGCATGCAAAATGTACTTAAAGTACCAAAGGTAGAAAGCACTCGTTAATACAGGATGTCCCATTTCAAGTTTTCAAATGTATAACAATCTTTTTGAAAATAGCAGATCTACAAGCTCACAATGCGTCACATCGTGAGCTTGCAGATCTGCTATTTTTTTTAAACCGTGAAAATGTGTGCAAATCTTTGAATATCTTATTTTTTAAAGCGAACATTTACCTGTCAAATGTCTCAACAAATGTCTTTTTCCATGTCAAGGACCCCCACAATTATATGTATGTTGTTCCAGGGACCCCCAGAAGCACAGATTTGAGTTAAAAATGTTCGCTTTACAAAATGCATATTCAAAGATTTGCACAAATTTGCACGATTTTTCAAAAATAGCAGATCTACAAGCTCATAGCGCCGCGCTATGAGCTTGTAGATCGGCTATTTTTGAACAGCCAAAGTATAAAATAATGGTTAAAGTGGTGACACAGATGCGTTCCCGGTTTTAATGGGTTAACCAAATGGACCTTTTACGGGGTCCATTTGGTTAACATCTTGTACACTCTCAGAGTTAAATTAACACAAATTAACAACAAGAAAAACACAGTGAGGGGTGAGAAATGAGCGAGTGATGAGGGGAGGGGAGGGGAGGGGGTGATGGAGTGGGTGTATGGGAGGCTCCTCCTGGGTGAATGGGCTGATAAGATGGAGTGGACAGGCTGTGTGGATGTGGCTGAAAGGTTCCTTTCTCCTGCGACAAGATAACTTTGATCCCCCTTGTTTCCACGTACCGGTCAGCAATATTGTTAAAGCAGTGGTGGGTTAATACTTTAACCGGCCCCTGCTATGCAGACGCATGGGAGGGGCGACTACACCCCCCCCCCCAACCCCTCTGGCACGCACACACACACACACACACACACACACACACACACACGCACACCAGTAGTGTAAAGTAACTAAGTACATTTACTCAAGTACTGTACTTAAGTACACTTTTGAGGAATTTTTACTTTACTGGAGTGTTTCCCATTTTCAGTACTTTTACTTCTACTCCACTACATCTCAGAGGCAAATATTGTACCTTTTACTCCACTACAATTATTTGACACAATTGCGATGCGACGCATTGTGAGCTTGTAGATCTGCTATTTTCAAAAGATGTTTATACTGTACATTTTGAACTTGTGAAATGGGACCTTCTGCACAGTGAGTACTTTTACTTTTGGTATATTTTGATGCCAATTATAGTTTTGTACTTTTAATCAAGTTAATTTTGATTACCGGACTTTTACACTGCAGTATTGATATTTTTACTTAAGTAAAACATTTAGCACTTTTTCCACCACTGCGCACACACACACTCACTCACTCACTCACTCACTCACTCACTCACTCACTCACTCACACACAGCTATGGATGCAGAGTAGCTCAGCCTGAAGCCCAAAAAGCCTAATATCTCCCCTAGCCGAGGGGGGGGCATTCCCTGTTGGTCTAGCGGTAGACCAACAGGGAAGACAGACAAAAATAGCAGATCTACAAGCTCGTGCCGCGCCACGAGCTTGTAGATCTGCTATTTTTGAAAAATCTTGAAAATGTGTGCAAATCTTTGAATATATATATATATATTTTAAAGCAAACATTTGAAACTCAAATCTCTGCTTCTGCGGCGTCGTACTGGAACAATATATTTTGAGATGGGGGTCCACGGCCAAATGCATATCATTTTGGGGGTCCTTTACATGAAGATGTTCGATCCATCCATCTTCAACCGCTAATCCGGAGTCGGGTTTGAGAACCACTGATACAGAAACATGAAGTATTTTCAGATAAACTGTTAGCATTTAGAAGACATTTGTAGAATCGTATCTCAGGTCTTAATGGGTTAATGGATGGTGTCAGGACAGTTAGTGTACATCATCATTATTCACACGGAATCCTTCCAGAGCCTCGTGGCATATCGTGTAACAACCTCACTGGGGAGATTATTGAGGATTTGGGGGGGGGGGGGGGGTTTTGGACACCAGCCTGGTACCGTTTGACTGTTGTGCCATTTTCAGGTCTATATGCTCTCATTAAACTCCATTCAAAATTATGGATAATGAATAAAAAGAAGAGAAAGAAGGAAAAAAAAGAATGTGCCACAGGCTAGCGGGCACAAAACATTTCCATATCTTAACATAACATTAACAGAATATCGGGACATTAAAATATAATTGCCTTGAATATGGTTTGGGTCCCATCCAGGTTGTTCTGCTTTTTTTTCCTTTTTCTGGCTGAATTCATTTCATACGTCTTTCCCCTGAAGATAAAGAGCATATCTTTGTCTGGCTTGAAGCATTCCCGGCTATAAAGACACGAGGAAAGCGTGTTAATTTATCCATTTGTAACTCTGAGAGCGTATGTCAATGTAACCAAATGGACCCATACAGGTCCATTTTAATGGTTCTATAAAGAACCCTCAACCACTTGAACTCTGCCTATATAGAAGTCCTGACGTCACTCATTCATTCCCTGAGTAATTTCTCTATGGAGAATAACACTGGGTCATCTTAGAATCGTCTCATATAAGAATTGTGGTCCAAAAATAAACAAACTGTCTCTGCAATATTGTCGGGGAGGTGGCTCTGTATCGTTTATGATAGTCAGTCACTCATATTTGATACAGTCTGTTTCTGGCGAAAGTTTAACTAATTCGGCGGAAGTAACATTAGTGTTTTCTCACCGTCAGTTGATGCTTCATATCCATAAGAGTCAAACCGCCAGGATCATTTGTTTATTTTCGGAACACAGCTCTTATTTGACGCGATGTTAAACACGTCTATGAGAATTCAGAATGGGGGGGGGGGGGAAACGGGTAGGATGCGTAAATTACGTCAGCCTTCGGTGCTCTACACTTCTTCGACTGGTGTCTACCACGGGTCTATACTCCTTTTTTCCCTATACACCAAATCTTTTCATCAAAACAGCAGGTCTATGAGCTTGTAGATCGACAAGCGTGTAGATCTGCTACTTTTTGGCCAAATGTTCGCCCAAAATTAAGCCCCAAATTTGGATGCTATAGAGTTTGAGTGCTTAAAGATGCCTCAAAGAAACAGCTTTTTTGAGGGAACATTTGTGGTCTTTGACAAAAGATGTTCTTCCAGAACCATGAGGGAACATGAAGAACCATTAATATAATGGTCCTGTAGGTGATGGTTCTCCGGGGAACCATATAGCTTTTTTTCAAGAATAATTTAAGAATCATAGTTTTTGTGTGTGCACCACACGTTAATTAAATAGTTAATTTATCCAGTAAATCCCTTTTTTAAATCCTCAGTGTTCACAATCCATTGTAACTCAGAGACTGTACAAATGTAACCAAATGGGCCCGTCTCACGGGTCCATTTGGTTACATTTATACAGTCTCTGTGTTAGAGTTAACACTCAGGCAGTGGTGGAAAGTAACTAAGTAATTTTACTTAATTACTGTACTTAATTTTGAGGTATTTGTACTTAACTTGACTCCACTACTCCACTACATCTCGGTCCCAAATATTGTACTGTTACTCCACTACATTTATTTGAAAACTGTAGTTACTTTTGATTATTATTACAAAACAATAAAACATACATTAAGCACGTCAGCCCTATATACATTTTGGCCATTTGGAAAAAGCCGATCTACAAGCTCACATTGTGGAGCTTGTAGATCTGCTATTTTCAAAAGATATTTATACATTTGAAAACTTGAAATGGGACATTCTGCATAATGAGTACTTTTACTTTTGGTACTTTAACTATATTTCGATGCAAATACTTTTGTACTTTTACTCAAGCACATCTTGAATTCCGGACTTTTACCTGTAACAGAGTATTTCTATATTGCAGTATTGATACTCTTACTTAAGTAAAAAATGTGAGTACTTTCTCCACCAGGATTCCGCGGCATACCAACCAGCGGCGGCGGCACGTTTAGCGGTATGACTGATAGCGGAGATGAGGTGATAAACATGTTTGACACGCTCGCTATTGTTCTGCCTCATTACCGAACGGGCAGGAGTACGCAGGGATCAGATTAGAGGTAATTAAAATGACAAAAACACACCATCACTCCTGACGCAAGAGCGAAATGACGGCCTAAACTGTTCCCTGGCGTGCCTGCCTGCCTCCCCATCTCCTCCTCCTCCTCCTCCCTCCCCTCATCCCTCTCTCTCTCTCTCTCTCTCTCTCCTCCAGCTCAGCTGCGGCTGCGGAATCATTAACCTGGCTGTGAGAGCAGATATATGCTGACGGAACACTCGCCATTGTGCTTCCTGTCATCTCCAGGAAGTGGGAGCTTCCCCCTGCTGTCGAGGTAAAAAAAAAGAAAAACGCCACAAGGTGATGAGCGATGCTAGCCCCCCCCCTTCTCCCTTCTCCCCTCTCTATCTCTCTCTCTGTGTTTCTCTTTTTTGTTTTGTTTTTCTCGCACTCTCTCAATTGCTATAGTTGGTCTGAATACAAACGATGGTAATTATTTTGTTGTTGTGGGGGAAATGATTGTCCTTTATTGCTTAAACTGGAATGCTGGATTTTGCAGAGTGATGTACAGTAACTGAGACAGAATTCAGTGTCTAAATAAGGAAACATAGATTTTGCCACTCTATTTATTGGTCATTAGAACATTTTAAATTCATCCATTTGTGCTTTTGTACAGGAGAGGCACCACACACACACACACACACACACACACACACACACACACACACACACACACACACACACACACACACACCCTTGTAGATTATCCATGCATGTATCTGCATATGAATGGGGTACGTGTGTGTGTGTGTGTGTGTGTGTGTGTGTGTGTGTGTGTGTGTGTGTGTGTGTGTTGTGTGTGTGTGTGTGTGTGTGTGTGTGTGTGTGTGTGTGTGTGTGTGTGTGTGTGTGTGTGTGTGCGAGAAGGAGAAGAAGCACAACTGCACAAATACATGCATGCCGATGTGATTGGCATATGCATGTGCATACCAAAACATAGTGTGTGTGTGCGTGCACATACATGCATACCAACGTGTTGTAAATAGTGTACATGCAAAACCTCTCCCTCTCCCCCCCCCCCCTCCACTCAGTGATGGAGTGGCCTCTATGCTCTGTCACCAGCAGCACAGAGGTGACGTTTCCTTCTCCATGTCAGGCTGCAAGGCCCTCCGGTGACGTATCGGAGTCAGCAAGAAGCAGCAAGCATTGATCAGAAAGAATCAGGGGGTTAATCATTGCACAGGCGGCCCAGAGGAGAGAGGGCTGCCCGGGGAGAGGTAAACCAGGCGAGTGGGCGGCTTGCACCGCAGGAGGCCCCCAGCTCTGTTACTGTAAAAAAGCAGAAGGTATTCAAAGTGGGGGGCCCCCCTGCAGGGTCCTTGAGTGGGTTCCGTGGAGGGGGTCCCCATCAGCCAAATTAGTTAATGTAGCGTCAAAATTAGTTTAACCACTGCATTTTTATATACTTTGGCTACTTTTGTAACCATTTAGAACAGTGGTTTTCAACCCTTTTCATGTCAAGGTCCATCATGTATTAGTTCTTTGAGCCACGGACCACCGTTTGATGAGATTTAGACTCTCAGAACCCAAGACTTAAAATATTTTGTCGTCGTTGGATGAGATTTTGTCCACAATTCCATGCTGTGTTGATGTTGATACCAATAGGAGAGATAACAGGCAAATGTTGATCAAAATAACAATTCTTTAATTAAGTAATGCAGATGTTTAACAATAATGTAACTGGGTCCAAAAATGGGTCCATTTGGTTTCATTTTACACTCTCAAGAGTTAAAGATCTCTAAGGGTCCATTTGGTTTCCAACTCTCCATTAGCTGGGGACCACCTGGAACCCCCTCAAGGACCACTGGTGGTCCCCGGACCACTGCTTGAGAACCACTGATTTAGAAAGATGTAGAAACATTTTTGAACAATTTAGAAGAACTTTGAAATGGCCCTGGCACGACATGTTTTCAGATGGGGGGGGGGGGGGGGCTGGGGGTCCTTGACATGAAAAAGTTTGAGAGCCCCTGCTGTAAAGGAATGTCGTTGGGGAGACCCTGTCTCACCACTTGTCCCGTTGGCTCATCTGTCTATCAGCTGTGTTTTGTGTGATGATGAAAGACCCCTGCATGTACGGTATGTGTTCTGTACTGTGTGTGTGTGTGTGTGTGTGGGCCAGTGTGGCGCTGCCTGTATGCAGGCGGGGGCAAAAGTAGCAGCAACGTAATCCCCCCTCCAATGGACGCCGGACTTCCGAAACGTGTGCAATGTGATGCCGGATCTGTAGCGCTGTGTGTCTGTCGGCTCAGCAGAACCCATTCACTCCCCTGAGCTGGGGGAGTTAATAATTCAAAAGAAGAGCAGGGGATGAGAGAGGGGCCACGCCTGAGTGACAACGGGGAGAGAGAGAGGGAGAGAGACGGACAGGCAGACAGGCAGACAGACAGACAGACAGACGGATAGACAGTCAGTCGAGCTCGATTTATACTTTGTTGTATAACTGCCGCCGACCACAAATAGCCGATCCGTAAGCTCGCGGATGCAGAACACTTATAGGTCAGTGATCGACTTATAAACAAAATAAATAAATAAAAGAGCTTGTAGATTTGGCCATTTTCACTATGAACACTAAGGGTGTGCCCTGAGATTTTTGTGTTGCCCATTGGTGTGGCGTGTCTGTCTTGGGCACAAAACGTTTGACAACCACTCCAGTACAGTACAGCTCAAGAATAGCCAAATATCAAAGCACTTTCGTTAGTTACCTAGCAGATTTTTATTATCATTACAAAACATACATTAACCACTTACAGTAAAGGTCCTTGCACACTGGTGCGTCTTTTCGTTGCGTTTTTTTTTTTGTCATTGTTTTTTCAATTTTTTTCATTGTTGTAAAAAAAACGCAACGAAAAGACGCACAGTGTGCAAGGACCTTAAGCCCTATTCTATACTTCAGCTAAACATAGCCAAACTACAAGACACGTTGCAACATTTCAAAGAAGGAAAAAAAAGTGAATATTTTGTGAGTAGCCTACTTTTACTCAAGTATACTTTCTAATATAGGCCTTTTACTTATAAGCAAGTATTTCTACACTGGGTAGTGATACTTTTACTCCACAACTGGCAGGACCGGCTGGGGGGGGGTGGGGGGGGGGCTGTTCTGCAGCAAAGACGAAGAAGTGAAAGGTTACATCACCGTCGAGGTGGGCGGTGAAGTGACACCATTGTCATCATCATCTCCCTCTCTTTTTTTCTGTCCTCCCTTCTTTTCCTCCCTCTCTATCTATCCAACGACAATCCCCCCCATCACCCCATCACCCCCCACCCAGCCTCTCACATCCTCGTTGCTTGTCAGCACTTTGATTCAGTACCTGCAGGTTGGTTACTCATTGAGCTGAAGGAGGGAAGGAGGGAGGGAGGGAGGGAGGGAGGGAGGGTGTAGTGGAGGTGTATGGACTGTCTGTCTATTGGCAGACCACTTGGACTTAGAGGTTTGATTGACAGATCTGCCTGCGTCGTCCGTTCCCATCCGTAAAGACACAATGGCGACACAGGAAGTGGAGGGTTGTACAAACCGGCTCCGAATGAGAATGGCCTGGTTAATAATTGGGAAGCGTTGGTTGGAGTATTAATCAGAGAGAGAGAGAGAGAGACCAGGCCTCAGGGGGAGAGAGAGAGACGTCAGCTTGGGGTTTTGGTCGAGTTGTTTCTGTCACCAACATGTATTGAGTGGCTTTCATTGAGAGATCACAACAAGATGGATGGTTAAACTATCTCATGATATTTTCGATTAACTTTGATGCCATGACAGCTGTAAGAAATATTAGTTGTCAAATAATTGTAGTGGAGTAAAAAAAAAGTACAATATTAAGCCTCTGAGATGTACAGGTGGTGGAGTAGTAGTAAATTAAGTAATTGAAATATTCAAGTAAAGTAGAAGTACCTCGAAATCTGTCAAGTGCAGTATGTGAGTGAATATACTTATATCCACCACTGCGTTCAAACCCTTCATCCTCTGTGTTTTCCTCCTCACCCCCCCCTCCCCCCCTCACCCCTCCCTCTCCTCTCTGAAGTGGCATCCTTTGATGCCGGGGTCGGCTGTCCCTCTCTCTCCTCTGCTCTCTCGTCCAGTGTTGCCATGTCCACTTATTATAAGCGACTTTGGGCTTGTTAGAATATTGATAGTGTAAATATTGGTAGTTGTGGGTTGTTGTTTTTTTTGTGCTTGTTTCCTAAATGTAGTTTAAACCAGTGGTCTATGTAGTTTAAACCAGTGGTTCTTAAACATTTTCATGGCAAGGACCCCCCAGATTAAAGGACCCCCCCCCCCCGCATACAATATTTGTGTTGTTAAAATGTTTCAAATATTCAAAAAGTTAAAAAAAAAGAATCAGGATTATAATTAATTTGTTGTTGCTGAAAATAGCAGATCTACAAGTGCACAACGCGACGTGTCGTGAGCTTGTAGATCAGCCTTTTCCCCAAATAGCCATATAGCCTAATAGTCGCTTCTTTTGGGTTTTTCATAGACCTATATGGTTGCTTATTTCTCTGGCAAACAAACCTGGCAACGCTGCTCTCGTCCCTGTCTTCTCTTTAGACAGACGAGCTGCTGTCAATGCTGCCATCACTGGCCAGCTAAACATTAACAACTCCCTCAGCCTGCCAAGTGTCTGGCTGCCAGGAGGGGAGGGGGGGAGGGGGGGGTGCCTCCGGACACACACAAAAAAAAAACAGGGATGAAAAGAAGAAGCAATGGCTCTATCTGCTTGACATACTCTCCCCCTTTTGTCTCTCTGAACTTGTGTGTGTGTGTGTGTGTGTATATGTATGTGTGCCATCAGCAGATTCTTGGCTTGACGTGACGTTTTTATTGGCCTGTTTTCCCCTCCCCATCTCAAGAGATGGACCTCTTTGTATTCCCATTGCCCCCTTATCCTGCCTGCTAGCATTTCTGACATTCCTTCGAGTGCGTGTGCGTGTGTGTGTGAGCGGGAGCGCACGTGTGTGTGTGCGTGTGCGTGTGCGTGTGTGTGTGTGTGTGTGTGTGTACATGGGCATGCATGTGCAGAGTGCATGCGTGCATGTGCATCCATCTATACGTGTGCACGCATGCACCTATATGTTCTGTGTGTGTACATTAAGTGTGTTTCCTTCATATTCTCATGTGCATTGGTATAGGAGGGCATATCCTGGACTTTGATGATGATGATGATGGAGGAGGGGGGCCGTGACGGTGGTGGTGGTGATGACCGCACGTCATGCTGCATCCCCGAAGGGATGGAGAGCGAGAGGAGAGGAGGAAGAAGAGGTGATGGAGAGAAGGAAAAGGACACCTGCCAACGGCAAGTGGAAGTATGCGTGCAGATGGGGTTGGCGAAAGGGCCTTTCTGTGTGGAGTCTGCATGTTCTCCCTGTGTCCCCTAGGGTAGGTACCCTCACAAAAAAACATGCAGTAATCCTGGTCTCTATACTGCCTCCCCCTGGTCAGCCGGGGCACCTGATGGAGGGGAAAGGTAATGGTGGGAATAACGTGTTCCTTCCACGCACAACGTCCTACCGGCGGAAACTCCCCCATGTCAGGTGATAAGAAGCGGCCTGCTCACTCCTCATGCATTGAAGGAAGCATGAACTCAGTTGGCACTGGGTGAAAAAATGGGTTACAAAATCGTGGGATAAAGATTGAAGTAAAACCAAAACAAAGTATGGGTGCAGAGTCAAGGAGATTGAGGAGGATACACACAACGGAGCTGTTGGTCAGGGACGCTGTGAGAGTTACTCTCTACAACTCATACTCATATTGGCAGTGGTGGAAAGTAACTAAGTACATTTACTTAAGTACTGTACTTGAGTACAATTTTGAGGTATTTGTACTTTACTTGAGTATTTCCAATTTCCAATACTTTTACTTCTACTCCACTACATCTCAGAGGCAAATATTGTACTTTTACTCCACTACATTTATTTGAAAACTTTAGTTACTAGTTACTTTTCAGATATAAATCATGATATAATGAAACATACATTAACCACTTTAACCCTATTTTATACCGAGGCTATTTGAAAATAGCCGATCAACAAGCTCACAACGCGTCGCAACGCGACGCGTTGTGAGCTTGTAGATCTGCTATTTTCAAATATTTTGTACTTTTACTTTTGGTACTTTAAGTACATTTTGATACCAATACTTTTGTACTTTTACTCAAGTAAATTTTTAATTCCGGACTTTTACTTGTAACAGAGTATTTTTATATTGCAGATACTTTTACTTAAGTATAACATTTGAGTACTTTTTCCACCACTGCATATTGGTTTCCATCATACAGTTACGCAATTTCTCTCTTTATCTTCCCCTCTTCTGTACCTGACACTGACACACTTTTTCATACTTTTTGCATTAGTCAGTCTGTACGTGACTGACTAATACTTAAAAAGGATGGTTCACCCCCAAAATGACTTTTTTTCCCCATCGATTAGTCACCCCATGGAGACTTGAATTCATGGATGTTTTTTTTTGTTTTTGTCACATTCCTAAGCCAATAAACCGGCAGCGATTCCGGTAGGAGACGCAAAGATTCTCATTTGTGTCTCCTATACCGGAGCCGCTGCCATACCGTTCCGCCGGTCATCAAATTATGGTTAAATTAACACCCTACTTAATCATACTACAGTGTCACACAAAAGCATCAGATCCACAAAGCTCGAATTGCGGCTCGAAACACGGTTTTCTCTGAGCTTGTAGATCTGCTACTTTTGCTATTTTTGAATTTGAATCCTGAGAAGTAACAGTTTTGGACATATGAGGTTTTCCACCCAACAGAGACGATTTATATTCTTCAGGGTATAGAATTTGCCTCTATATTATTGGGACATTTCAAATAAAATAAAAACAATACATTTTCGATATGTGGTTGGAAAGTAACTAAGTACATTTACTTAAGTACTGTACTTAAGTACAATTTTGAGGTATTTGTACTTTACTTAAGTATTTCCAATTCACAATACTTTTACTTCTACTCCACTACATCTCAGAGGTAAATATTGTACTTTTACTCCACTACAATTATTTGAAAACTTTAGTTACTAGTTACTTTTCAGATATAAATGATTACATTATGAAACATACATTAACTACTTTAACCCTATTTTATACATAGGCTATTTGAAAATAGCAGATCTACAAGCTTACAACGCGTCGCGATGCGACGCGTTGTAAGCTTGTAGATCTGCTATTTTCAAATATTTTTGTACTTTTACTTTTGGTACTTTAAGTACATTTTGATGCCAATACTTTTGTACTTTCACTCAAGTACATAATTCTGGACTTTTATTTGTAACAGAGTATTTTTATATTGCAGTATTGGTACTTTTACTTAAGTAAAGAATTTGAGTACTTTTTCCACCACTGTGTGGTTGTGACAAAATCTCAAGAGGGTCACCGTTTAGGAACCACTGCTGCACTGGTATTGGATATTTGACAAATATTGATGTCGGTAAAGTGGAATTATCCCGGGTCAGATTTAATCATATTAACGATCAACTCCATCACATCTTTTTGTGCTGACTTTTGTCAATCAATGAAGTCAATGTTCTTTCGAATGATTGATGGCTAATTATTTATTGATTTATCCGTGCAATTACTCTCCTCATAATGTGTGCATATGAAATATAGAAGTGCACGATATTTGTAAAGTGTGTGTTTATGTGCATCGGTGGGAGAAGTAATCAATCAAAATTGTACCCGAGTAAAAGTACAAAAGTGTTGGCATAAAAATATACTTCTGCACGTCATTGTTAAGAATTTCCAGTTTCATAAAATAAAATAAAAAATTCAACATTTCTTATTAAATAGCAGATCTACAAGCTCACAACGGGTCGCATTGTGACACTTTGTCAGCGTGTAGATCTGCTATTTTCGAATAGAAAGTATAAAATAGAGCTTGAGTGGTAATTGTACTTTGTATTAATAATGCAAATCTGTAACAAAGTAACAAAAGCTGTCAAATAATCGTAGTGGACAAGTGGAGTATA
>NC_137614.1:47772237-47949737 GCF_963280865.1 Gymnoscopelus braueri | reverse complement strand
GCAGTGGTGGAAAAAGTACTCAAATTCTTTACTTAAGTAAAAGTACCAATACTGCAATATAGAAATACTTTGTTTCAAGTAAGAGTCCAGTATTCAACATTTACTTGAGTAAAAGTACAAAAGTATTGGTATCAAAATGTACTAGTACCAAAAGTAAAAGTACTAAAATGTTTGAAAATAGCAGATCTACAAGCTCACAACGCGTCGCGATGCGACGCGTTGTGAGCTTGTAGATCGGCTATTTTCAAATAGCCGAGGTATAACATAGGACTAAAGTGGTTAATGTATGTTTGATAATATAATGATTTATATCTGCAAAGTAACTAGTAACTAAAGTTTTCAAATAATTGTAGTGGAGTAAAAGTACAATATTTGCCTCTGAGATGTAGTGGAGTAGAAGTAAAAGTATTGGAAATTGGAAATACTCAAGTAAAGTACAAATACCTCAAAAGTGTACTTAAGTACAGTACTTAAGTAAATTTACTTAGTTACTTTACACCACTGGATATTTGTCAATGCACGTAATCCTAAAGGCTGGGGCGTCGGCTGTCAGCAGGGAGTGTTGTGAGGGAGGAGTAGGACGGAGGCTCTATGTCCTCCCGGTGGGGGCTCCTCACTGGCAGATGAGTCAGTATAGTATACAACAGCAGTGACGACACACAGAAACGTGTGTGAGGAGGAATCAATTGACGTATCGACTAAATTGAGCAGAAAAAATGTGTACCAAAGGGAGGCTCCAGAGGTTTTCTGAAAAGTATATCAGTGGTGCTCACACTCATTCATGTCAAGGACCACCCAAAATTATATGTATTTGGCCACGGACCCCCATCTCAAAATATGTTGTTCAAAGGACCCCCAGAAGCAAAGATTTGAGTTACAAATGTTGGCTTTAAAAAAAATATATATAGGCCTATATATTCAAAGGTTTGCACACATTTTCAAGATAAAAAAAAGCAGATCTACAAGCTCTGAGCTTGTAGATTTTTGAATAGCCCAAAGAAATCTTAAAATGACACAGATGTGTTCCCGGGCTTAATGGGTTAAACAAATAAATAAGCAGATAAAACTGCACGAGCTGATAAATGATCTTTGTGCATGCAGGGTTCTCTCTCCTGATTTGATAAACATACTGTAGGTATCCTGAACTGAAAATGAATTTTGTGTTTACTAAAGCGCTGGAGAGACGGAGAGAGACCCCTGCCCTGTTACTGAACAATCACTCTCATGATTACTTTCCGAATGTAGAGAGTTTAACTTTTTTTAACAAAAACAACTTTTTGTTTTAACCCCAAAAAATATCACTTACAGCACCTTTAAGAACAGCTTCCTGGATATTTGTGTTTGATATGTGAAGTATATGGCCAGAGGTACAGTACAGTCTATTCACACTGTGTGTGTGTGTGTGTGTGTGTGTGTGTGTGTGTGTGTGTGTGTGTGTGTGTGTGTGTGTGTGTGTGTGTGTGTGTGTGTGTGTGTGTGTGTGTGTGTGTGTGTGTGTGTGTGTGTGTGTGTGTGTGTGTGTGTGCGCGTGTGTGTGTGCGTGCGTGTGCGTCTACTCCACTACATCTCAGAGGCAAATATTGTACCTTTACTCCACTACAATTGTTTGAAAACTTTAGCTACTACTTTGCAGATATAAATTATGATATCAAAAAACATATTTTAACCACTTTAGCCCTATTTTATGCCTAAGCGAAAATAGCCGATCTACAAACTCACAACTGCAACGCGTTGTGACCTTGTAGATCGGCTATTTTCAAACATTTTAGTACTTTTACTTTTGGTACTTTAAGTATATTTTGATGCCAATACTTTTGTACTTTTACTCAAGTAACATTTTGAACACACGCTTTACTTGTAACAGAGTATTTCTACTGTACATTGTGGTATTGGGTTAGGTATTGCTACTTTTACTTAAGTAATGTATCTGAGTACTGTGTGTGTGTGTGTGTGTGTGTGTGTGTGTGTGTGTGTGTGTGTGTGTGTGTGTGTGTGTGTGTGTGTGTGTGTGTGTGTGTGTGTGTGTGTGTGTGTGTGTGTGTGTGTGTGTGTGTGTGTGTGTGTGTGTGTGTGTGTGTGTGTGTGTGTGTGGTGTGTTTGCCTGGAAAGTTGCTCTCTCTTTCTAGTTCTGCTGAGGCAGGTATCCTAGCTGAGGTGTGGGGTGTGTGTGTGTTTGTTGTGGAGGCGCACTGGGAGTTCGTTCGCGGCGAAAATTCCTCAAAGTCAGGAGAAACAGGAAGCGCGGGAATCCTGCCGCACGGGCGCTCCTTCAGCGTGGCGGAGAGGGCCTCCTCGGCAAGAGGAGGAGGTGGAGGAGAGAGAGAGAGAGGTAGGTTCAGTCCTCTCAAATGTTGAAACACAAAGTGCCGGTGGGCTTCCCCGACATCAATACTGGTTCTACACCGACTCCTCTTCCGCTATTAAACTCTTTAACAAGCAACCCCCCAACCCCTGTCTGACGATCGCGCCCACACACACACACACACACACACACACACACACACACACACACACACACACACACACACACACACACACACACCTTGTGTTCCTAGCCTGAGAGCAATGCACGTCTTAACTTTGATTTAATAATCCCGGCAACAAACTTGGCCCCGTATCAGTTTAAGTGAAACTTGCAGAGCTTTTGCATTGTGTGTGTGTGTGTGTGTGTGTGTGTGTGTGTGTGTGTGTGTGTGTGTGTGTGTGTGTGTGTGTGTGTGTGTGTGTGTGTGTGTGTGTGTGTGTGTGTGTGTGTGTGTGTGTGTGTGTGTGTGTGTGTGTGTGTGTGTGTGTGTGTGTGTGTGTGTGTGTGTGTGTGTGTGTGTGTGTGTGTTTATGAACATCTGCATGGCCTTTTTAAGCTGCAGGACTTTAAACTCATAGTACACATGCGGTGATCAAAAACGTTATAGCATGTTTTCCCCTTTATTAATGTGTTGTCATTATAAATATTCTGTGGGGGACTGGGGGGATGCAATCTGAGCATTGGAACCCTAGAATAGGGAAACCATTTTACACAAAAAATAAAATCACTTGCAGCACCTTTTAATGTCACAAACAGACGTGATTTCAAAGTTGTTTTGCACTATCAGAGAACCGTGTGGAGTCCATGAACAGGACAGGAAAAAGTGTGTGTGAGTGTGTTTGTGTGTGTACACGGGCATGCATGTGCAGAGTGCATGCGTGCAAGTGCATATATCTATGTGTGTTCATGCACCTGTATATGCGCTGGAGGTGTGTGTGTGTGTGTGTGTGTGTGTGTGTGTGTGTGTGTGTGTGTGTGTGTGTGTGTGTGTGTGTGTGTGTGTGTGTGTGTGTGTGTGTGTGTGTGTGTGTGTGTGTGTGTGTGTGTGTGTGTGTGTGTGTGTGTGTGAGTGTGTGTACATTAAGTGTGTTTCCTCCATGGTCTCGTGTGCATTGGGAGGAGAGCATCCTGGACTTTGATGATGGGAGCTGTGGTGGTGCATGGTGACGGGGGTGACGGTGGTGACGTCACGTCACGCGGAAACAGCCGTCTCCGATGGATGGAGAGCGAGAGGAGAGAAGGTTCTCAAACTTTTTCATGTTAAGAACCCCCGAATTGACACATATTGGCCCCCCAGAAAAGATGATTTATGTCAAAATAAAAATCTCAACGATTTTCAAAAATAGATGTACAAGCTCACTGTGTGGCAGGAAGTGACGTGCTGTGAGCTTGTAGATCTGCTATTTTTTGAATAGGCAACATACGTGGATAAAGTGGCTGAAATAATTGTGATGCTATGTTAACTACTTTTGCTGGGGACCCCCAAGTGGGGTATCGAGCTTGTGTGTGTTATTTTTTTTGTGTGGCTATTTACTGTACACCTGATTTCGTCTCCATCTAACTATCTAAGTTCTGAAGTTCAATACACACATAGAGAATATATATACAGTATTGGACACATGACGTGACCAGATGATATCGAACAAGGACAAGAACAGAATGGATAGGAATAGAGCATGCATAAAGTAGTTGATATTGTATCACGGGTGTCAATTATGTGTATACGTAGATGAGTGATTCACCACACGTTTGCACTGAGTCAAGCAGATAAAGGTCATAATTCATAACACCTACTATTATTACACCATGGCAGGGCCAGATCCCGAGTCTATGGGCCTGAGACCAGTGCAGGGGCCCTATGGCAACCAGAAAGGACAGCAAAAATAAATATTTAGCCTTTCTTGAGCAGAGGCAATCAAGCATGTAACGATTTATCGTAGAGAATTGATAAAAGAAAAAGTTCTCAGTCATTTTCTACTGCATTGAAAAGAGGATAAGAGAAAACACGGTATTGTAAAAAAAAATTAAAAGAAAATTCTGGATTTGTGTAAGAGAAATTAAATTACATTTTCGGTAATTTGTCTGGAAACTAATATTGTGTTTGAAAAATCGTATTGCGAAGCTAGTATCGTGATTCGAATCGTATCGTGAGTCGAGTGAATCTTTACATGCCCTGTACAAAACCCTGGACAAAAAACAAATCCCATGGGAACCTTCTGACCGACTTGAATGACCCTCAGTCCCAGGTTGTTGCCTACTTTGCCTGTTCGTGAAATTTGCATGTGTTTATATACACATGCAAATTTCATAATGGGGCCTTTTTTTTGGTTCAGACCCAACAAACCGCCGGCTGTCATCAGGTCCCAACGATTGACCCCGTTAAAGACACCTTGGTGTGACAGAGCATTCCTCATGCCCGTGTCGTTCATGTCCTTAACCACAGCAATCAATGCAGAGAGGTCGATGACGCGTGAATACACAACTCCCATCTGATCAGTGGTGGAAAAAGTACTCAAATGTTTTACTTAAGTAAAAGTATCAATACTGCAATGTAGAAGTACTCTGTTACAAGTAAAAGTCCGGAATCCAAAATGTACTTGAGTAAAAGTACAAAAGTATTGGTATCAAAATGTACTTAAAGTACAAAAAGTGAAAGTACTAAAATGTTTGAAAATAGCAGATCTACAAGCTCACAATGCGTCGCTTCGCGACACGTTGTGAGCTTGTAGATCGGCTATTTTCAAATAGCCTAAGTATGAAATAGGGCTAATGTGGCTCATGTATGTTTTATAATATAATAATTTATATCTACAAAGTAACTAAAGTTTTCAAATAATTGTAGTGGAGTAAAAGTACAATATTTGCTTCTGAGATGTAGTGGAGTAGAAGTAAAAGTATTGAAAATTGGAAATACTCCAGTAAAGTAAAAGTACCTCAAAATGGTACTTAAGTACAGTACTTGAGTAAATGTACCTAGTTACTTTCCACCACTGCATCTGATCACCTGCAAATAACGCTGTGGACAGTTAGGTCCTAAAGATCAGATTTTGAGAAACAAATCCTTAGACCAGTGGTTCTCAATCTGGGGCCCGGCACCCCCAGGGGGGCTACCCTGGGTTCCAGGGGGATCCACAGCTAATTGATTGATAGTTATGGGCACCAAAATGGACCCTTACTGAGAGTTAAATCATTGCTTTTTACCCTCCAATTTAGCCGTTATGCCAATTGATTCCTGCCCTCACACATTTCTGTGTGTTGTCGCTGCTGTTGTATCCCACTGACTCACCTCCCAGTGAGGAGCCTCCACCGGGAGGACGTAGAGCCTCTGTCTTACTCCTCCCGACCAGTGGTGGAAAAAGTACTCAAATTCTCTACTTAAGTAAAAGTACCAATACTGCAATATAGAAATACTTTGTTTCAGGTAAGAGTCCAGTATTCAAAATTTACTTGAGTAAAAGTACAAAAGTATTGGTATCAAAATGTACTTAAAGTACCAAAAGTAAAAGTACTAAAATGTTTGAAAATAGCCGATCTACAAGCTCACAACGCGTCGCGATGCGACGCGTTGTGAGCTTGTAGATCGGCTATTTTCAAATAGCCGAGGTATAACATAGGACTAAAGTGGTTAATGTATGTTTTATAATATAATGATTTATATCTGCAAAGTAACTAAAGTTTTCAAATAATTGTAGTGGAGTAAAAGTACAATATTTGCATCTGAGATGTAGTGGAGTAGAAGTAAAAGTATTGGAAATTGGAAATACTCAAGTAAAGTACAAATACCTCAAAAGTGTACTTAAGTACAGTACTTAAGTAAATTTACTTAGTTACTTTACACCACTGCTCCCGACCAACACTCCCTGCTGACAGGTGCCCCCCCCCCCCCCCCCAGCTCATAGGAGTACGTGTAGTGACAAATAGCACCCTCCCCGTCCGGCTTCCCTCCCCGAACACGGGACCAATTTGGTTCTCAACCTTTTCAGGCCGCGCGACCCCCCCCAAAAATAATCATATTTGAATCTGGGGACCCCCAAAAACATCATGTGGGAACCTCCCTGGGGGTCCCGGCCCTCAGTTTGGGAACCACTGGCCTAGAGAATGACAGAAAGGCATGGATCTATTCACCTGTTTCCTAGGCTGTGTGTTTTCCACTTCCTGTCGGATTTCCTTGGATATCATTAGTCATCTGACCAGTTTCATTGGATTTCATTGGATCAAATCGACAGGAAGTGGAAAACACATAGGAAGTGGAAAGCCTAGTAAACAGGTGAATAAGGAGGATGCATTTTAATCAAAGTAATACCATTCTCACAATCAGACGGGCTTGGAAGTATAGAAGTTTTGATCGACACTAAAGTGAAACGAAAGGTGTGGTGTAGGTGGTGTACAGCAGTGGTTCTCAACCTGCGGGTCAGGACCCCAAGGGGGGTCCCCACATAATTTTTTCGGGGGGGGTCCCCAGATGACAGCGAAGTGACAATTTATGTACTTTTAAGACCTTTACTTTAATACCTCAAAAGAAAGAAAAGAAAAAGACCATTACTGCATCAAAAGTAATCAACAAACTATACTATAAAAACTGGTCAAACATTGGCCAAATTGTCAAACTATTATAAGCAAGAGGAAAATATTGTGAAAATAGGCGATCTACAAGCTTGTAGATCTGCTAAATATTTATCTGTGGAAGCGAGTCAAACTAAATGTAATGCCTCCAATAAAGTGCTTGTCAGCTTGTTCAAATATGATTATTTTGGGGTGTCGCGGCCTGCAAAGGTTGAGAACCACTGGTGTCTCGCGGTACAGGGTGATGGCGCGACAACACTTCTAAAACAAGTGGGTGTGCATGCATGCATCCGTCTCTCTCTCTCTCTCTCTCTCTCTCTCTCTCTCTCTCTCTCTCTCTCTCTCTCTCTCTCTCTCTCTCTCTCTCTCTCTCTCTCTCTCTCTCTCTCTCTCTCTCTCTCTCTCTCTCTGCGTGCCCTGCGGGGCCGTGTACCATTAATTGCTGCCTCCACACAGCCTCCAGACACCACACACCATCCTACCGCTCGCATCAAAGACAACCACACGCTGAACTTTATGAAATTTTTATTCAATATGTTCACTTCTCTTCCCTTTCTTTCTTCCTATTCCTATTCCCCCACCTTGTACGCCCCCCCCCCTCCCCCTCCCCCCCCTCTCCCCTTTATTTTAGTTTTAAAAAAACAAAACAGACAAGAAAGACTTGCTCTCTTCTCTTCTCTCCGCTGTGGTGTTTTTCAGATCCTATACTTACTTCCTTCCTGCCCAGGAGCTCTAGAGCTCTCGTTAGTTCTCTCACAGCTAAACTTCTCTCCTCTCCTCTCCTCCCCATCCTGCCAGGAGCTAAACCCTCCCCGATTCGGAGGTGGGGGGGGAGTACATTATGAAGTTTTGGTGGCTGAAAGTCTCCGTAGAGAAAGGTTGAGGAACAGTGATACCACTTAACTAATTACAGACACGAGAAGTTACACAAAAGGGGGAGACGAGTCTTTCTCTCCCTGTGGACAATGTACACTCGAAGGGTTTTACTTGCATCACAATCTAGGCACAAGATACAACAAAATGCAACAAACACAAGAGTGGATTCATTCAGTGTCGATATGGTATACTTAGCTTTGATTTCAAGATGTTAGGAGCTACTCTTATGTGTGTATGGGGGGCCTGGGCGGGGGGGGGGGGGTGCTTGTACAACGTTGCACAATGCTTTGTTCACGGACCACCTCACGTTTTAAGCTGCCGTACTACGAAATCACTCAGAAAGATTTGATTTGTTGTACATTACCTTCTCCCAAACTACTGTCTCTCTCTCGCTCACACGTACACACACACACACACACACACACACACACACACACACACACACACACACACAGGTCATCCATCAATACGTGAGTGTTGTTCTTACCCCCACAAGTCTCACACACATACAGGTATAAATCACTCAGCCTGATTTCTCGGGTCAGTGTTTAAATAATTAAACAGCTTTAATTTATCAGGATTTAGCACCCCCGGACAGCGGAGCTGACAACAGAGAATGAGAGATATATTATTATTGCCAAAGGAAAAAAATATATAGAACCCCACAGCCATTAACACACACACACACACACACACACACACACACACACACACACACACACACACACACACACACACACACACACACACACACACACACACACACACACACACACACACACACACACACACACACACACACACACACACAAAACAAAATGCAAAAATTATCACAGGTTTTTATTGGGAGAAAACAAACAAACAAACAGAGACGCACGGTACTGTCAGGCCTATGTGGCGTTAGTAGTGGACGGTGAGAGAAGGCATCCAGGTTTGTGAACCAGTGCTACGTTGTCTGTGCGTGGGTTTGTATTACTGTACTGAACATGGTAGAATCCTGAGGGGGTCGTTTTCACCAACAAAGTCACTTTTTGCCCATCAATTTCTCACCCCGTGAAGCCTTGGAATTGAATTCATGGAGATTATTTTTCTCTTTTGTCGCATTCCTGATCCAATATTCCAATATTTTATTAATTGAAGTAAACAGGAGGCCAAGGCAAAACTATACAAAAATAATTGATATTATAAAAAAAAGAAGAAAACTCAACTGTGTAATCCAAGGAATACTGCACTGGGGAGATTCTAAACAAATATAATTTAAATGTAGTTTTGCTCTCGTTAAGCTTGGCCTCCAATGTACTTAAATCCATCAAATATATTGGAATCTTGGATCAGGAATGTGACAAAAAAATTAGAAAATCTCCATGAATTCAAGGATGGAGTGAGTAATTGATTGACAAAAAAAGTCATTTTCGGGGTGAACTACCCCTTTAACTCTGAGAGGGTACAAATGTATGGTTACATTTTGTACCCTCTCAGTTAGACGTGACTCAGGGAAATAAGGAACAAACTGATTTTACTGTATAATATCCATTGCCACAGGACATAAAAACAGCAAAGAAATATCCACTGAGAAATCTCGAGTGTTCATTTGATCCGGAGTGAAGAAAAAATGGACGGGCCACTTTCACAATCTCAGGAGTTACATTAACACTCCGTATTTTAACAGTGAGGCTTCATGACAATGACATGTCCATCAATACGCCACAAATATCTTGGTTTACTTCATATTTGCTGCTGTCGGGCAGAAACCTTGTTGAAACCAAATTTCGACTTTTTCAGTTTTCGCGTAAATTAACGCCCCACTTCCTCATTCTACGGCGTCACTCAAAAGTATAAAAAAAATGCAGATCTACAAGTTCACAACTCGTCGCTTTCGCGACACGTTGTGAGCTTGTAGATCGGTAATTTTTTTTGTTTTTGTGTAGATTTTATAAATATTGAACCAATAAAAAGTTTTAACAAAAGCTTGTGAATAATAACTACATTGGATCCATTGGAACACAGGTGTTTTTCCCCCATTTTCCTGAAAGGTAACCGTTTTGGACATACAAGGTTTCCACCCGACTGAGACGATAATGTGTGAAATAAACCCAACCATGTGGGACAGATATAATGCCATTTGCAGCTCGTTTCCCAAATAACAAAGAATTAAGTCATAGAAACCAAGCAAATACATTTAAACTTTCCGGTTATAAAATCAAAATTTTGACTCCATTTTTTTTTTGCAATCACTGTTGCTTCTAAAGTCAACTTTGCTGGACTAACCATTCTTAGTAGTATATTAAGAAACAAAACAATAATATTGCTTTGCACACAGATGCATGTCAAACATAAAACAAACGGCTAATTTAACAACATTAAAGACACCTCTGTTGATATTTTGTTGTTACAGATTCAGTGTGAAGAGTCTTGAGAGACGGAGAATTGCGTCACCATAACATCCTATTTAGTCCATGGTTGCAGTTCTTTCTATGGCACATGCCCACTTAATATCAACGACATTGTTGCTGTCGGGGCAGAAACCTCGTAACTCCATATTTTCACTTACGTTTCTTTCGTAAATTAATGCCCCACTTCACTTTGTCGCACTATAGTGTCACACAAAAATAGCAACATCTATTTCTGCTATTTATGACTGCATTTGAACCCAGAAAAGTAAGAGTTTTTGGACATATGAGGTCTCCCCTCCAACAGCCAACATGTATTTTTTTTGTATGCCATTGTTCTAAACCAGGGTACAATTTGCTGGAGGGGATTGGATGGGGGGGGGTATATGCATCTGCTTTTGACATCCCCCCTCTGGTCATTCATTTTTATGTCCGGTGGGGATTATTTGTTTTATACCTGCTTCTGGACAGACTGAATTAAATATTTCCTTTTGGGAGATGAAAAGATATGCGTTTGATATTCATATTTGATAATGTCACAATTTAACAATTTAATAAAAAAGAAAATGTATGTTAGCCACGTTAATCCTCACGTTGAGCAACACTTTTCTTTAGCCAAAATATTTGATATACAAGCTCACAATGTCTCGTGTTCCGATGCATTGTGAACTTGTAGATTGCCTATTTTTGCTATTTATTGTCCAACATAGGGTTTAGGTGAAATTGTAGCCCCCCTTTTTTCCTTGTATTTTTAACAAATGGAACCCTGGCTCTAAACAAAAACCCCAGAGAACTCAGGTGAACGAGCACAAATTGAAGGAAGCACATTTAAGCGGTATGAAATTGGTGTTGAATTATGTTTTTTTTCCCAAAGGAGTCAGGAGGTCGTTATGGACCCACGGTGACGAGTGACACCGAACCATAGAACTCTACTGCCCTCCTGTGGACATGACGCACAATTTCATCTGCTGACTGAAGAATGAATAACCCAATAACCCAACTGACCAATTATAATGCAGCTTTAAGTGCGTGATTGACAAAAGATGCTACCTGATTGGTTCAATCTTTATACTTTTGTTTGTGGAATATTTAGCCCTACGAGCTTTTCGAGTCGATAACAGGATCTACCAGCAGCCAGGCACAAAGACATAAGGGGGAAAACACTCAAGATGTAAGTGATATTTTTGGGGTAAAACAAAGTTTTTGTTAAAAGGTTAAAGCTCTATATAGTTAGCAATCATATAGATCAGTGCTTCTCAAACTTTAAAAAAAAAGACCTGTAAAAAGGTCCATTTAGAACCCTCAAGGAACCTTGAGGTTCCCTGGACCCCACTTTGAGAACCACTGATACAGATAGTAATCATTAATTCTATAGTGTTTGTGTTCAGTAACAGAGGCTTAACTTTCCCAGTCCCTCCAGCGCTTTAGAGCAGGGGTCTTCAACGTTTGCAGGCCAAGGACCCCCTAGCTGAGAGAGTGATGAAGCAGGGACCCCCTCTATATTGTATAAAATTGTGTTTCAGATTCAACTTTTTTTGTTTACGTGGTCTGCTCTTTTTTTCCCTCTACACCTACACCTCTTTGCCAAAAATGGCCAATCTACAAGCTTGTAGATCTGCTATTTTTGGTAAAAGTTCTCCTCAGAAAAGGGATGCTACGGTTCAAGTGGTTAAGGAAAAAAAAAAATCATATCACACAAAGATTTGGCGGACCCCCTGTAGTAACTCTGAGGACCCCCTAGGGGTCCCGGAACCCCTGTTGAAGACCCCTGCTTTAGAGTAGACAGAAAATAGCTTTTCATCAATTTCATCCTATCAAGAGAGAACACGTTTTTTGTTTCATTTCATCACTTCCAATTTTAATGTATTTATCCTTCACCCTGTATGTATTCTCTCTCCTGTTTAGATTAAATTGCCATCTTGACCCGTTTCTGTTCACTAAAGAGCTGGAGAGACCCCCCCCCCGTTACTGAACATACACTCTAGCAATGTACTACAGGAACATAGAGCAATTTAACACTTATACACTTATTTTAACAAAAACATATCGCTTACAGCACCTTTAAAACAAAACAAATAACCATCTCAGGCGATGTTTAACCCTCACAATCTATTATTTTCAGTAGATCTCAGGGAGGAGGAAAAAAAAAGAAAACTAAAAACAAAACCAGACAAGTAGAACACAAATCAACGCTTGGCAGACAGAAAATCTTCCATTGTGTATTATACTACAAAATATCAGCATTTAAGCTGTTGCATTTTGGACAGTACGTACAGAATCGTCCATCAAAGTAGACTACTTTATACATTTAATCAGCAAAGACTTCACTGGGTAACGATTGCATTGTACTGGCAAGTTTGCCACCTAGTGGTAGAACCCTCTTATTACAACGTTATCGAGTTATCAACAGTAGGAATTTTAACACTTTTTTTTCTCTTTTTTTCCTTTTTTTGTTTGGCTATATGACACCATTCCATCAATGAATAAACAACTTAAATAAAACAAGATTTAAGTGGATAATCGACAATCTATCAACAGTACAGGCTTCATTTGGGGGGAGAGATTTGTTTTACACCAGTTAACACCATAAATCACCTAAATTAGAGAGCACATTACACCATTTTTTATTCATATTGCCCCATATTTATAGTTTAGATAATAGTCTCTAGATTCATGGTTGATGTCAATTCCCTGCGAAGCGGATTACCAATGGTTAAGACCAGTGGTTCAACCTTTTCAGGCCGTGACCCCCCCCCCCCACCCCCCCAAAATAATTACATTTGAACTGGGGACCCCCCCACCCTGACAAGCACTTGGAATTGTAGGAGTTGAGGTATACAATTTAGTTTGACTCGTTTCCACAGATAAATATTGTCAAAATGGCAGATCTACAAGCTCACAACGGCTTGCAACACGAGGCGTTGTGAGCTTGTCGCGGCTATTTTCACAATTTTTGTCTCTTATATTATTTGATAATTTGGCCAACGTTTGACCAGTTTTTATAGTTGATTTGATGCAGTAATGGTCTTTTTCTTTTTGAGGTATTAAAAAAAAAAAAAAGTCTCAAAAGTCCTTAAATTGTCACTTTACTGTCAACTGGGGACCCGCCCAAAATAATGTGGAGACACCCCCTGGGGGTCCCGACCCACAGGTTGAGAACCACTGGGTTATACCACTGTCTTTCCGTCTGGTGGACATATGATGATGCAGCAACACCTTCCCTTCTCACCAACATCAATCCACATGCTGTTACCCTCTCTCTCTCTCTCGCTCTCCTTTGTCGTTCTTCAGTTGTCCATGAGAGAGCGCTGCAGAGCCTCCTGGATCATCGTGTGCTCATCTGTTGAGTAATCCTGTAGACGAGATGGCATCGGTAAAATATACACCTTATGATTCTACTGAGCTTTATTCCAATATGTTTTTGTATTGTACCGTATGTATTATCATTCATTACTGGTGAATTGAGTACAATGGACCACAATAGAAACAAGCCCCTGTGTTATCCTTTTAAAATAATAATTGACTGTGCTACCTGTACCATTAATAATCGTGTTAATAAAATATTCAATCAATCCATCAATCAATCGATAGGCTGAGAGAACAGGATTGACATTCACTGACGTGAGCGGTTAAAAGCGTTTAAATGTAGTGTGACGTTATATTCATACAAATAAAAAAATTGCAACGTACATAAGCGTTGGACACCCATGTCAGGGATTCCGTTAGCCGGTATTTAACGGCCATTGGCCGATAAAATTTTTAATTGGCCGTTAATTATAAACACCACCGGGTACCGTGGCCGGTTGGGAATATGCTGTTATTAGGCTATTTTATCATTTAAGCCTCGTTGTGAGCTTGCGCCGCGTTGTGAGCTTGTATGTCTGCTATTTTTGATACGCCACAACACAGCTGAGAGACACAGCTGTGTCTCCTCCTTATCAGCGCTGAGTAGGGTGGTTCGTTCGGGTGTTGATAAACAGAACCGGGATTCCGAGGTGATAGAATCTGAACCAAGTCGGACCCAATTGTCGATAAAGGGACCCGAACACGTGTGGGTCGTGGATATTATGCAAGCACGGTGACTGTCTGTCTGCAATGGATAAAGTTGGTGAAAGCTGGTGACACTGATTGCAGCAGGCAACTAGAGGCAAGTAATCAACCTCGCGCAAGGCCACATATATCATGACATATATAATTAACGTTAATAAAACAAAACCTAGCGTCTAGGTCTGTTTCAAATAACTTTAGTGTTCTACTTGGCAACTGAGTCTACATTTCTCAATGGAAGAGTAGAGACACCACCTCCAACCACTGTAGATGTACTAGTTATATTGTATATACTGTAACTAGTGCAGCCTAGCCGCATTTTACATAAAATAAAGTTGTATTCATTAAAACAAGTCCTGGGTTGTAACTTGAAGTTACACTCCAAACAAAGAACTGTAAGTGTCATTTTACTTACGACAAAGGTGTCATAGGAAAAGGTGTGTCTAATCTTCAGATGTTGAAAGAAGTCTGCACTCCTGTAGTTAGGGTCTCCCCAAGGCATAGAGGCACAGATAGGACACACCTGGGAAGATACACAAAACATGAGTAATAAAGCAACTTTGGAACCATTAAACCACTTAAAGGGCAAGAGTAGAGGTTTGGGTTGTGTAGTTGCCTTGCCATGATGTAACTCCAAGGTGGACAAGAAAAACAAATGCTCCATTGATTAGAAATTGATAATTCAAAATATTCTCTTCACCGACAGCACACACATAAACAAACGCAAACAAAGTTGATTCAGACAATATAGAACATCACCAAACCCAGTACTGTTTTTTTCTTTTTATAAAAATGTTCACTTCTCGTTGATTTTGCCATTTTTATTAGGAAGAAAACCTGGACTGGATCCGGATCTTCAAATAGTAAAATCAACAGGAAGTTAACATTTTTATCAAAAACACAAACAGTACTGGGTTTGGTGATGCTCTATATTGTCTGAATCAACTTTGTTTGTGTTCATTTACGAGCTAAAAGAGTGACTTTGAGAGCTGTTTCACCGTACAATGCATGTCAATGAGGAGCATATTTTGAATCATCGATTTCTAATCAATGGAGCAATTATTTTTGATTTCTTGTCCACCTTTGGAGTTGCACCATGGCAAGGTAACTACACAACCCAAACCTTTACCAAAGTGCTCTTGCCCTTTAAATCCATGCTTGCTACTATTTGTTATGGCCCCCAAGAACATTATTATTGTTATTATTATTTTTACCACTTGGCGAGTGTCCCGAGTGTGATGGCTAGTGCAGTGCTCAACCAGGCCGTCCTGGTCCAGGTTCTGGCAGGTGCAGTAGGGACAGGTGAAGGTGTAACGGTTTGGCACGGCACTGGAGAAGAGAAGATGGACACAGAGATATTGACCGCTTATTCATAATTCTGACACGTCTGTTTGATAAGAGACAATATTTGATGTCTATTGAGCCATTATGGGAGGCTACGTATGAACTTATTATTTGTTGCTGTCGAGGCAGAAACCTCTTATCTCCATATTCTAACGTTTTGTGTTTTTTCGTAAATGAATGTGCTACTTGATCATACATACTACAGCGTCACACAAAAGTATCAAAAGTATCAGATCTACAAGCTTGAAAGCGTGGCACGAAGCGCTGTGTTTTGAGCTTGTAGATCTATTTTTGAATTTTAATCCTGAAAAGTAGAAGTTTTGGACATGAGGTTTCCACCCGACAAATTATAATAAACAGTATTTTTTGGGGGAGAACTTTCAATACAATGTGCTTCATAGATTAGGATCAAATCAAAACACATTCATAGCCAGCAGTACCCAAGTACAAAGAGATAAAGTGTTGTCGAGATAAGGATACAATAAAAGCGGAAGGGAGATCCAAAGATACATAACATAGTGGTTAAACTAGGGGTAACCCGACAGCTCGTTCCAAAGACATCTCCCAATACTTATAGAATAAAAGCACAAGTATCTCCTTCATCTACGGCCTTACAACTATACAATAAACCTTTAGTCACTCAGTTCCCTGCCATATTCATTTTAGATTTTTTTTAAAGTTCACCTGATGATGCTTTGCTGGCTCTGTGCTGTGCTCCTCACTCCCTCCTCAATATACTCTTGATATTTAGAGCAGGCAGATGTATGGCTTCTCATCTGAGCCAGGCCCACCTAAAGAACACATCGACAAAATGCATTAGGTGAATATAATATATATTACTGCTGCTCCAAATCGCCAAATGCATGCTGCTCGAGATGGGTGCACGCAACAATTTATTTTTAAATGTGTATTAACTTCCCACACAGAGTCTGCAGCCATAAAAAAAGACTCTCACACACACATGAGCATTTGACAGGTGGTTCGTGTCTGTGATGGTGCGTTCACACGGGCAGATTAAAAGATACATGCTACCATTCATTTTCAATGGAAACCAGCGACATGAAGATACAAAGATACATCCGACGTTTGTAGCTGTAGCTCTAGCGACAAAGATACGAAGCTACAAATTCAAGTTGAGCTGGGTTCAACTTCTAGAGTCAAAGATACAAAGCTACAACTGTAGCTCCGATGTCCGCACGTTTGATGACATCAGCGACCGCGTTGAGCAACACCGATACAAAGCAACACAGCGACAAATATGCGGTGTATTTTTGTATCTTTTAATCTGTCCTTGTGAAAGCACCATAAGGAAGTTAAAAGTCTGTCTGATCTCTTGTTCATACCTACCGAAGTGCTACCACCTTTGTGTGTCTAACCTTATGTAATCTCTACACAGAGACTACGTCACCAGCTGCCTTAAACATGTAGTGTTGTTGTTAGTAGGAATAAACACAGAAGCACCCAGGAGGAAGTGGACTAAGAAAGGGGAGGAGCGAAACAGAGTTTCCTGTTTCTACACAAAAAAGGAGCTGGTGCCCCCAATGTCAATTTGTTTTTTTCACCGAATGGGTTCCCTGATTAAACTTTATGCACTTTATGTCTAACCTCATGTACATACTGCACCAACTGGATTATGCCATGTGTATATACAGTATGTAGATATCTGCCTATCCTTGAGATGTTGATCTTTCACTGTTTGATGTCTTTTCATTCTTGCTCTCCCTGTCCCCCCGCCCTCTTAAATCTTTTTTCTCTTCATGAAAACAAGAACGATGGGAGCTTGCACAAAAAGGAGACCACAAGGGGAGGTACAGTAAATGTAAATTCCCCATCGAAAGGAGGCGTCATTCACTGCTGCCGTTTTTCCTTTTTCTCCTTTGTTGACAAGTATTATTGTGTTAATTTTGTATGTTATTTTGATGAATTGAAAAGGACCACAATGGAAACAAGTCCCCAGGACTTTTTTGCGTTATCCTTAATGTCTTACTTTGCCTCCATGCCATACATTTCTGACTAATGAGGCGCAGCTTGCGGAGCTAGTTCAGGCCAGGCAACTCAAGGGATTGTGCCAACCGATCAGGTGACTAGTCACATGCACTTTTCTCCTGGTCGGGTGGTTATAGGTACTGCGCTGTTACCTGCTCACTCTGGCTTCCCTGTCTAGCTGAGCAGACGTGCCGACGCTGCTGCTGCTATCCTGCTGTACCGCTGCTCGCTTACCTGCATGCTGCTGCCCATGAATAGTCTTATCCCACCGCCTCCCCGGCATCCACCTGTAGGCTCGGTTTCTAGATCCCCATGGGGGTCTTTATTCATTCCCTGTAAATGCTATTTGGCATGTAACATTTACTAAAATGTTATGCTTACAGGGAGTGAATGGATTCAGAGCCCTGACTCCAAACTATGCTTCATATATGCTTCCTATATCTATGCTCAAGCATGCTCAATAAATATATATTCTAATCCAATCCAAGAGTTGTCTGACTGAAATAAAAGTATTCAATCAATCACATTTCGGCTTTATGCAGCTGTCCACTGTACCTGAGCTCCACAGCCCTTGCACGCCGCCACAGAGGAGTGGATGAGGGCCTCCAGCTCGGTAGCTTTGGCCCAGTTGGCCAGTGCTGCCCTGCACACGGCACACACTGGTTTCTGGGGACGCAGACACTCTTGAAGACAACTCTGACAGAACCTGCAAATAGAAGGGCGAGGCCATTTCGGTGACTCGAGTTTATAATAAAATGAAACTTAAGCTGGGATAGGTGTGTTGCTGATACTGACTGAGTTTATGATAAAATTAAACTGAAACTGGGATAGATGTGTTGCTGTGACTGTAGCCTCACTACTCAGGCTAGAATCTATATATGGCAGCCTCGGTTCAAGGTTGCGTTTTATTGTTACATCTTGGGTACCTTATTATGGTGAAACTTATTTTTGTTCGGCTTCCTTCAGACAATGCAGCAGCATAGCTCATAAGCATAAGTGGCATTCTGAGGATGGTACTATAACTTGGGAATCTGATTAATTATTGACTATTGTGACTTTAGACTTTATTTGCTGACACAGCACAATCAGTGTCTTCGCTCGGACACACACACACACACACACACACACACTTCTCTTTTATATTTTCCTCATTTGGCTGACTTTTCCTATCTGTTGTTGTTTTTATTGGCTTCTTGTGTTTTTCTTATAATGACTGTGTAATTAGCACAGACACAGCGCTAAAGATGTGTTATCGTGTCACATCACGTCCACTTATCAGGTAGATAAGCTTCTGTCCCCCCTGACACTTGGCAGAACCAAAACAATGCCGAAAGGCTTCTTCATCATCACAACCAAACCATTTCCTGAAACTCTCAATGGAAAGTCCCATCGCGGAAGAGCGCAGGGACTTGTAGTCCTTTCACGTGTTTACATGCTATAACGCGGCGGAGCGTCGAACTACAACTCCCAAGTAAGGCCTCCCTCTTTGATGTAAACAAAACTGAAACTGATTTGTGTGTGAGAGAGGCTTAACGTCGAATTGTTTTTGTACGATCTTACAAACAAGTGTTTGCAGAAATGTTATCGTATAAAAACACATAGGGCCTCCGCGCGGCCAACGGCCTCCATGACACACTTATAAGCGATGGGGTTACGGTAGTTTTTTTCAATCGCATTCGTAGCATTGCATCGTCGGGTTAGAAGGAGTTGAACGTAACGCCATGTTACGTTCAAGTCATTACCCGCACACAACCGGTAGCGCCGCCTCTCGTCTGTATTAAAAATACAACATACTCTTTCGCTACTCACCAAAACAGAGACGGTTTTAAGATGTTGAAAACCTACTTTCCCTAGTGGGAACACTCTGAGACCCCCACCTCATGTCTAAAATACACGTTTGGCCATGAAAAGAAAACATTTCACCGATGGAAAAACGTTTTAGTTGCTCCACTGCGCCCCCTACAGATCTTGTCAATAGAAAAATGCCATTGACCGGATCTGTAGGGGGCGCAGCGGAGCAACTGAAAATGTTCGATACGGTGATAATATTTTTCCTTTCTGGCCAAAAGGTGTATTTTAGACGTGAGGTGGGGGTCTCAGAGTGTTCCCACTAGGGAAATAGGCTTTCAACGTCTTAAAACCATCTTTGTTTTGGTGAGTAGCGAAAGTGTATTCTGTATATTTTACTACAGACGAGAGGCTGCGCTAGCGGGGATGTGCGGGCAACGGCTTGAAAGTAACACAGCGTTAAAGGAGAAGTCCTTCTTAACGCTATGGACCAGAGCTACTTGGTTGGTTAGATGTGTGGTTTTAAAAGATATAAAAAGAAGAACTCACGTATGTCCGCATTGTGTCGTTACGGGAGAGTCGAATATCTCCAGGCAAACGGGACAAACGAACTCCGTCACGTCCCCCCTGCTCCCTCCTCCTCCGGAGACACTTCTCTTCTGCTGGGCAGAGCTGAAGCCTCCTCCGAGCATCGCCATTTCTACTGTTCTTTATCAACAAGAAGAGAGAGACACTCTGGTCAAAGCACCACACTAAGTGTTGCCAGGTTTCTGCGAGAGAAATAAGCAACCATGGTCTATGAAAACAAGCCCAAAAGAAGCTACTTTTTTTGATTGATTGATTGATTGATTGATTGAATGCTTTATTAACAGTTTGCAAAAAAAAAGCTACAGTGGTACAGACGTGCTAAGCCAACGGGCTTATTTCCATTGTGGTCCTGCGCATTCAATTCATCGAGACAATGATAAACAATAATATGCTAAACATCCTATATTACTAATAAAAAAAGAGAAAAATGTGTACAGTAAACAGTTGGGGGGGGGGGGGGGGTCATTGACTATAGGCCTCATGAACCATTTGAACCTATATGTCAGCTTTTTGAATCTAAATAGCTGATCTACAAGCTCACAATGTGTCAATGTGAGCCAAATGTCAACATTTTAAATACACAAATCTTGTATGGGGGTCCCTGGCACAACATATTTTCAGAGCTGTGGCCAAGTAGGCCTACATATTAATTGGAGGGGGGGGGGGTTCCTTTGGTTCCTGGCTTGACATGAAAAAGTTTGAGAACCACTGATTTAGGGTGCGTTCGGATATTGCACACCGGAGCGCACTCGCCTATTAGTTTGTATTGGCCAGTGCGCTCAGTGCTGTATTTCCGAACGCACCCTTTAAACAACATTTAGGAAAGTAGCCCAAATAAGCAACTGCACTTTAGAAACAATTAACCCCCAAAAAATCTAAACCAGCAAACTAAAAAAAGTCACTTATAATAAGCAGACTTGGCAACGCTGACCACAGTCCTGGCCTTGACGTCACTGACTATTTTATCACCCCCCGCCTGTCACTGTCACTTTTACTGTTTTTTATTTTTATTTATTTATGTATTTGTGTATTTATTTGCATTGATATATTATTTGTATTTATTTTGTATCACTTTGTAATGTATTTTTATGTTTTTCTCCCTGCCTTTTTTTTAATAGACACACAGGGACTACAAATGTCACGCCCACTTTTGAGACAGCGCCACCACTCGAGGTCCGTTAGAACGATGAACTGCAGCTCTCGATGCAATCTCTATGAGAGGCATTGTAGTCCGGTGGATTGGTACAAAATTTTAGGTGAATCGTTCACTTTTTCATAAAAGCGTGAAACTTGGTAGACAGTTTGGGGCCCTGAACATTTTCAGATATGGAGCCATCGCAAAAACGCCACCTGGTGGCCATGGCGGCCATTGTACTTTCCTCATTACCAAATAATGTATTTTGTGTCATAACTCCCAAACCAAACATGATAATACAGAATAGGTGATGTCTACACCTATGTTTTGATGGTCAATGATTACAATAATATCATGTACAACATCATAAACTGTTCAGGTGAATAGTTAATGGTCAATTCAGTGATGTTGTGAGGTAGTCCTGTGTGGTTTTGTCCGAAGATCTGTCACTTTTTCATAAAAGTATGAACCTTGGTACACTTGTACAGTTTGGGGCCCTGAACAATTTTGGATATGGAGCCATCGCAAAAAACTCCCCAGTGGCCTTGGCAGCCATTTTACTTTCCGCCATAACCAAATTATGTATTTTGCATCATATCTCCTAAACAAAACATGATAATACAGAATAGGTGATGTCTACATCTATGTTTTGATGGTTAAGGATTACAGTGATACCATTTAAAACAGAGGTTCTCAAACTGTGGGTTAGGACCCCAAATGGAGTCACGGGAAGGTGGCAGCGGCTACATTAATTGAAAAAGGTTTAAATGTGAATCCTTCCAATTAAGTCTGTTTTTGTTTTTGAAAAGCATACAATTATTATAATGGTTCTGGCAACAGATATAGGCTATATACTATAGTATAGGCTATAATCATATGAGATAAAACAACATAAAAACAGTATATAGAATAATTGATCAACACCAAAATTACAATGGAAAAACATAGAAAGGAATACATTGTGATTGTACAATTATCTAGCCAGTCACACAAGCAATGCAACTAAATAGATCTCCCCTTGTAGAGGGTATTTGAGCAACCGAGTTAGCGGACACAACTCAGACCTGTGTCTTTGATGGTTTTATTATACTGACACACAATACCAACACACTCTAATACTTTTAGGCCAGTATGGCCAGTAAGCCAGTAGGCCAGTAGGCCATTAGTCAAGTAAAGAGTCAGGTTATAAACCTAAAAAAGTAAACACAAACAACAACGTAACAATTACTGACATGAAATATACACACAAAACTATAAACCATAGCAGAAATATATTATCGTCGTGTAAACACGCTCTCAATTCTTACTGTTCTCTCGGAGCTCGAAATGGAAAATTACGAATGCAGCAATAACACCCTGGTAACTAGTAACACTGGTGCATGCGTAGAACACTTTGTCCTGATAGTGAGCATCCACTCCATTTATATTGGTTTGGTCTACCCATGTAGGTGTAACCTTCTGTTGATTATCATGTGACTTGTGTCTTAACTGTGGAAACACAGGCTTTAGGACCCCAACGGAAACAAGTCCGCAAGGACCTTTTTGGTCGGACCTCTTTTAAGACAAAAGTATTATAAATGTAACTGTGTTGTTTTACATTCTTTTGCCTAATAAAAATGTCAATTTCAATCAATTAGCACTGTTCTAAACAGTAGCCACTGTCACCCAGCTCCTCATCTGACCTAATCAATCAACATGCTCTCATGTGACACTTAAGTGACATGTGTAAAGTCCACTGCTGTGCTGTGGCTTTTAGAATTTGTATACCTTCGGATTATAACTTCAGTTTATAACTCCAAATAAGCAGTTTTAACCTTCATATAAGCATGTATCAACTCCTAGAATAGAGATATTCTAGGAGTTGATATATATAATATAGAAAATAACTCAGCCTATCACTCCGGTATAAGATCCTAAATAAGCAGGAAATACACACATAATAATAATCACAATAATAACCGCAAACTTCAGGCGCTGGAAGGCCCTGGATAATTCTACAGTGATGTATAAGTTCATAATGCATCTGTGAGCTTGCAGATTGGCTGTTTTCACTACAATGTCAATTTATTTTTTTATACCTGGTGTTTCATCGGAATGGGGGACAATTATTTTAGCACTTAGTGACTGCACCTTTCAACAGAATAGATTAGAACAAGATAAACATCTATGTAAGCACACAAAACAAGTATTATTTTAACGGGACAATTTGGTAGTGAATGTTGAAAACTGGGACATTTTAGTGTTTTAGAGATATTTGTCATGGACTTGGGAAACACAGCTTAAACCTGGGGCCAGTAAGCAAATTGATGATGACAATGATGGCTGCCTTGAAACATAAGGGACCAGTTGTGTCATGCATGCTCTGGGCCCTATCTTGCCTTACCCCTTATGCCTAAACGTATTAGCCATATTTTACTATTTTGAAAAACATTTTCAAATAGTTCAACTAGGCGATCTACATCGACACATTGTGAGCTTGTAAATCGGCTATTGGTATTTTAACATGTTTTTCAAAATAGTAAAAAATGCAAAAAACCTTTAGGGATAAGAGGTAGTAAGGCAGATGGGTCGAGTATGGGCCCAAGATAGGGCCCATCTGTTCTCTACGTTTCCAAAGTTCTATGTTTCCTGGCTGCTATGCCCAGCTCTACAGTAGCACATGAGAAATATGTTACCGAGCTCTCATATGACATGGGCTATTGGGGTAACTTGTTAAAGGGGTTTTCCCCCACTCACACATCCCTGCTCCTGGGGTACCAATGCACCTCTATCACACCACACCTCCTCACTCACCTACCCCACCAATCCCCCCCTCTGCCTGGGCTCTGTCCGGGGTCAGAACCACCCCTCTATGATATAGCGCACCAGATAATGTATGTTAGCAAGCACATGTAATTTGAACCAAATTCTGCCCAAACATAATTGTACATAATATTAACTTATAATATATATAATAAGAAAGGATGTTTGTATGTTTGGGAATGTTCCAGGAACATAGCACGCAGTTGAACACAGGGCCCTTGGAGAAAGAGTACCCAACAACCGTTTAAAAAGTTAACTATGTGCGTTAACAGAATAGAAAGCCGTGGAACATACAGTATAGGACGCTGGGAACATAGGAATGACCCTTCTCAGATATTGTGATTTCCTTTTTTCAACGTCACTGACTAAGTAAGAGTGGCTTATCATCGGTGTTGGCTGAGAACGAGGGTGTCTATTCCCAATTCAATGTGCTAGATCCCTGGATTGCTGATGTGGAGTGCAACACTACCATCATCTCTCAGTACTTGATGCATGTCTTAGTTACCCAAGCCATGCTACATCGAGGGTCCTTGGGATCGATCCCAGAACCTTGTGGTCCTAAGGCGAGTGCTCTACTAACTGAGCTACCTGGACATAAACAACGATATTGAATTGACCATTATCACCTGAACAGTTTATGATGTCATGATATAATTGTAATCATTGACCATCAAAACATAGGTGTAGACATCACCTATTCTGTATTATCATGTTTGGTTCGGGAGTTATGATGAAAAATACTATTATTTGGTTATGGTGGAAAGTAAAATGGCCACCATGGCCACCGGGGGGGCGTTTTTGCAATGGCTCCGTATCTGAAAATGTTCAGGGCCCCAAACTGTACAAGTCTACAAAGTTTCACGCTTTTATGAAAAAGTGAACGATTTTCATCTCAATCCACCGGACTAGAATAGCAGGGCTACACATGCTGTTTCAAGATGATAGATTATTATCTGCCCTCCCTGTCCATCTTATAAAAATAAAAATAAGAAAAAAATTGAAATATAATAATAATAATAATAATAATAATAATAATACAATACAATGCAGTTAAAACTAAGTTATGTACAGTAAAATAAAACAGACACTTAAATGTTAGAAAACTATGAATAGTGGAAAAAACAACAACAACAACAACAACAACAACAACAACATATATTTGTTATATTTGTGTAGAGAACATTTCATACATAGATGCAGTTCCAAATGATATGGCATAGAAAGGCATTTCATTTAATTAATTTAATTTAATATTTAATACAAAATAATCGATATAGATATAAAATAAAATAAAATAATAAATCGCCACAATGCGCCAAAATGTTTCTCTCAGCTCGAGCTGTTTCCGCACGTGGGCCAGCTGATGCTGATTGGAACTGTCAAAAAAAGAAAAAGCGATAGTATACTTCGCCGTACGACGGTAGGCTACACACGACGAATCTACAAGCTCAAGCGTAGTGTAATAAAAGACCGTTTGCGAGCTTGTAGATCTGCCATTTTGTTTTCCGGGGCGCGCGGCGGCACACCACCGTTGTATTATATCTAGAGATCGAACGGCCCCCGCCCCCACCATTATTTTAACGGGACAATTTGGTAGTGAATGTTGAAAACTGGGACATTTTAGTGTTTTAGAGATATTTGTCATGGACTTGGGAAACACAGCTTAAACCTGGGGCCAGTAAGCAAATTGATGATGACAATGATGGCTGCCTTGAAACATAAGGGACCAGTTGTGTCATGCATGCTCTGGGCCCTATCTTGCCTTACCCCTTATGCCTAAACGTATTAGCCATATTTTACTATTTTGAAAAACATTTTCAAATAGTTCAACTAGGCGATCTACATCGACACATTGTGAGCTTGTAAATCGGCTATTGGTATTTTAACATGTTTTTCAAAATAGTAAAAAATGCAAAAAACCTTTAGGGATAAGAGGTAGTAAGGCAGATGGGTCGAGTATGGGCCCAAGATAGGGCCCATCTGTTCTCTACGTTTCCAAAGTTCTCTGTTTCCTGGCTGCTATGCCCAGCTCTACAGTAGCACATGAGAAATATGTTACCGAGCTCTCATATGACATGGGCTATTGGGGTAACTTGTTAAAGGGGTTTTCCCCCACTCACACATCCCTGCTCCTGGGGTACCAATGCACCTCTATCACACCACACCTCCTCACTCACCTACCCCACCAATCCCCCCCTCTGCCTGGGCTCTGTCCGGGGTCAGAACCACCCCTCTATGATATAGCGCACCAGATAATGTATGTTAGCAAGCACATGTAATTTGAACCAAATTCTGCCCAAACATAATTGTACATAATATTAACTTATAATATATATAATAAGAAAGGATGTTTGTATGTTTGGGAATGTTCCAGGAACATAGCACGCAGTTGAACACAGGGCCCTTGGAGAAAGAGTACCCAACAACCGTTTAAAAAGTTAACTATGTGCGTTAACAGAATAGAAAGCCGTGGAACATACAGTATAGGACGCTGGGAACATAGGAATGACCCTTCTCAGATATTGTGATTTCCTTTTTTCAACGTCACTGACTAAGTAAGAGTGGCTTATCATCGGTGTTGGCTGAGAACGAGGGTGTCTATTCCCAATTCAATGTGCTAGATCCCTGGATTGCTGATGTGGAGTGCAACACTACCATCATCTCTCAGTACTTGATGCATGTCTTAGTTACCCAAGCCATGCTACATCGAGGGTCCTTGGGATCGATCCCAGAACCTTGTGGTCCTAAGGCGAGTGCTCTACTAACTGAGCTACCTGGACATAAACAACGATATTGAATTGACCATTATCACCTGAACAGTTTATGATGTCATGATATAATTGTAATCATTGACCATCAAAACATAGGTGTAGACATCACCTATTCTGTATTATCATGTTTGGTTCGGGAGTTATGATGAAAAATACTATTATTTGGTTATGGTGGAAAGTAAAATGGCCACCATGGCCACCGGGGGGGCGTTTTTGCAATGGCTCCGTATCTGAAAATGTTCAGGGCCCCAAACTGTACAAGTCTACAAAGTTTCACGCTTTTATGAAAAAGTGAACGATTTTCATCTCAATCCACCGGACTAGAATAGCAGGGCTACACATGCTGTTTCAAGATGATAGATTATTATCTGCCCTCCCTGTCCATCTTATAAAAATAAAAATAAGAAAAAAATTGAAATATAATAATAATAATAATAATAATAATAATAATACAATACAATGCAGTTAAAACTAAGTTATGTACAGTAAAATAAAACAGACACTTAAATGTTAGAAAACTATGAATAGTGGAAAAAACAACAACAACAACAACAACAACAACAACAACATATATTTGTTATATTTGTGTAGAGAACATTTCATACATAGATGCAGTTCCAAATGATATGGCATAGAAAGGCATTTCATTTAATTAATTTAATTTAATATTTAATACAAAATAATCGATATAGATATAAAATAAAATAAAATAATAAATCGCCACAATGCGCCAAAATGTTTCTCTCAGCTCGAGCTGTTTCCGCACGTGGGCCAGCTGATGCTGATTGGAACTGTCAAAAAAAAAAAGCGATAGTATACTTCGCCGTACGACGGTACACACGACGAATCTACAAGCTCAAGCGTAGTGTAATAAAAGACCGTTTGCGAGCTTGTAGATCTGCCATTTTGTTTTCCGGGGCGCGCGGCGGCACACCAGCGTTGTATTATATCTAGAGATCGAACGGCCCCGCCCCCACCAGTTCATTTCAATGAAAGTCGCTCACAGGCGCATGAAGCACCCGAAAGTACCTCTACTTCCTGGATTGGTCATTTAGGTGCCAATGGAGCAGGCGCACTAGCGTTTTCAGACGATGGAAGCATGCGCAGTAGCGTCCCAAACGCAGAAATCCTGCAATACCACATTTAGCCACCAGGCTTGTGAGGCTTCAACCATCCTCAGCGGTTCCGGGGGCTTTGGGAAGGCACCGTCGTACGACCACGTCAAATCAACATTTGTGTGCGCACGCGCGCTGCGACGATGGGAATTTCCTAGCAGCGGAGAGAGAAGGAGGAGGAAAAAGGTATGTGTGTGTGTGTGTCCTCACATTAAATCAAACCAGCCTTTTTAATTAGCGACAATTACACTCATTAACACGTTAATGTCGGGCCGATACGATGGACCATTCAAAGCGCTTAAAGGTGATACATTAATGCTATGTTTGGCTAGCTGAGGAAGGAGCCCCCCCCAAAAAAAAACGTTAGCCCCAGCCTGCTGCCATCTGCGCCGAAATGGGCGTTCACTGCCTCGGCTTGCAGTTGGCTTGACGGCCCCGTACTGTGTGTATGTATGTGTATGTGTGCGTGTGTGTGTATGTGTGTGTGCGTTCACTGGATGTGTGTCACTTGTCATGCATTCATAATCATAACCGTAAATCATTCATAATCAACCCGCCACAAGATCATCACGAGAAGATGTGTTGTTACAGTATATAGGCGGAAACTAATGTATGTATAGCTAGCTGGGGCTAGTAAAGCTAAGAACGGATGCTGATCGCCAACGTTTGTTGGGCTAACTAACGTTACACTACAGATGAACCCCTCCCCTCCTCTCCTCTCCTCTCCTCCCCTCCTCTCCTGCGGTTCGAGCCCCCCCATGATGGATCAGTGGCTCAGTGGAGTGAACTCACTCACTGTATAGGACATTGGTTCTCAAAGTGGGGTCCGGGGACCCCCAGGGGTACCTGAGGGGGTTCCAGGGGGTCCCCAGCTAAATGATGGGTAGGAACCAAATGGACCCTTATGGGTCTGTAACTCTGAGAGGGTACAAATGGAACCAAATTGACCCGTTAGGGTCCATTTGGTTCCATTTGTACACTCTCAGAGTTAAATTGACATAGATTTTACAATATAAATTGCGGTCCAAGTGATAGAAATGCCATTAAATGGGGGTCTGCAGCCCTAATGCATGTCAAACTGGGGGTCCTTGAAATTAAAATGGTTGAGAATCACTGCTAGAGCCGTAAAAAAAATCTTCTCTTATGGAGGTCCCTGTTATATCTTCTGAAATGGGGGTCCACGGGCTAATAAGTGTCAAGTTGGGGGTCCTTGACATGAAAAAGTTTGAGAACCACTGGTATAGGAGAAGAAAAGGATACAGGATCTGTGGGGACATCTGGGCACCTCGATGTGAAATTGGCTATTTTGTCCAAAATGTTAAAACATAAAATATTTGAAAAATGGTCTCAAGTAATGTTAAGTATACATGATGTGAACATGCACGGTACATCATTATCAGACTTAATTTTATCCTTCAACATATTGTTTATGCCCCAACATGACTGGATATACAGGTTTTGTAGCAATTTGTAGCATTTGTGGAAATATTCTACAAATGCTACAAATGCCGGTTCTAATCATATTGACTTTACATTTAAAACATATTTTACTGTGTAGCATTTGGGACGAAATAGCCAATTTTTACATCGAGGTGCACAGATGTCCCTAGTAGTGCCCAGTCTGCCCACCTATCCTGTTACCGAAGCAAAGCGTGGTTTGATCTGGCACGCATTGTTGCAAGAAGACACAGCGATCTGTGTTGTGGTTTATGTGTACAGTAGCCTACTACTGTCGTTGTCTATTAGTTCACTGACACAAATGAGCATGAACGCCAAAAGGATATATTGATCATGGCGAGTGTTAGGCATCATCATCAATAATATTGAGGATTGTCAATCTGCCGAACAGATTTAGAACCAACCAGACCAGTACAGTACAGTCACCACTCACCAGTTAAACTCTGTTTAGATTATTATTATAGCGTTTTGGACAGACATGTCAATATTATCTTTAGCAGCATCCCTTTTATGGTGCTCTTTCTTGCCAGCTTGTGCATAGTGCAATGAAGGAACAAAAAAAAAGATCTCGTCTTCCCACACACACACACACACACACACACACACACACACACACACACACTCCCAAAATAATTGCTTGTACTCTCCCTCCACTGTCAAAACCACTGAATGTTGCATTTTCTCCATTGTTGCTCGCAAATCATCCTATTCTCTCTGGTAGACAAAAATGGCATACAGTAGGATGAATCAATGCTTCATATCATTCCATCTCTCTCTCTCTGTGTGTGACTGTGTGTGCATTGTACAGTGGTGTAAAGTAACTAAGTACATTTACTCAAGTACTGTACTTAAGTACAATTTTGTACAACTTTTACTTTACTGGAGTATTTCCAATTGTCTATACTTTAACTTCTACTCCACTACATCTCAGAGGCAAATACAGGACTTTTACTCCACAATTATTTGAAAACTCTAGTTACTAGTTATTTTGCAGATATACATGATTACATTATAAAACATACATTAACCACTTCAGCCCTATTTTATACGTGGGCTATTTGAAAATAGGCGATCTACAAGCTCGCAACACGTTGTGAGCTTGTAGATCTGCTATTTTCAAAACATTTTGGTACTTTCAAGTACATTTTGATGCCAATATGTTTCTACTTTTACTCAAGTAACATTTTGAACACAGGCCTTTTACTTTCAACAGAGTCATTTTATATTCCACCACTGGTATTGTATCGTATTTTGACGTTGTTCCTCGTCATTACAGGCCTTCAAGGAAGAAGTGGGCCTGTCGGCGTCAACGTGTGCAGTGACCTTGAACTCACTACTACGACGACCGTAAACATTTAGGGATGGAGGGGTAGCCGCCTCTGTTCGTAAGCTCTGAAGTAACAACAACCCCTCCTCCTCCTTGGATCTCCTCGCTTTTTTTTTACCCACGTCGGCCACTTTCTCTGCCTGGAAAAAAACTAAACTTGGGCTTCAAGCCAAATGCACAAGCTGGGAGAAAGCCCTGTAAGAGCCTAGGACACCCCTGCAGCCTGCTGCCGCCCAGCTACCGCCAATTATAAAAATAGCAAGCAGTAAAAATTACACCTTTTGTTCAGAAGAGGATGTACAGGTAGCTGATTGGACCAGGAAGACGGATTGTGTGTGTGTGTGTGTGTGTGTGTGTGTGTGTGTGCGTGCGTGCATGTGCCAGTGTGTGGTGATGGCGGCGGCAGACGGCGGCGCTTGAATGCGGTGTCCCGGTGTCGGGCATGGTAAAAGGGGCGAGGCTCTCTGAGAAAAGGTTCCACACCGCGGCTGACTCGATAGCCTGCCGGGGCAAATGGACGCCAAGCTAAAAGAAGACCTGTTCCGGAGGTATGTGGCGGCGCTGGAGAGACGCCTGGAGGACGGAGGGGGAACGACAGGGACAGGAGGAGGGGCTGCCCCCCCGGAGGGGGGTGGCGGCACTGGCAGAGGCAGGCACAAGGACAGCGAGGCGCTGCTCTCCACCGCCACGGCGCTGCTAGGGGCCTACCAGCCGGACCCGGGGCAGCGCTTCCGCATGGTGCGCTTCTACGAGCTGGTGGAGAACTCCCTCCGCTGCCAACGAGGCGGCAACCTCAGGGGCCTGGAGAGAGCCTTCCACACCCTGGAGACCATCTGCACCAATCTGCTGCTCTTCCCCTGGAAGAAGGAGTTCAGATGCATAAAGGTGGGCTTGATTTACTTAATCAGACCTGAAGTAATATTTCAATTTGGTAGCTTTATTCTTTTTTTTCTCCACAGTTTTGTGTTTTCATTAGCTTTCAATACACACACTAGCCCAAGATGGTACTTGCCTGTTGCCTAAGTCAGTGCTTCTCAAACATTTTCATGTCAAGGACCCCCCAAATTGATACATATTATCAGCCCACGGACCCCCGTTTGAAAAGATATGCCAGGGACCCGCAAAAGAGACCATTTAAGGCTATAACAGTGATTCCGAGCCATTTTAATTTCAAGGAACCCAATTTGATATGCATTAGTGGGCCATGGACCCCCATTTGATGGCATTTTTTTAATCTCTGGGACCCCAATATACACTGTAAAATCAATGTTAATCTAACTCTGAGAGTGTAAGGGTCCATTTGGTTCCATTTGCACTCTCGGAGTTACAGACCCATAAGGGTCCATTTGGTTCCTATCAATCATTTGACTCCCTCAAGGACCCCTGGGGGTCCCCGGACCCCACTTTCAGAACCAATGGCCTAAGTAGTTAACATTCACTCTCTGCCATCATTTTCTTATCTCAAAATTAAAGAACCAAGATTTGCTTTGCCGTGCCTATTAGTGATTTTTATAGAAACTAGAGATTCCAATTCTGGTATAGTTCTATTTGTATTGCAGAATGACTACTTTCATTTGGCTGTAACTTTCTCAGGGTTTTATGATGTGACAGCTCAGATTACCGCTCGGGCTCTATTTTCCAGCTCTGGGGAAAGTGATGTTTATCTTATCAAATATTGATTGATAGTTGGGCATAAAGTTGCCAGTAGGGCACGGTTCGGACACTATGTGCGAATGCAAGTGAGTGATCATCGCCTGCCCTGCTGAGAGGTGAAATTCATATCTTGCCGTGCTCAATGTGGACGTGTTTGTTGTCTGTTTGAGTGAAAGTGTTTGTTGGTCACGCACAGGCAGAATATGCTAATTTGCTTTGCCACCCTCCAGATGCAAGTATTTAACTTGTGTATACACACACACCAAATATTTGTATGGATGCAGGATGAGGATTAAAAACATTATAATTGTCAAGTGCTCTGCCCGTTCAGGTCCAATCATGTAGTGAAATACAAATATACACAGTAGCTACTAGTGGTGCCATTGGCTAGATATAGATAGTGTCTGTCAACAGCGGAGTGTGCTCAGTCTGTCTTCAAACATAACAGAAACATGATTAATATGACATACGGTAGTCTTTGACAGTTTGTATCAAAGCAATCTGCTCACATTACAAATGTACACATCGATCTACAGAAATGATCAATACTGTGTTGACTAAAGCCTGTCGCTAAAACTTGTGGCGTTCAGCAAGACATGATAGCAACACGGTGGGCCAAAACAAACACATTTACAGACTTAAGTGTTTTTTTTTATCTGAGAGTCATTTAGCAGAGGTGACAGAGTAACTAAAACATTTAAATATTATGGTTATTTGATAGCAAATAATGGATGAGTCATAACCTTCAACTCTGGCTCCATGATTCAAGCAAGCAGAGCTACCTTTTAACATTTTTTATAATTTTTATCCCACAATTTTGTAACCCAATTTTTTACACCCAGTGCCAATTGTCTATGTAATCCTGGGCACTACACTCCCTCTGCCAACCTAGGGAGGCCAGGGCCGAGCTCATGCCTCCTTCAATGCATGAGAGCCAGCTGACCTTCTTATCACCTGACAGGGGAGAGTTTCCCTGGTTGGACGTAGCGAGTGGAAGGAACGCGTTATTCCAACCAGTTCCTTTCCCCTCCATCAGACGCCCCGGCTAGCCAGGGGGTGGTAGTATATGGCCAGGATTACTGCATGTTTTTGTGAGGGTACCTACCCTAGGAGAGACGGGAGAACATGCAAACTTCACACAGAAAGGCCAAAAAACTTTAAAAAAAAAACATTAGTCCAAGTTTTATGTACCACCACACAGTAGAATATCCATCCATCTTCAACCGCTTATCCGGAATCGGGTCACGGGGGTAGCGGTTCCATCAGAGAGCTCCAGACTTCCCGTTCCAGAGCAGCATTAGCCACTTCCTCCTGGGGGATCCCGAGACGTTCCAAGGCCAGTGTGGAGATATAACCCCCCCCCCCCCCCCCCATCTGGTCCTTGGTCTGCCAGGGGGTCCTCCTCCTCCCAGTGGGACATGCAGTGAGGACCTCCCCCTAGGGAGACACTCGGGAGGCATCCGTACTAGATGCCCAAACCACCTTGTCCTAGTTGTAGAATATATGTATGCCAAAATGCAGTGGTGTAAAGTAACTAAGTACATTTACTCAAGTACTGTACTTAAGTACAATTTTGAGGTATTTTAACTTTACTGGAGTATTTCAAATTTTCAGTACTTTTACTTCTACTCGACTACATCAAATATTGGCAAATATTTTACTCCACTACTTTAGTTACGGTACTAGTTACTTTGCAGATATAAATTATTATATTATAAAACATACATTAACCACTTCAGCCCTATTTTATACTTAGGCTATTTGAAAATAGGCGATCTACAAGCTCACAACGCGTCGCATCGCTACGCGTTGTGAGCTTGTAGATCTGCTATTTTCAATCATTTTAGTACTTTTACTTTTGGTACTTTAAGTACATTTTGATACCAATACCTTTGTACTTTTACTCAAGTACATTTTTAATTCGGGACTTTTACTTGTAACAGAGTACTTCTACATTGCAGTATTATACTTTTACTTAAGTAAAACATTTGAGTACTTTTTCCACCACTGCCAAAATGTGAACTCTACACAAAAAATGTGTGGGTCGAGGTTTTTTGATAACTGCCTCGCACCCACGACCCGACGTTATGAGAGCCAGTCCTCACTGCCCACCCTGCAAACATGTACCTTAATCAGACACGCAAACTCAACCCGCAAACCACCAACTTTCTGCCCTATCGTAGCACAATAAGACTGAATGCAGAGGCTAAATAAACAGACAAATTGTTCCAAATGGTGTTCTTGATGCTTGTTCAAAAGCAGCAAAACAAATAATAACCCATCACTAAAGACATGAACTCTCTCTTTCTCTCTCTCTCTCACACACACACACACACACACACACACACACACACACACACACACACACACACACACACACACACACACACACACACACACAAACACACTTGTATACCCATTGTAGCACGGTCTCCTGGTACAATTGCAATCATCACAACCTGCAGTCTGATTCAGTCTCAGATGAATCGCCATGTCGGTTGTGTGTCTGTGCATTTCCCTTTATCATAATCATCATCATCATCATCATCACCTCTTCTTTTCCCATAAGCTTGGGCGATTAAACCATGAAAACAAACCATGTATCCTTCACATCTTAACTGTGATCCTCTTAACCCATTAATACCTGGAACGCATCTGTGTCACTTTAGATTTCTTTGGCTATTCAAAAATAGCAGATCTACAAGCTCATGTAGATCTGCTATTTTTGAAAAAAATCGTGAAAACATATTTTTCTATATTTTTTTTCAAAAAACTGTTAGGATTTAGATTTTTTTTAAAGAATCTCCTCAGGTCTTAATGGGTTAACCCATTAAGACCTGAAGCCGAGTCTACATGTCTCCTAAATCCCAACAGTTTTCTGAAAAACGTATGTTTCTATATCAGTGGTGCTCAAACTTTTTCATGTCAAGGACCCCCAAAATGATATGTATTTGGCCGCGGACCACCATCTCAAAATATTTTGTTCCAGGGACCCCCCAGAAGCAAAGAATAGAGTTAAAAATGTTCGCTTTAAAATAATATTCAAAGATTTGCACATTTTCTCGATTTTTCAAAAATAGCAGATCTACAAGCACCAAAGTGTAAAATAATGCTTTTTAGTTAACATCTAAAAATGACACAGATTCGCTCCAGTTCTTAATGGGTTAAGATGTGAAAACCGTGGGTTTGAACTTGAACTCTCTCCCTCTCTCTCTCTCTCTCCCACAGTGTACTTTTTTTTGGCCCACTTTGCATGCAACCTTAACATTGCCCGTTTTTTAACTTAACATTGCTCTGATTAAGTCGGCCATAGTGGTAGCCTCTTCTTTCAGAGTCAGTGAACCTGATCAACAGTAAACACTCAGTAAAAACATGTGTGTGCCTACCCAAACATGTGCTGTTTTCTAGTAAAGCTGACTCACAGTACAATGATTCATGATTCGTTCCATCTTGTAAGTTTGGTGCACTTATAGCTTAATAAGTGGCTTAATCTACTTTTAAAATGGAATATTTTGAGTTGCAAATACATTTAGTAAGAATGTGCAGGTGGGAAGTGTTTGGCAGTCATACTGTCCAGATAAAAATGTATCATGATGAGGTCCAGTTATCTGTTGAATCAGACCATAAAGCATGCCATTTACCGTACATTTAGATTACGTTTTGTTTGACCTTTTAATATGTGTGACTAGACCTGTCACAATTATTACATAATCGTCTGATCGCAATTATTTGAGATAATCGCAATAATTTTTTGAATAATCGTCATAATCATTTCTGTGTTGGAAAATGTTCATACATTTTCAAATACGTAAAAAACTTTTTTAAAAAAAACATTTCTTTCAAGTATAAAATGATATCTTTGTATATTTAAAGGTAGGGTAAGTGATTTGCTTTGGTTAAAATAAGTGTTAAATAGCTGTATATTCTGATCGTACTCGTTGCTATAGAGAGTGTTTGTTCAGAAAAAAGGAGTGCTCTCTCCTGATTGGCTTAGACTTTGTCACCTACCTGAAAATGTACTATATTGTGTTTACTAAAGAGCTGGAGAGACCTCTGTGACCGAACACACGCTCTGTAGTAATGATTACTATCACAATATAGTACTGTAACCTTTTTAACAAAAAAACTAAAAAGAATACCCAATAATAGCCCTTACCCTACCTTTAAAGTTATTTGTCATTCCCTGTGCAATGTTTGATTAGGAAGCCTAAAAGGCAAACAGAAATAACATTTGTGTTCATATGTTCAATGTTCAATGCCAAATTGAAGCCGATTCTACATGTCTCCTAAATCTCAACAGTATTCTGAAAAACGTATGTTTCTATATCAGTGGTGCTCAATCTTTTTCATGTCAAGGACCCCCAAAATTATATGTATTTGGCCGCGGACCCCCGTCAAAATATTTTGTTCCAGGGACCCCCCAGAAGCAAAGATTTGAGTTAAAAATGTTCGCTTTAAAAATATATATATTCAAAGATTTGCACACATTTTCACGATTTTTCAAAAATAGCAGATCTACAAGCTCGTAGCGCGGCACTCGGTGCCGCGCTATGAGCTTGTATATCTGCTATTTTTGAATAGCCTAAGTGTAAAATAATGCTTTTTAGCTCAAATCTAAAAATGACACAGTTCCAGGTCTTAATGGGTTAAATCGTTGATCGCAATTATTTGTGTGACAATTAATCGTCAACTTCAATGTGTTATGGTAACAGCCTTATGTGTGATTTGACCGACCTTGCTGTAAATGATGTAAATGTACGTCTCTTTCAGACCTTCACCGGGCCGTACGTGTACCACCTGCAGTCCGCCATCTCCGACGCCGAGCTCCGAGCCCTCATGCGCGCCATCGGCTACTCCCGCGACCACGAGTCGCAGTTCCACCTGCGGGAGCACCCGGGGGGCGGACCCGGGCACCTCCGGCAGCTGGCCTTCGAGCTGTTCCTGGCCCAGGCGGAGTGCCGCCTGCTGGGCGAGGTGGTGGCGCTGGCCCGCGGCTCGGCCTCCGAGATGGAGGCCCTGGAGCTCCGCCGGGGCTGCCGGGACGACGCGGCCGGCTGCGCCGAGGCCCTCCGCCGGCGGGACAGCCTCGGGGCCGCGGACATGGCCCGGCTGTCCGTGCGGCCCCCCGCGGACACGGAGAGGGCCCCCGGCGGTGCGGGACACCCGCACCACCTGCGGAGAGGCGGCCGCCCGTCCAAGTCCGTGGACGTCACGGACGGCGCCGGGCACTGGCACGCCGCGGCCAGCAAGCCCGTGCTGAAGGCGTCGCTGAGCCTGCGGAAGGAGCCGCTGTTCGTGGACACCGAGGAGGACGCGAAGGACGAGATCCTGCGGCCCGGCGCGTCGTCGTCCTCCCTGTTCTCCGTGGCGGCGCCGCCCTCCTACGGCCCCGCGGCCGACTTCTTCCCCGTCCAGTCCCCGCCGTCGGCCGACGCCTACTCCTCCTACCACCTGTCCTCCCTGGACGAGATCGACCTGTACACGGAGAGGGGGGGCGGCGGCGGCGGCGGCGGGCTGGGGACCGGCGGCAGGCAGACCCCGGCGTCCAGGCCTCCCTCCAGAGAGCCCCGGGACGCCCGGGACGGCTGGCGCCACGGCGCCCACGCGGGCGGCGTCAAGTGCCAGGGCTGCGGCCTGGGCTGCAGCTCCGTGGCGTCGTGCCCGCGCTGCGACATGGTCCTGTGCGCCGCGTGCCACGACGTGGAGCCCTCCCCGTGCTGCGGCCTGCAGCAGGACTACCACCTCGTCCAAGTCCCCTCGTCCAAGTCCCCCCGCGGGCCCCTCGACGGCTACGTCCCCGTGAAGGAGAAGCTCTCCGTCTACTCCAACACGCACTCCTCCTACTCGCACCTGCACCACCCGCACCCGCTCACGCTCACCCACTCGCACACCCACCCGCACCCGCAGATGGCGGAGAAGCCCCTCATGGCCACCAAGCTGTTTCCCAGCAAGTCCGTGGGGCCCGCGGCGGGGCCGACGATGATGATGGGGAGCGAGCGGGCGAGCGTGGTGGTGGTGGGCGGCGTGGTGGTGGCGGGGGGGTCGCGGTGCGGCTTCTGCAACAAGCCCGGCGCGTCGCACACCTGCGTGAACTGCTCCAAGGTGTCGTGCGACTCGTGCATGGGGCTCTACGCCAAGGACGTGTGCACGCGGAAGACCCCCCAGCACAGCTTCGTGCCCAACCATCAGCTCAATTTCAAGTCGGGCACCATGTCCCACCTGGTGTACCGATGAGCTGCAGGAAAAAACGCGGGAGCATACGTGTCCCGTTTCTCTTTCTCTCCCTCCTCCTGGTCCCCCCCCCCCCCTCGTAAAAAAAATGTCAAGGACCCCCAAAATTATATGTATTTGGCCGCGGACCCCCGTCAAAATATTTTGTTCCAGGGACCCCCCCAGAAGCAAAGATTTGAGTTAAAAATGTTCGCTTTAAAAATATATATATTCAAAGATTTGCACACATTTTCACGATTTTTCAAAAATAGCAGATCTACAAGCTCGTAGCGCGGCACTCGGTGCCGAGCTATGAGCTTGTATATCTGCTATTTTTGAATAGCCTAAGTGTAAAATAATGCTTTTTATGCGGGTTTATATTATTAATATTGATAATTGAAATACTGAAAATAGCTGATCTACAAACTCACAATGCGTCACAAGTGTGACGTGGTGTTGAGCTTGTAGATTGGCTATTTTCGGTATTTCAGCGCAAGACCGTTGTACGACAAATTATCAACTAGGTCTCAAGTGGTTAATCAGACAGAAAAATTAAAACATCAATAAAATAATATTTAATGTTGAGTCGTTAATATATTGTTTTAATAAAACAAAAAGAGCTTCTTGATTATTTGATTTATCGAAAACGTAACCGATATAAGAATCGCTAAGGAGATACTCGATAGTTACAGCCCTACTTCTCTCTCTCTCGCTCTCTCTCTCTCCCTCCCCCTCTCTCCAGCCTCCCACTTCCTGAACTTTGTACCTTCTCTCTGGCTATCAGATGTAGGGCCCTGGAACGGAACGCACACACACACACACAGCCCCAGAGAGCCATATTATCGTGTGTGCCCATCTCTCTCTCCCTCTCTGCCTTGTACAAGTTCAGGCCTTTTTTTTTTATCTATTCCTCTATTCTCCTGTTTACCTCGCCAAACCTTGCTCTGGAGTAGTCGTGTGATCGTTGTAGCGCTCCCCCCCCCTGCCCCCCCCCCCCCCTCCTCCTCGAAACGTTGTCCTGCTCAAAGGGAGAAAAAAAAGAGTGCTTGATTCATTCAACGGAAAAATGAAATCCGTCCAAATGAACATAAATACTTTTTGCCTAACTTCTCAATCTCAGCTAAGAATTCCTCTAATATATATATATATATATAAATATACATATATGTGTAGAGAAGACCTCTGGAACTTGCATTGTTTGTGACAAAAGGAGATCTTTTAAAACTTGAAAAGAAGAGAACAAAAACAGTGGGAGGCGGTTGGGACAAAGCAGTACATTTACACTGGAAGTCCATAGTATATATTTTTCCTATTCTCTAGAACAATGTGAGACTGTTATCTGGGCATGGGGGTCTGGATGTGATGATGATGTGTCTGTGGGGGCGGGGCGGGTATTATTATTATTATTACAAAGGGATCTATTGAGACAATGGGACCAGGTGGTCTACTACTTCCACTGGATCCTCAACGGTCTTGGTCCCGGGGGAATACCAAGGGGTCCCGAATGAACCCTTTATGGGTCAGCAATTTGTACACACTCCGAGTTAAGCTAACGCAGAATTTTACAGTGTAGATTTGGTTCGCAAAGATAAAATGTGGTTCCTTAACCCATTAAAACCTGAGGCGATTCTTTAAAAAATCTAAATCTCAACAGTTTTTTGAAAAAATTCTGGAAAATATTTTTTCAATATTTTTCAAAAATAGCAGATATACAAGCTCGTAGCGCGGCACTCGGTGCCGCGCTATGAGCTTGTAGATCTGCTATTTTTGAATAGCCAGAGAAATCTAAAGTGACACAGATGCGTTCCAGGTATTAATGGGTTAAGTACACGCAAAGAGTTACACGTATGGTCCATTTGGACCCCTGGTTGGGCCCCCGGACCAGACTTTGAGAAACAGTGTTCTATTTAAAAAGATAATGCCTTGTAAATTAACCCTCAAATGTCTCTGGTTATATGGCTGAGATTTCTTTAAATGCTGCTGTTAAGACGTTGTGGACGGTGGGAGATGATGTGTGTTGAGTTAACGCACCGGTAAATTGCCCGTTTTCTTTCTTCTCCTTTTTTTTTTTTCTTTGTTTATTTCCGTTATAAACCCCATTCCTCCTTTTTTTTTTTTTTTTACATTCCGCTCCTCCAGAAACCTCCACACAGTCCGTGATGTGGAAACCCCCTGACCCCTGACCTGAGTGACCTCACAGTCATCAGTTCTCCAGCAGGGATGCAACAGTTCTCCATTTAAACTCGATTTGTGTGGTGTCTTGCGGCGAGAATGGCCGTCAAGCTTGTAGGTCTGCGGTTCTTGGCCGTTCTCTGCGCATGACACCATCGTGCGACAGAGCATAAATTAGGCTTTAATATACCGTACGGTTCACCGATTTTCCTTAATTTTTTTTTGCACGTGTTTATTGCTGCTGAATTGGCACTGCCACCGCAACCCCCCCTCATGAGTGAATCCGACGGTGTTGCTCACCAAAAATAGCCGATTTACAAGCATCTTGATATGTTGTGAGCTTGTATTTTCGGCGAGGGACACCTTCGGATTAATAAATGAGCTGCATATCGTTGCTGTCGGGCAGAAGCCTCTTATCTCCATATTCTAACTTATTGTGTTTGTTTTTTTTGTAAATTAATGCCCTACCTGATCATACTACAGCGTCACACAAACGCATCAAAAGCAGCAGATCTGCAAGCTCAAAACGCGCCGCAAAGCAATGCGTTTTGAGCTTGTCGATCTGCTACCTTTGCTACTTATGAATTTGAATCCTGAACAGTAACAGTTTTGGACTTATGAGGTTTCCACCCGACAGACGATATCGTGACACTGTGCGGTCATCTGGACTCGCAACTCGTTCAAAAGTAGTAAAGGTTCGAACCGAATCGTGGGCTAACTGAACTGGTGCATTCCTGTCAGTGTCTCAGCCTCAGGCGGAGTCATAAGTAATCTCAAGCTCGCTGCAAAGTGTCAAATCATCGTAGTAGTTATTAACTTTTGACAGTTTGGCAAGTTGTTTGGGTTTTTAGACGGCATTAACCACTTAAACCCTATATGCTTAGTTGACCGGGGTGTTCCCCCGTGGGGTCTGTCTATCCATGGCCTCCTCTTCCAAGAAATCTCTTCAGTGAAAAAGACATTTGCAGAGATCCGTCGAGGAGGTGCTCTCTTGATCGAGTCCGTTGTTTTTCTTCCGTGCGGCAGCAGCAGTCTCTTTGACGTTGTGTGCTGCGCGTTGGGCTTGGACGACCGCAAGGTTCTCCAGTTATCTCGCTGGGTTTTCCCCCCCGACAGAAAACCCAGAGACGTTTTCCGTGGCGTCTGTGATGAAGCCCACTTTCTCAATGTAGTCCGGATTAGCCTCAGACTTCTGAAACGGCGCCTCCGGGCTTTCCAGCTGTTTTCTCCGATGTGGAATAGCGGACATTACGCAGCTCAGTGACCCCGAGCTGCATAATTCCCTTTGTAAGCTTGCAGATCGGCTATTTTCAACGAATGTTTGGCTGTTTTGCGCCAAATGTTCAGCTATGCATTGCTGCCATGCCCGGAATGGGGTCCGTTAGGGTTCATGTGGTTAAGGCCTGTACGCTTGACAAAGTTTGTCTGTCTACCTCAAACGGCTTCAGCTTAATTGCCCATTTTGACGGCCATGGTTTTAAACTAGTCCTGGAAAACTACAGAAGAACTGTATCTTATTGCATTACTCCTCTCATTGCAACACGCAATATACATACAGTACATTGACTGGACATTACATGCACTCCAAACAACTGAGAATTTGATTCAGTCAGTTCTAAATGCTAGCATTATGTATCTGGAATTGTAGGATTAAAACTCTGGAAATGTGTTTTTCCTGTACGTCTCAGTGTGGACTAGTTTAGGCTGTTAAGTTACTGTCCTTTTTGACATTTTAAAAATGTCACACATTTCCAAATGTAATGTCACGCTGAAGATTCATGACATTGCCTAGCAACCTTGTGGGTGAATGATAATTCAATCTCACAGACACTACTGTATATGTTCTGGGCAGAATATTGCCTGAGGGCAGACAATATGTCATGATCATTATGTTAAGAGATGGTTTCTGTTAGCATTTACAATAATAATTATAATAAATTGTAATTGTAACCTACGGTACATTTCTCACACTAATTGGATCTCCACATAGATTTTTAAAGGGCCCTCATAAGGCTTTTTTATGCTCACGGTTTCTCTAGGTATTGACAAACATTACATTTTAGAACCGTTTTAAGTTAAACCTTTTCTTTATTCAAATAGCAAGTCAATCTAGGCAAATAAGGTCTGCCAAAAGTTCAAAATTGAATGATATTGGATCTGATTTGCATGTAGTGAAGGGGGAGTAATGCAATATATACCACATAGTCCATTGTCATCGAGGGCTAATTTTAAATCACAATTCATTACAGAAAAAGTGTCAGTGTTATTTTTGACAGATCATAGGTTGTATAACTTTGATCTGAAAAATAATAATCTTTCAATGCCTTAAGCTTGTTCCAACTGTCTTATCCAGGAGGTCAGAATTGTTGCGTTTTATTTGTCTAATGTTTCAAGCTATGGGTTGAACACTACCATGTATTTTTCTTTACTGAGCCGAGCCCACACATTTCCAATTTACCCCTGGTTACATGCACTGAATATGTATAATGGCCCGTGATAGTTAAAGATGGATTACCAACCACACCATGTTTTCTTTGGTAAAGCATATGAAATCACACATACTGTATTAACCCTTTAAGACCGGGCGGGAACGCATCTGTGTGTCATTTTTAGATATATCTGGCTATCTTTTTTTTTAAATCATGAACATTTGTGCAAATCTTTGAATGTATATCTTTTTAAAGCGAACATTTGAAACTCAAATCTTTGCTTCTGGGGGGATTCTACAAATGTCTTTAAAATCCTAAATTCTTTTTTTTCAGTGGTTCTCAAACTTTTTCATGTCAAGGACCCCCAAAATGATATGTATTTGGCCGCGGACCTCCATCTAAAAAATATGTTGTTCCAGGGACCCCTGAGAAGCAAAGATTTTAGTAAAAAAAATCAAAAATAGCTGATCTATAAGCTCATAGCGCGGCACTCGGTGCCACGCTATGAGCTTGTATATCTGCTATTTTTGAATAGCCAAAGAAATCTTAAAATGACACAGATGCTTTCCCGGATTGAAAGGGTTAACAGAATTCTGCTGTCATTTAGGGATCATAAGCCTAGGTCTAGATTTGCTGTTTGATATGTTTTCAGTTTATTTTCTCTACTTTATGACTTTCACTTCTTTCCTTCAAAACTTAGGTTGAGTCGCTTGGTGTAGCAAGTGCTCATAAGTATAGGGATGGGATGATAATCGCTATTATAGTCCATCGTGATAAAAAGAAAACGCTCTCAATTGTGTCCCGGAAATTTTAATTTATCATGAAATTGTCCTCCGTCATACACTTGGATCAATTAGCTTTTGCCCAGCTGCAAATCCGGTGCCATTGACACCCTCTATACTTAGTAAAAATGTACCTGTTAACCCATTAAGACCTGAGGCGATTCTTAAAAAAAAAATATATTTTTTTAAAATATAAAAAATATTTTTTTCAAAAATAGCAGATCTACAAGCTTGTAGCGCGGCACTCAGTGCCGCGCTATGAGCTTGTAGATCTGCTATTTTTGAATAGCCAAAGAAATCTAAAGTGACACAGATGCGTCCCCCCCCCCCCAGAATAGCAATGCTGGGGTGCAAAAGTGGTTAACAAAAGTGGCATTTTTATGTGTTTTAAGCATATTTTGACTATCGCGATAATATCGCTAATCACAATTAGTTTGGCCACAATAACCGTGACATGAAATGTTCCTAATATCGTCCCATCCCTAAAAGATTGTAAGACACTAAAATAGTTCATTTAATGGGCTCTGAGATCAATTTTAGACAAGACCAACTGGAATACTGCAAATGTCTCGAGTGACCTTAGGGAGTTGTGCAATTCTTTTTTCTTTATTTTTTTTATCTGAAGAAGCCTTTTTGAAATGGCGTGAAGTATAAATATTGATGTATATTTTACCTGCTCAGTTATGTTCTTAGCAATTCATACCAGCAATGAAGATGAATTTTTGAAGTAGAAATTGAGCCATGATGTTTCAAAAATGATCATATTGCCAAATGAAGAACAGAACAATTCCTATTCGAATAGACAACATAATATTGGTTGTCCGCCTGGATGAGCAGTTGATGTAATGTAATATGAGAAATCGAACTATCGAGCCCAATTTTAGCCTGGTTCCAGTAGCTCTTGTCCTTTTTAAAAACAAACATTGGAATTAGAACAAAAGTCTTGAGCCTTCCTGCATAATATCACAGAAACAAAGATACGGCTTGGTGGGACAATGGCTGTGCTCATTGTATCTCAATGGACCGAGCATGTGTGTGTGTGTGTGTGTGCGCGTGTGTGTGCGTGTGTGTGCGTGCCTGCGTGCATGCCTGTGTGCGTAGGCTATATGACAAAAGGGCTAAACAGTCTCTGTGGCTGCTGCTAAATTGGTGGGCATTTGTCTATCTTTTTTTGTGATCAACTGACTCATAGTTAGGCATGGGAAACGGTGGGAATTATATCCGAGATGAAGCTTAGAACAATTATTTTTTAATTTTTGCGTCATGCAATATACATTGAGCCATTTGAACTTTCTTGTTTTAGTTTTTTGTTTTACCCATTCCAAACATTGCTCAAGTCATTGTGGAAGTAAGTGGTTGGTTACTCCCTTTCTTTGATCTCTTTGTGTGATTATATTACTGGTATTAACAGTGGTGGTTGTAGTATGTGATTCCTGCCCTCCCCCAAGCTCCTAAACCCCCCCCCCCCATGGTTTTCTTGGCATGCTCTGTACTAGGCCCCCGAATCCCCCCATACCTCACCCCCTTCCCCCTAAAATGCTTTATTTATGCTCTTAATCGTACGGTGCCGTCGATGCTTTCTGAGCGAATCGATCAGCTATTTCTGGCAAGCGATGGCACCGTATGACCAAGTTTAAATTGGGCTTAAAGCGCAATGACACTTACAGTAAGTCAAACATAAAGAATCATATTTGAACTGCAGAGACCCCCAAAAATAATCATATTTGAACTGAGGACCGCCCACCCTGACAAGCACTTGGAATTGTAGGCATTACCTTTAGTTTGACTCGGTTCCAAAGATAAATATTGTGAAAATAGCCGGACTACAAGCTCACAACTCCTCGCATTGCGAGGTGTACTGAGCTTGTAGATCGGCTATTTTCACTGCCTATTTCATACTTAATGTTTGACAATTTAAAATGAGAAAGGTCTTAAAAGTCATTAAATTGTCACTTTAGAAGTGTGCAGATACCCTGTATACACTTATACTGTATGTTGGTTGGTTTACTGTAGAGTGGGGAAACAATGTTGCACATTAAGCTAACCACCAGGGGGTGCCGACCCCCAGTTTGGGAGCCACTGGACTTCACCCTAAAATCCCAAAGTGTCATTTTGCGCTTCAAACTTGTTGTCTTCACTCTCTCCTCCCCCCTCCTCCACCCTGGCACTGAGGATCATTGCACAATGTCTGTGCGACGGGGGGGATAAAGACCCTCCCACGATCAAAATGTGGGCATACAGGGGGGGGGGAGGAAAGGGAAAATAGCCAAAATTGTCAGTGAAAAGAAATAAAACATACTAAAATAAAAACGAATATATATAAATATCTCTATATATATTGAAACGTAAATGAGATTTTATAAAATAAATTTCAAGAATAAAATTCTGAAAAAAAATGAAACGAGAAAGTTGGATCATTTTCAATGTTTTGTTTTGTTGGGAATTAATCACTTGAACCTTGAACCTGCAGCCCTATAGTCTGGGCATGTCATAATATAGGCAAACGTTCGATTAAAGGAATTGCGGATCTACAAGTGTTGGGAGCTTGTAGATCAGCTATCTTCGGCGGAGAGATTTGGTGTATTGGGGAAGAAAGGAGAGGGGCCGAGGATGGAGCCCTGGGGGTCACCAGTGTGGAGTTAATAGGGTTCAAGTGGTTAATTCAACTATTTTCTTCCTGCATCTGTCACATGACTGAACACAACTAGATTGCCTTCTACTGTATAGCAGAGGTCTTCAACAGGGGGTCTGGGACCCTAGGGGTCATCATTACTACGGGGGGGGTGGGGGGGGGCGGACTAACTCCAAATCTTTATGTGATAGGATTTTTTTGGAGGGGAACATTCGCCGAAAATAGCAGATCTACAAGCTCACAGCGCATTGCAGCGTGATGCTTTGTGAAGTTGTAGCTTGTGGATCTGCTATTTTCGGTGAAGACATGGCGGATGGAAAAAGAACAGACCAAGTACAGAGCCAAAGGTCAAGTTAATTAAGTAATGAGGGTTTAAGTGGGTTAAATGTTAAAATACACATAACATACACACAACAAAAAATGTACACAACACTGATGATAATGTCTGTCTCTATGAAATCTATGAAAACGTTTAATCTGCAACACAATGTTCTACAACATGTAGGCCTAGTGGGGGGTCCCTGCTTCATCTCTCTCAGCTTAGGGGTCCTTGGGCTGAAAAACGTTGAAGACCCCTGCTCTATAGAATTTGGCAAGCATCTACAACTGTGTTTTATCAAACTTTTTCGTGCCAAGGACCCCCAAATTGATATACATATTTGGCCGCAGACCCCCATCTGCCGGGGACCCCCAGAAGTGAAGATTGGTGTAAAAAAAATAGCAGAAGTACAAGCTCGCATGTGAGCTTGTACATCTGCTATTTTTTAATAGCCAACGTATAAATGGATAAAGTGATTAAAATGATTGTGATGCTGTATTAACACATTTTGCTGGGGACCCCCTCATGGAACCCTGGGGGTCCCCGAACCCCACTTTGAGAACCAAGCATCTACAACCAGTGGTGGACAATACGAAACACATGTATATAATATTATATTAATATATATCTTACGAGGAGTATCATAATCTATATAGTTTTGGCCACTGGAGTTGAGTACCTGGGTCCGTCACTGTGTACAGCTGCCTATCATGTAATGCAATCATAGAAGCATAAGGTTTGTGTCCCGTTATTCTGTTAACGCAGATCCAAAGTGACCCATAAATGTAATGACCTACCTTACCTAGCACTTTGTGGGCCAAGCTCTCATTATGTTGTTTCTTTTTACGACCAGCAGATGGCGGCAGCTAACTAGCCAAGTAACCATAGAGAGTTCATGACTACATTATACAGATTTTGTATTATACACCAAACCACTTGACTTGATGAGGTGGTGGAACCACATTTGAAATCCACAATGGTCCCAGATAGTTAAATTCCCTCTCTCTGCCCTTTTTTGGCTTCCTGTTCAACAAGAAAGACAGAAATGTCCAGCAAAATAAACAATTCACATGGGAGACAGTTTATTAATAGGCTGTTAAATATGTGTTGCTTCAAGTTGTCCTACAATGCTGTGGCAATGCAAAAATATGTTTATTTTACTTTATCTTTAATGACAGGCTTAGACAGGCGGTGCAGGAGTCCTGTATAACGTGGGCTAGCCTCAATAAATGCAAACTATGTTTATCTTTACTTTATCTTTAATGACAGGCTTGGACAGGTGGTGCAGGAGTCCTGTATAACGTGGGCTAGCCTCAATGAATGCTCAGGCCACCGTGACGTGTGGTGAGCTTGTAGATATGTGCTATGTTTGGCCTACGACACCGTGGTACGACGGAGTAGCCTATACATTAACCATTAGGCCTATAATAGGTGGGGAAATGGGGGACGGATGAAGGAACATCACGTTTTCCTCCCTCCGTCAGTGTGCATTGCGTTGGTAGTATACAGCCTACTGTTCTCCCATGATACAGGTCATAAACCTAGTGAGAGTGGGGTGGTGGTGGAAAAAGTACTCATTTTTTTTTACTTAAGTAAAAGTATCAATACTGCAATGTAGATATACTCTGTTACAAGTAAATGTCTGGAATTCAACATGTACTTGAGTTAAAGTACAAAAGTATTAGTATCAAAATGTACTTAAAGTACCAAAAGTAGAAAGTACTCATTATGCCGTATGTCGAATTTTACAAGTTTTCAAATGTATACAATGTATACAAATCTTTTGAAACTAGCAGATCTACAAGCTCACAATGCGTTGCATCGCAACGCATTGTGAGCTTGTAGATCAGCTATTTTCGAATGGCCGAAATGTATATATAGGGCTGAAGTGGTTAATGTACGTTTTGTAATAATAATCAAAATCTACAAAGTAACTAGTAGGCTAGCTAAGGTCAAATAAATGTAGTGGAGTAAAAGTACAATATTTGTACTTTTACACTTTTACTAGATGTAGTGGAGTAGAGGTAAAAGTACTGAAAATTTGAAGTACTCCAGTAAAGTGTAAATAGCTCAAATGTGTACTTAAGTACAGTACTTGAGTAAATGTACTCAGTTACTTTACACTGCCATAAACCTAGTGAGAAGGAGAGGGGGGGTCGCTCCCTCTCACGTGTATGGGACAGCGAGGCAGTCAGGCAGCCCCTCTGCCAGGCACAGCCAGAGGGTATATATTTAGCTCAGGATAAAAGTGGGACCACAGCATGGTAAATAATATGGGCCAAGATCAAAGCTAAAACCTTTGTGTGCTAAATCTAGGCCCTGGAAAGCCACACTAGTGTGTCCTACTATTTAGATGCACCAGATAAAACACACAAGGTTGTTTGTTGTTGGGTGCCCTTCTACACATTGCTAATGAATGATGTAATATGCAGAGATCCAGCATGTATGTTTGTTTGTTTATTTATGTGCTGTTAAGTATTGTATTCTCCCCTCGCCCCCCCACCTTCCTATCTCTATAAAAATAGACGGCAAGAGCCTCAGATATGACCTGTGGTGGATGAAGTACTCTTTACTAAAGTAAAAGTAGCAATACCACTATGTATAGAAATACTCTGTTACAAGTAAAAGTCCTGCATTCACATTTTTACTTGGGTAAAAGTACAAAAGTATTGGCGTCGACGTGTTTTGAGCTTGTCGATCTGCTACTTTTGCAATTTTTTTATTTGAATCCTGAAAAGTAACAGTGTTGGGCATACAGTATGAGGTTCCCACCCGACAGAGACGAAATATGAGATTCCTCTCATATTTAAAGCTCAAACCGTACTCGACCTGTTATTTCAGATCACCAGATAAAACTGCAGTTTAGACACTGACACCGACTGAATAAACGGCCAAATAATTAGTTTTTGGCTTGCATTGCCAGCAGCACAAATGGGAATTGGAGTTGCACCTTTGAACAGATTACATAAACAGCTCTCCATTTCAGGGACGGAAATAATCAGTCTTGGACCAGTGCCTGGACAAACATACTGTAGGTAGGTAGTGAGTTTATAGGCTCAGAAAGGCAGTGAATCTGGCAAGTGAACTGCTCAATGCAGGGTTCCTGCAGAGCCGTTGGAACTGTACACTTTCAGCCCATGGCGTACATTGTCCAGCTTTAGGGTTAGGATTAAAGACCGCGCAAGAGATCATTTGAAATGCTGGAATTTGAGAGAAGGTGGAAAAACAGTACTTATTTTAAAATGTGGCATTCTCTCTCGAGGTCGTAGAGAGAGAATGCATAGTTGTTTATTCTCATAAACAAATATGTTTTATACATTTGGGAAATCGGTGTCAAGTGTGAAGCGGCCCCCAGTTTCATATGCATCAGGCCACGGACCCACGTTAACTCGTACAAATGTGTACGCTCCCCGAGTTACAGACCTGTAAGGATTCATTTTGTTACCAACTGTCAGTAATTTAGCTGGGGTGTGGACCCACTGGACCCTCTCAAGGACCCCTGGTGATCCCCGGACTCCACTTTGAGAACCGCTGTCCTAATCAAACTGCTGAGTAAATGTGTGTGTGTGTGTGTGTGTGTGTGTGTGTGTGTGTGTGTGTGTGTCTCTCAACGTGACTGCACACCGTCTAACATAATGATCACTGTGGGAGATGTCAGAGTTCTGTTGACAAAGGGCCAAGCAGTCTCTTTTCCTGCCCCATGGGAGAGGCTGAAACATGCAGGGTAAAATGACATTTACTACTTGACCGCACAGAGGAACACCGTCTGACACTGCAGTGCTGCTGTGCCTTTACAGCAGTGGTTTTCAACCCTTTTCATATCAATCAAGGTCCATTATTTATTCTGCATTTGAGCCACGGACCACCATTTGATGAGATTTAGACTCAGACACCAAAACTTTAAATATTTTGTTATCGTTGGAAAAGATTTTGTCCACAATTCCATGCTGTATTGATGTTGGTACCATATAGAGATAACAGGCAAACGTTGATGATCAACACATTTAGTTAGAGAATGTAGTAATGTAATTATTGTTATTTTGATTCAAAACAATTATGACAAACGTTCTTTCAAAGGTTTTCATGTGTGAAAATATTTTTTTAAATAACCGATCCACAAGTTCACAACACGTCACATTGCAATAAAAAGTACAATATGATGTAGTGGAGTATATTGGGATGTAGTAGAGTAGAAGTACATTGAGCAAACAAACAATGGGCTTTCTCAAGTAAAGTATGTGCTCTGAGAAACGAACTATTTTAGCCCAATCGAGCTATATTCATTATTCACAGTATACTGTGAACCCAAATGTTTTACACCATTTTGATGCACTAACCAGTTGACCTGGGTCCTAGGTGTCCATACTTGGTCCCCTCCTTTCCCCCCCCCTCTACACCAAACTTCTCCCCATCTCCCCAGCTCAGATAGTAAACAGAAAATCATTTTTTATGATTATTCAATGAATCAAAAAAGTAATTGATATAACTAGAAAAAAATCGGAGCACAGGTCTCCGCCAGGTCAGGTAGATTATGTTGGGCCAGCAATGTTCGGAGTTCGCCAATCAGGATGGAATATGAAAAATTGGACGAATCCGTCTTGATCACTTGACTATAAAGATAATGTGTACCGATTTGCGAGATTTTTGGACAAAATTTGTAGGAGTAATATAAATAACAAATATTGTGCAAACTTCTGCCTCCTGGTGGCGCTATACTTGGGCAATGTTAAAAGGGTGGCAGTTGTTCCTCAAAGTAGTGCGAATGCGTGTTCAAAGTTTCATTGCAATTGGATGCTGCGTTCATGATTTGTGGCATTTTGTTCAAAACGGGCCACATGGAATATAAAAAATCGAACAGGTCCGTCTTGATCACATGACTATAGGGATCATGTGTGTACCGATTTGCGTGAAATTTTGATAAAATCAGAAGGAGTAATATCAAAAATGTTTTACATGAGTCGGCCTCCTGGTGGCGCTATAAAAGGCAGATATATGACTATAGAGATACTGTCTACCGATTTGCATGATATTTGGACAAAATATGTAGGTGCACTGTCAAAAAATTATTGATTTGCAAAAAAATCCCTCCTGTTGGCGCTATATCAGGACCATGTGAAAATTTTGGGGCAGAGGTTCTGCTCTGGCATCCAGGGAGTGTAGGTGCACAGTTTCGCTGCGATCAAGCAAACAGTGCCGGAATTTGAGATTAGTTGTTCACAGACGGACACAGACGGACGGACAGGGTGCAAAACATAGTCTCGGCCATGCCTTTCGGCCTGGCTGAGACAATCACTGAGGAAATAATGGATATTCCCCCCCCCCCCCCTAATAGAGTCAGTGGATTGGCTGATGCCAGGAACTGGGGTAGTAGAATACAGATTGGAAACTGGAAGTGGTGAAGGACTGGAGGTACAACAGGAGAAATTGTGACTATTGATAGATGGAGAGACAGAGAGGGTGAGAACAAAGTCAAGAAACATACTGAATTAGGCTAGTGGTGAATAAATTACTCAAACACTGTTTAAAGGGATATTCCACCATGCCGCAAGCCGAAATCAGGCTGAACCAGTGCGTCTCAGGAGTGGACACAATATATCTGAATAAAGAAGGCGCCGGAGCAACCCGGACAATTTAAGCCTTTTTATTTGGATCACAGGGTGCAAAGCACAGAGAAAATGACAACGTTTCGATGTCAGATTACATCTTCGTCAGGTCATAATGAAATACAGGCTAAGGGTGATTTATAAATAGGTGCATGAGAGGCAGGCGCATGCCATTCAGTTTGCCAACAGTAATGAGAGGTGCTCCTTTCTACACGTGTGAGATTCATCCAGTTACAACTTGCTATTTATAGCATGACATGCAGGCTAAATGAGGTGAATCAACTTTATGATTGAAAATCCACAATGTAAGGGTCAAAGTTAGGCCAGTATTTAAAAAAAAAAACACAATCATGGTATTACTTGTTACAGGGATTAATGAAAATGCATTATGCATACAATTATTACAAAAGTTAAAAAGATGGAGGGCAGAGGGCCCAACTATGTGGGAATGGACTGCTGGTTAAGGGCCAAGCATGAAATGTAAGACCAGATACAAGTAACAAAAAAGGGAGGACACAAGCAGGGGACAGCAGCACAGCCTGAGGGACCGTCTATGGGGAGCATCTGTAAAAGTGCGTCTATAAGAAACATGGCTCCAAAGTATTGAGAGAATGAATCGAGCTTCTCTGCATAGTAATTTCTTAATGATATCACCACCTCGTGACATGGCAGGAATTCTTTCGATTCCCCAGAATTCTAAAGATGATGGGGAGCCATGGTTGGCTTGAGTATAGTGTCATAGTGTCATGCAGGAGTAATCAAGATTACCTGTCCGGATAGCAGTTTTGTGTTCCCCTATCCTTAATTTGAGAGGTTGTTTAGTTTGACCAATGTATGCGAGTCCGCAGGTACATTAAAATAAATAGATCACATGCGTTGAATTGCAATTTATGAAAGATTCAATTTTGTATGTTCTGCCAGTACGGGGGGAGTAAATTATTTAGTGTTAGAGGAATTGGAGCATTAATTGGGCACAATTGCCACACTTGTAAAGTATTAGTATTATTAATTATTAGTGTGAAGTAACTAAGTGCATTTACTCAAGTACTGTACTTATACATTTTTAAGGATGTTTACTTTACTGAAGTATTTCCAATACTTTTACTTCTACTCCACTACAGCTCAGAAGCAAATATTGTACTTTTACTCCACAGCAATTATAAGCAGACAGACATGGCATTGGCAACAAAAGGTTATTGCTCCACCCTCCCATAGAAGCAGAGGGCGGGCTCTTTAAATCCTCCTTGTTATCGTGCTCGTGGAAACCTGTCAGAATGAACTGTCATTTTTCACGCAATGGAAAAAATAACCAGGGCCCAGGGGTTCAAGATCTAATGTATGTAAATATTTTGTTACAAGCTCTTGTACTTTTCACTGGTATTATATATCTATAAAGTAGAGAGAGAGAAGGTCCTCACATCGTCTTAATGCTCTCAGAAATATATTTGTATGTATGCAGTGGTTAAAAGTTAAAGCACGCCTTATACAAAGAGAAATGTTTTACATTCATTATCTCAATTCAATGGCTCCGCACGTCAAACCATTCTTGTAACTTATAACTTGTCTTGTCTTTTTAATATTGCATTCTGTCTTTTATTTTGTATATAGCTGACTGACTGTATGACTCTCTGTAAGGGAGCTTTGTTTTCATTGTGGACAGGTATTTTGTATGGACACTTGATGTCTGTGGGCAGTGGTGTAAAGTAACTAAGTACATTTACTCAAGTACTGTACTTAAGTACAATGTTGAGATACTTTTACTTTACCGGAGTATTTCCAATTGTCTATACATTTACTTCTACTTCACTACATCTCAGAGGCAAATATTGCACTTTTACTCCACTTATTTGAACACTTTAGTTACTTGTTACTTTGCAGGTATAAATATATTACATTATAAAACATACATTAACCACTTTGGCCCTATTTTATACCTAGGCTATTTTCAAACATTTTAGTACTTTTACTTTTGGTACTTAAAGTACATTTTGATACCAATTCTTTTGTACTTTTACTCAAGTAAAATTTTAAATCCAGGCTTTTACTTTTAACAGAGTACTTCTACATGGCAGTATTGATACTTTTACTTAAGTAAAACATTTGAGTACATCTTCCACCACTGTCTGTGGGCATGTGTGTGTATATATATATATTTTTTTCCTGATGGCCATATAGGAACAATAATGGCTTACGTATCTGCTCACTCTGAAATCCAAATTGGGCCGTTGTCCACGGGTGTCCTCATTCAGTGATTGATGTGAACTCTGCCCACTATTCCTTTTATATACCTGCCTTTTCACACGCTAATCAGTATACCTGATGAAGGCCACAGAGGCCGAAACATAGTTTTTTTCCCCACTGCATAAATAAAGATATATTTCTGGGAGCATTAAGACTCTCTCTACAATATAATTTATTCTGATAGCACCCGTCGAAATAGCCGACTTACGGATGTGCGTGCACCTCTTGACCGCTATTAAATATTTATAAAGCCCACAGAACCACTTGAACTTAAAAAAAAGAACACCATCCAAAATAGATCTACAAGCTACAAGCTCACAAAGCGACCCGTGATCTTTTAGATCGGCTGTTTTTGCTACGTCTGTGAGGCACTGTAGTATGATGAAGTAGGGCATTAATGTACAAAAAAAGAAAGTTGAAAATATGGAGATACAAGGTTTCTGCCTGACAGTGAGTCAGCAACGATATATAAAATGTAACTGGCCGCGCAAGGCCTTAAAAGTCATCAGGAAAATCATTTCTGAAACTCACCAGCAACCAGTGAAGAGAAGCAAGGATGGGTGTAATCTGGTCTTATCTCTTAGAATTTGATAATACTCTAGAGCCTGAATTTTAAACCAGTTGAAGACGGGAGAAAGCCTTTTTACTGACAACAGAGTAGCCTACAGAGATTTGCAGTAGTCTCTAAGACACTCAAATGAAAGCATGAATGACCTTTTCAAGGTCTGCAAATGATAAATAGAATTAATAGATTTTTAGCAATTTTCTTGGTTTAGAAACAATTGAAAATACTAATGGCTGAATACTCATTTCTATAAACGTATAATGTTGAGTTCTTCGTTGATGGTCCCTTAGTGGCTCTGTGGTTGAATATCTGTCAACTAATATGAAACCAACTTTACAGCAGCCCCTCTTGTTTTCTTTCTTTCTTCCTTCTTTTCAGACTATCAAAGCTTATGGGGGTCCCTCCCAACCTATTCCAGGCCGTATAGAGCCATGCACACGACGCGGGTACAAGAGCCAAGGTGAAGACCCCAGACGGACACAGTGAGAAGTTTAACATCCTGGCAGAGGTGTTGCCAGTGGGACACCCTCGACCCCTTCCTCTTCATCATAGTCCTGGACTATGCTCTTTAGGCAGGTCATCATGGGTTAAAGAAACCTTGAAATGAGTAAACCACTTGCATGGAGGGCTCTGAATGGCATGGCCAGTGTGTGGAAGTCCAACCTCCCCCCACCATGTCAAGCTCAGCTTCTTCACAGAAACTGTAAAGTCTGTTCTCCTATACAGCTGTGAATGGCGGCCAGGCCACCTGGGAAACAAGAAGGTCAACGGTTCACAGCCCGGCCCCGGTCTATGTGTGAAAGCGTCCCGGAGCAAGACACTTAACCCCTAACTGCTCCCTGAGGTGCTGCCCCCGTAGCGCCCACTGCTCCTGATACTTAGGATGAGCTAAATGCTGATTTCACTGTATTATGCAAATATGCAGTGACAAATATCACAAGTGGACTGGTCACCGGTCAGTGCCATTGACACCGGGAGCTCCCAGCATGGAGGATCGATATGACTGGAGACGCCGCTGGAAGGCTTGTCCGTGGGCAAACTAGAGATCGGGGGGGCTCTATCTCTCTATCCAAGGGTTCCAAAGTTTGACCCTGGCCATCGATTACACAACTGATGAAGTCAATTAGAAGACGGCTCAAGGTAGGAACCTTGTTTGTTTTGCTTTTTTGTGTGTTTTTCTTTGCTGCTGCTGCTTGTGTTGTATGCTGTGTGTGCACTAATGCGATTCAAATCTATTGCTGTTATTGTGTTGTGTACTGTGCACTAATGTGATTCAAGCTGTTTCTCTATTTGCCGTCATTTTGGGACCCAATGACTGGGTGGCAATGCTCATTGACTGCATGTGCCTGTTTCTGGCTCTGGAATGGAAATCTGATGTGAATCTACAGTGTGTCTGTTGTGTGTGTTGTGGTTGTTGTTGAAGGTAGTGAGTTGTGACAGGACCTGTATGTGGCTCTTGGTCACTTCAACTAGCCTTTATGTGTGTGAGTTTGCTACTTCCTTTAAAGTAGTTTTTTTGGCTTTGATATAACAGCCTTCACTTCCAACGCTTCATTTTATTTGGAAAGACATGATGTGGACAGTATGTGTGGCTGCTGTTGGAGTTTGTGAGCCGTGACGGGGTGGCTGTATGCTCACAGGGGGCTTGAGCTCCTGCCCTTTTACCTGTCTGTAAAAAGTGCCCTCTCTCCCCAGACCATGAATGCAGCATTTACTATGGTGAAAGAAATGCAAATGCCCTCCTTTCCATGCCGTACCTGAAGGCAGCATTCCAGAGAATTGCCTTTTTCCAAACTGTCCTGAACTTGAATGCAGCATTTTATGCAGTGGTGGAAAAAGTATTGAAAGTAAAAGTATCAATACTGCAAATGTAGAAATACTCTTACAAGTAAAAGTTCGCGATTCAAGATTTACTTGAGTAAAAGTGCCAACGTATTGGTATCATAATGTACTTACAGTACCAAAAGTAGAAAGTTCTCATTATGCAGAATGTCCCATTTCACAAGTTTTCAAATGTATAAAATGTATACAAATCTTATGAATCTTTTGATCTACAAGCTCATGCGTCGCATTGCGACACATGGTGAGCTTGTAGATCGGCTATTTTCAAATGGCCGAAATGTATGTAGGGCTGAAGTGGGTAATGCATGTTTTGTAATAATAATCAAAATCTACAAAGTAACTAGTAACTAAAGTTCAAATAATTGTAGTGGAGTAAAAGTATAATATTTGTCTCTGGGATGTGGTGGAATAGAGTACTGAAAATTGGAAATACTCCAGTAAAGTAAAAATAGCTCAACATTGTACAGAACTTGAGTAAATGTACTTAGTTACTTTACACCACTGATTTTATGTTGAAAGAATTGCCCTCTGTGTAGAAATCAATGCTCTATGCCGCAACTCCAGTAAAGGCTTGATTATACTTAGTTGAGCGCGGCGTTGCACACAGAGAACAACTGATCTACAAGCTCACAATGTGTCACAGTGTGACACGTAAGCTTGTAGATCAGCTATTATCGGTCTCTAAATGTAAATAAAACAATCTGGTGACGTTTAAGCCGCAGCCCCCTCTACTATTCTCGGTTTTGATTGTGAAGCGTAGGCCTGTCACAATTATAACGGAATCACCTGATCACAATTGTTTCTAAGAGTTAATCGTCAGAATCGTTTCCATTCGTCTGTATGAAAACATCTGTTGAAAATCTTTCCTACATTTTAAATAAAATGGAAAAAGAAAAATTTAACAAGTAGTCGATCTACAAGCACGTTGTGAGCTATTTTAGCTTTTTTTTTAAAAGTATACTTGAATATATGACCTGATTTGACCATACATTATACATTTTGATCATGGTACCATCGTTGTCTGTCATTTATTTGTATATTTAAGTTATTTCTCATATCGGTCTTGTTCAATTTGTGTTTAGAAAAGTCTAATAGGCAAACACATTTTTTTATATTAATCTAATGTTCAATGGCAAAAAACATAATTATATCATTAATCGCAAATAGTTGTATGAGAAGTAATTCAAAATATCAAAAATATCAAAAATAAAATATCATAATTGGGACAGCCCTAGTGAGGGGTACATTGTAAAGTGTTTTGAACAGTCAAAGTCCACTGTGAGATAATAAAAAACGTGTGTGTGTGTGTGTGTGGGTGGGTGGGTGTGTAATTGCAATTACACACACACGCGCGCCTTGCAATAGTTCAGTAGTGTCATAGCTACGCCCATTGCCAGACTACTCTGAGAGAAACCAGGACACAGAGAGGTTGTTATTCTGTCTCTCCTCACTGACGACACACAGAGACGGACGCTAAGATTTACCTTCAGATCAAACGCAACTTCCAGAGAGGACAGCCTGTCTGTCCACAGCAACAGGAGGGAATACTGACCCAGACCACTTGAACCTGCTGCTTACGCTGCTGGACTTTAACAAGAATACAGGATTCAAACTGAAGGTATAACTACAGGGAACATTCTGGTGGAGGGAGCGTTACCACCACTGACTGGCTGATATCCTGGCTTGAACGGAGTGTTAGTAGCTTCACTCAGAGACCAAATGGCCTTCATACAGGAGAGACATGAGAGAGCTTCAACAGGGTCTGAGGTTCTCTGCAGTCTGCATGCTGAGAAACTCAAACGGTTCTGTCTGGAATGTCAACAGCCAGTGTGTGTTGCGTGTCGAGGTTCTAAAGACCACACCGACCACAGATTCATAGTCAGACCCATCGATGAAGCACTTGATCACAAGGAGGAAGTCCAGAAATCATTGAAGCCTTTACAGGTGAAACTGGAGGTCTTTAATAAAGTTAAAAGAAACTATGATCAAACAGCAGAACACATTCAGTTCCAGACTCAGCACACAGAGATGCAGATTAAAGAACAGTTTAAGAAGATGCGTCAGTTTCTACAAGAGGAAGAGGAGGCTAGAATTGCTGCACTGATGGAGGAAGAGCAGCAGAAGAGTCAGATGATGAAGGAGAAGATTGAGGGCCTAAACAAAGGCATATCAACTCTCTCAAACACAATCAGAGCCATAGAGGAGGAGCTGAGAGCTGAACACATCTCATTCCTGCAGAACTTCAAGACTACAATGGAAAGAGTCCAGTTCACACTGCAGGACCCAAAGCCGGTCTCAGGAGCACTGATAGACGTGACCAAACACCTGAGCAACCTGGCCTTCAGAGTCTGGGACAAGATGAAGGACATTGTCTCCTACACTCCTGTCATTCTGGACCCCAACACTGCCCATCCAGAATACATCCTGTCTGATGATCTTACCAGTGTCAGAGAAAGAGATGGAGATGAAGAAATACAGCAGCTTCCTGACAACCCAGAGAGGTTTGACTACTATGGCTATGTCCTGGGTTCTGAGGGCTTTAACTCAGGGACTCGCAGCTGGGATGTTGAGGTTGGAGACAATGCATGCTGGTCAGTAGGTGTGTTAGCAGAGTCTTACCGGAAGGGAGGCAGAGGGGGTCAATTCTGGAGACTGGGGCTAGATGAAAGTAAATACATAGCACGCTCCTCACCAGGGTCAGCAACCGTTCTCTCAGTGAAGCAGAAACCCCAGAGGATCAGAGTCCAGCTGGACTGGAACAGAGGAAAGCTGTCCTTCTCTGATCCTGATACTTACACACACCTACACACCTTCACACACACTTTCACTGACACACTCTTTCCATACATTTTCATTGGTCAGATTGGTGGTTCTCTGAAGATGTTACCAGGGAAGGTCAGTGTAACAGTGGAACCATGTAGTTAGACATGATGATGATGATTATGATGACGATCATGACAAACTAGAGTCTTTAAAGAGTAATACCTGTCAATTTTAGAATCTTTACGATTCTGTTGTGGTCGAAGACAGTCATCATGAAACGATAACGAAGACCTTTATTGAGCGAGGTAAAGTAAAGTACTGTAGGAACGGCATGATGGAAAGACATCACAGTCGACACAACACCATCAGTCATTTGGAACAGAAACATATAAATACATAAAATGCATATCGTTGCTGTCGGGCAGAAACCTCTTATCTCCATATTCTAACTTTCGTGTTTTTTCAATTCATTATCTATTTTTGGTAGGTAAATATTGCATGATTTAGTGTTTTATATTGCGTTGTTTATAGTATCTCCATATTCTAACTTACGTGTTTTTTCCTTAAATTAACGCCCTACTTGATCATACTAAAGCGTCACACAAAAGTTTCCAAAGTAGCAGATCTACACGCTCGAAACGTGGTGCGAAGCGACGCGTTTTGAACTTGTAGATCTGCTACTTTTGCTGTTTTTGAATTTGAATCCTGAAAAGTAACAGTTTTGGACATAATGAGGTTTCCACCCGACAGAGACGATATAATATGTCTCCTAAAGCAACACTCTGATCTGTGATGTCATCATCATCTACACCTGATTCTAACCCTGTGGGCCCGGGGCCCACTGGTGGGCCATGAGGATATTGCAAGTGGGCCCCCAAATAATTTGCAAAACACAAAGATTTTATTGATAATTTAACATTCATATTTAAAAAAAAAAAAACATAGTATTTTTTCTTTAAAACCTTCAAAAATGTGTTGGCGATAAATTAAACTTTAAAGGGATAGTTCACCCCCAAAATGAACTAAAAAAAAGGTTATTTTCCTATCGATTAGTCACCCCATGGAGACTTGAATTCATGAAGATTTGTTTGGTTTTTGTCGCATTCCTAAGCCAATCATTTGATAACCAGCGGCGGCTCGGGATAGGAGACTCAAAGGGTCAACTTTGAGTCTCCTACCGGAGACATTAGCGTCTTTCCGCCGGTCATCAAATTATTGGCTAAGGAATGAGACAAAAACAAAAAAAAAATCTCCATGAATTCAAGTCTCCATGGGGGTGAGTAATCGATAGAAAATAAGTTATATATTTGGGTGAACTATCCCTTTTAAGTATACTACATTAGTTCTTCTGACCCAAGCCGCGACACAATCAACTGATAGATCATTAAAATAAACGTGCTCTGAAAATGCATTTAATTTTGAAGAGTGTACTAAATGGAACCAAATGGACCTGTAATAGTAATAATGTTAGGGAGTCAGGTTGCTTTACTATAACATATTAGACTAATAATATGATACTTTTGCTGATGTACTTCTATACAGTTTACTCATAAAATATAGAATCACCACGTTGAATACATCTCAAAAGGTTTCACTGAGCAATTACATTCATTATCTCTTTTTTTGTGGGTAATTAGGCTGTTGCATGATTTTTAGTTTTATTGTGCTGTTTTCTAGTAACCAATCATAGTGATATTCTTTAACATTAGAATGTATATTAGTTTACATTGTTGCGTTGATCTCTGTGTGTTCTGAGCCCTGTAACATGAATGATCCTCTGATTGACTCAGTGTGTGTTTTTACTTTTCATGGATGTTTTTTTGTAACCGAAACATGTATCTGTTCCCACTTTACACCTTACACCTTCCCACTTTACACCTTTTTTTTTTCCTCACTGTGGATTATTAAAGAATAACATTTTTGCATCTGCCAAACCTCTGTGGACATTGACTTTGTTATGTTGGTGTGTGAGTGTTCCTTTAGTCTTCTTAGTGTGTTGAGTGACAGGAAACTGAGGGCAGAAAGACATACAACACATGACTCTGACTGGAATCAAACCAGAGACATTGTAACCACATGGTCGTCAGTCTGTGACTATTTACCAACCAGTGACTGTTCACCAACCAGTGTTCCACATTCATTATCTTTTGACATATTCTTCTGAGACATAATCATTCTGCAATAGGACTAGGGATGGGGATCGTTAATTTGTATCAATTTTGATTCCTTATCAATCCAACTATCGATCCTTTTCTATTGTTGGTAGTTGTTGGCAAATTGATGCTAATCTGGGGCACTTTATCACTTTTATAAAATTTTTTACGTTGTGACCTTTTAAACCTGCTATTTCTGCTTTATTTATTTTTTAAAATGTTTTATTATTGCACATCGTCTCTGTCGGGTGGAAACCTCATGTCCAAAACTGTTACTTTTCAGGATTCAAATTTAAAAACAACAAAAGTAGCAGATCTACAAGCTCGAAACGTGTCGCTTCGCGCCACGTTTCGAGCTTGTAGATCTGCTACTTTGGATACTTTTTTTGTGACTGTAGTATGTTCAAGTAGGGCATTAATTTACAAGAAAACACAAAAAGTTAAAAACAATTTAGATAAGAGATTTCTGCAACGATATATGCCCTGTTTTGGCCATAATACATTATTCATTTTGATTATTGGTATAGGTCATTGTCAGTAATTTATTTGTATATTTACGCTATTCGTCATATCTGCCCTGTTCAATGTTGTTTATTGTTTAGGCGTAGGCCTGTCACAATTAATACAAAATCACCTGATCACAATTATTTGAGTCAATCGTCCGAATCGTTTCCATTCGTCTCTATGAAAATCATCTGTTGAAAATATTTCCTACATTTGGAATAAAATAGAAATAGAAAAAAAAAATGTAACATTGCAGATCTACAATCGCGTTGTGAGCTATTTTAGCTTTTTTAAGTATACTTAATAAATTATTAATTTTGATCATTGGTACCATCATTGTCATTTCTTTGTATATTTACGTTATTTCTCATATCTGTCTTGTGCATTTTGTGTTTAGAACATTAATATAAAAAAATCAGTTTGCCTATTAGACTTTTCTAATGTTCAATGCCAAAAACATGATTATATCATTCATTAATCGCAATTTGTTGTATGACAAGTAATTGTAATCTAAAATATCATAATTGGGACAGCCGTAGTAAGGCGTACATTGAAAAGTGTTTTGAACAGTCAAAGTCCACTGTGAGATATAAAAAAACGTGTGTGTGTGTGTGTGATTTCAATTACACACACGTAGGCCTTGCAATAATTCAGTAGTGTCATAGCTCCGCCCCTTGCCAGACTACTCTGAGAGAAACAGAGAGGTTGTTATTCTGTCTCTCCTCACTGACGACACACAGTGACGGACGTTAAGATTCACCTTCAGATCAAACACAACTTCCAGAGAGGGAGGACAGACTGTCTGTCCACATGCAACAGGAGGGAATACTGACCCAGACCACTTGAACCTGCTGCTTATGCTGCTGGACTTTAACAAGAACCAGGATTCAAAGTGAAAGTCAACTTCAGGGAACATTCTAGAGGAGGTAGTGTTACCTCCACTGACTGGCTGTATTCCTGGCTTGAACAGAGTGTTTGCAGCTTCACTCAGAGACCAAATGGCTTCCAAGTTGTCTCATCCAGAAGATAATTATTCCTGTCCTGTGTGTTGTGACATCTTAAAAGATCCTGTTCTCCTGTCCTGTAGCCACAGCTTCTGTAAAGCCTGTCTGCAGGAATGGTGGAGAGAGAAGGTAATAAAGGAATGTCCAGTTTGTAAGGAGAGATATTCAGTGGATCCACAGGAGAGACACCAGAGAGCTTCAACAGGGTCTGAGGTTCTCTGCAGTCTGCATGCTGAGAAACTCAAGCTGTTCTGTCTGGAATGTCAACAGCCAGTGTGTGTTGTGTGTCGAGATTCTAAAAAACATACCGACCACAGATTCAGACCCATGGATGAAGCTGCACTGGATCACAAGGAGGAAGTCCAGAAATCACTGAAGCATTTACAGGAGAAACTGAAGGTATTTAATACAATTAAAACAAACTATGATCAAACAGCAGCACACATTCAGTTCCAGACTCGGCACACAAAGATTCAGATTAAGGAACAGTTTAAGAAGATGCATCAGTTTCTACAAGAGGAAGAGGATGCTAGGATTGCTGCACTGTGGGAGGAAGAGCAGCAGAAGAGTCAGATGATGAAGGAGACGACTGAGGGTCTGAAAAGAGACGTATCAACTCTTTCAAACACAATCAAAGCCATAGAGGAGGAGCTGAGAGCTGAACACGTCTCATTCCTGCAGAACTACAAGACCACGATGCAAAGAGTCCAGTTCACACTGCAGGACCCACAGCCGGTCTCAGGAGCACTGATAGATGTGGCCGAACACCTGAGCAACCTGACCTTCAGAGTCTGGGACAAGATGAAGGACATTGTCTCCTACACTCCTGTCATTCTGGATCCTAACACTGCCTATCCACACTACATCCTGTCTAATGATCTGACCAGTGTGAAACGTGGTGAGAAACAGAAGCTTCCTGACAACCCAGAGAGGTTTGACTACTTTGGCTATGTCCTGGGTTCTGAGGGCTTTAATACAGGGACTCACAGCTGGGATGTTGAGGTTAGAGACAATACAAACTGGTCACTAGGTATGCGAGCAGAGTCCACTCAGAGGAAGGGAGACATAATGGGTAAATTCTGGAGAATAAGGTTAAATAAAGGTAAATACGCAGCATACTCTTCAACAGGGTCACCCACTGATCTCTCAGTGAAGCAGAAACCCCAGAGGATCAGAGTCCAGCTGGACTGGAATGAAGGAAAGCTGTCCTTCTCTGATCCTGATACTAACACACACATACACACCTTCACACACACTTTCACCGACACACTCTTTCCATTAATTTACACTGATCAGATTGGTTATACTCTGAGGATGTTACCAGAGAAGGTCAGTGTAACACTGGAACAACATAGTTAGACATGATGATGATCATGACAAACTAGAGTCTTTAAAGAGTAATACCTGTCAATTTTAGAATCTTTACGATTCTGTTGTGGTCGAGGACAGTCATCATGAAACGATAACGAAGACCTTTACTGATCCCGCAAGGTAAAAGAAAGTACTGTAGGAACAGCATGATGGAAAGACATCACAGTCAACACAACACCATCAGTAATTTGGAAGGGCCTCAAGTGGGCCCTGATCCAGAAAAGGTTGAGACCCTGATCTACACCGTAAAATCCAAGCGTTACTTTAGCACTCAAGTGTGTAAAATGGAACCAAATGGACCCTATGATCCCTAACAAGACATAATTATCATCTCCAAAATCCAAGTATTAAATTAACTTTGAATAGTGTACTAATTGGAACCATATGGACCTGTAATAGTAATAATGTTGGGGAGTCAGGGTACTTTACTATAAAATATATTGGGCAAATAATATGATACTTTTGCTGTTGTACTTCCACACAGTTTATTCATAAACTATAGAATCACCACGTTGAATAAATCTCAAAAGGTTTTACTGAGCAATTATATACATGATCTTTTGTGGGTAATTAGGCTGTTGCATGATTTAGTGTTTTATTGTGCTGTTGTCTAGTAACCAACCATGGTGGTGTTCTCTAACATTAGATTGTATATTAGTTTACATTTGTTGCATATTGATCTCTGTGTGAGTTCTGGGCCCTGTAACATGAATGATCCTTTGATTTACTATCTTGTCCCTATAAATAGGACACAGGTGTTTTAGTGTTTGTACTAGTACTACAGACTGAGGATGTTTTTCTTTAACCCAAAAATGTATCTGTTCCTTCTTTACACCCTTTCTGGTAACACTATGTATTTGTTTCTCACTGGATCATTAAAGAATAATATTGTTGCATCTTTGGACATCTGTTATGTTGGTGTGTGAGTGTTCCTTTAGTCTTCTTAGTGTGTTGAGTGACAGGAAGCTGAGGGTAGAAAGACATACAACACATGACTCTGACTGGGATCAAACCAGAGACATTTTCCTCTCTGACTCTTTACCAACTAGTGACTCTTCACCAATCAATGCACCATATTCATTATGTTTTGACAAAATATTTGTCTGAGATACAATCATAGGGATGGGTATCGTAAATTTGTATTGATTTTGATCCATTTATTGAGCCTACTTATTGTTCAGATTCGTTATCAATACCACTATCGATCCTTTTCTATTATTGGTAGTTGTTGGCAAATTGATGCTAATCTGGGGCACTTTATCACTTTAATAAAAAAAAGTGCGTTGTGACCTTTTAAATCTATTTCTGATTTTATTTTGAAAGTATAAAATTTTTGCATATCGTCTCTGTCAGGTGGAAACCTCATACGTCCAAAACTGTTACTTTTCAGGATTAAAATTCCAAAACAGCAAAAGTAGCAGATTGACAAACTAAGCTCAAAATGTGTCGCTTCGCGCCGCGTTTCAAGCTTGTAGATCTGCTACTTTTGACACTTTTGTGTGACTGTAGTATGATCAAGTAGGGCATTCATTTACAAAAATACACAAAGTTAAAATATGGACATAAGAGGTTTCTGGAACGATGTATGACCTGTTTTGGCCATAATACATTATTCATTTTGATTATTGGTGTCATTTGTTTGTATATTTATTTACGTTATGTGTCATATATATATAAATATATATATATATATATATATATATATATATATATATATATATATATATATATATATATATATTGAAAAGCCTAAAAGGAAATAGATTTTGTATTTATTTATGTTCCAATGCTCAATGCTAAAAACACAATTGAATCGTTAATCACAATTATTAGTTTGACAATTAATTTCCACCCTCAACTTTCATGTACGGTAACGGGACAGCCCTAGTAACTTGTACATTGTTAAGAGCTTTTAACTGTCAAAGAAGTCCACAGAGATTATTGCAGCCATTTTGTTGTTGTTGTATGTTGTGTACTATGTGATTCAAACTATTCCTCTATTGCTGTCATTTTGGGACCCAATAACTGGGTGGCAACGCTCGGTGACAGTGACTGTTTCTGGCTCTGGAATGGAAGGCTGATGTGAATCTACAGTGTGTCTGTTGTGTTGTGGTTGTTGTTGAAGGTAGTGAGTTGTAACATTATGTGTATGTGGCTCAAGATCTTGGTCACTTCAATTATCCTATGTGTGAGTTTGCTACTTCCTTCAAAGTTCAAGCTAGAGGCTTCTTTTATTAAATTCCTTCAATTCCAAATCTTCATTTTATTTGGAATTGAAGACATGGTGTAGACAGTATGTGTGGATGCTGTTGGAGTTTGTGAGCCGTGACGGGGTGACTGTAATCAGGCACATGCACACATACCTGTAGACATCACAGGGGGCTTGAGCCCCTGCCCTTTTACCTGTCTGTAAAAAGTGCACTCTCTCTCCAGACCATGAATGCAGCATTTACTATGGTGAAAGAAATGCAAATGCCCTCCTTTCCATGCTGTACCTGAAGGCAGCATTCCAGAGAATTGCCTTTTCCAAACTGTCCTGAACTTGAATGCAGCATTTTATGCAGTGGTGGAAACGGTACTCACATTTTTGTCAATACTGCAATGTAGAAATACTCTATTACAAGTAGGGGTGGGACGATATGGGTACCTCACGATACGATATGTATCACGATATTAGGCCCACGATAACAATATATATCACGATATCTGAAAATGCCGATATATTGCGATATCACGATATATTGCATGAAATTTCACCAACGATATATCACGATATCTGAAAATATCGATATATTGCGATATCACGATATATTGCATGAAAATTCACCAACGATATATCACGATAGTCCTTGTATTCAATTCATAAACACATAAAATAGCACCAAACAGTTCAAAATCATCATTACACAAATACAGAGTAGGAAAAAATTTTTTTTTTTTTTTTTAATATCGATATTTTTCGGGAGGATATCGATTATTTATCGCGGGAGAAAGTATCGCGATATATCGATATATCGATATATCGTCCCACCCCTAATTACAAGTAAAAGTCTACAATTCAAAATTGACTTGAGTAAAAGTACAAAAGTATTGGTATCAAAATGTACTTACTGTAAAGCACTCATTATGCAGAATGTCCCATTTCACAAGTTTTCAAATGTTTAAAATGTATACAAATCTTTTGAATCTTTTCATCTACTGGATCGCCTATTTTCAAACTGTTTTCTCACTCAACAGTAAACAAACCAACAAACAAACAGTATAAGCGTATACACAGGGTATCTGCACATTACTAAAGTGACACATTTTAGGACTTTTAAGACCGTTTTAACCATTTTACCAAATTGGCCAAATTGCCATATTTTACATAAGAAAGGGGCAAACATTGTGAAAATAGAAAAATAGAAAGATAAATCTACAAGCTCGCAACACCTCACAGTGTGAGGTGTTGGTAAATGACGTTCATTGCAATGAATTGACCATACGTCCATTTTCTGGTCCAGTGTATTGTAACTGCTTCTGATGAGCAGGCAGGTGACCTGCCTCCACTGTTGGTGTGTGAAAGGGTGATTGTGAGGCGTAGGCCTGTCACAATTAATACACAATCACCTGATCGCAATTATTTGAGATAGTCGTCGGAATTCTTTCCATTCCGTATGAAAACATCTGTTGAAAATCTTTCCTACATTTGAAATAAAAAAGAAAAATGTAACGGAAGTAGCAGATCTACAAGCGTGTTGTGAGCTATTGTAGCTTTTTTTTAAAAAGTATACTTGAATAACCTGATTTGCCATTGAACATCATAATTTTGATCATTGGTACGGTACCATCATTGTCTGTCATTTCTTTGTATATTTAAGTTATTTCTCATATCTGTCTTGTGCATTTTTAGAAAAGTCTAATTGGCAAAAAGATTTTCTTATATTAATGTTCAATGCCAAAAAACGAATTATATTATTAATCGCAATTAGTTGTATGACAAGTAATTATAATCTAAAATATCATATTAGGGACAGCCCTAGTGAGGCGTACATTGTAAAGTGTTTTGAACAGTCAAAGTCCACTGTGAGATAAATAAAAAAGACGTGTGTGTGTGCGTGTGTGTGTGTGCCTTTCAATAGTTCAGGAGTGTCATAGCTCCACCCCTTGCCAGACTACTCTGAGAGCAACCATGAAACAGGGAGGTTGTTATTCTGACTCTGCTCACTGACAACACACAGAGACAGCCCGTAAGATTCAGATCAGACACACAGCTTCACATGAGAGAGGACAGACTTTCTTGACAGACTCTTTCTACAGCTACAGGAGGGAATACTGACCCAGACCATTTGAACCTGCTGCTTACGCTGCTCGACTTTACAAGAACCAGGATTCAAAGTGAAAGTAAACTGCAGGGAACATTCTAGAGGAGGGAGTGTTACCACCACTGACTGGCTGATTTCCCTGTGTGAACAGTGTGTTTGTAGCTTCACTCAGAGACCTAATGGCTTCCAAGTCGTCTCACCCTGAAGAGGATTATTCCTGTCCTGTGTGTTGTGACATCTTTAAAGATCCAGTTCTCCTGTTCTGTAGCCACAGCTTCTGTAAAGCCTGTCTGCAGGAATGGTGGAGAGAGAAGGTAATAAAGGAATGTCCAGTTTGTAAGAAGAGACATTCAATGGATCCACCCTGTAACCTGGCGCTGAAGAACCTGTGTGAGGCCTTCATACAGGAGAGACACCAGAGAGCTTCAACAGGGTCTGAGGTTCTCTGCAGTCTGCATGCTGAGAAACTCAAACTGTTCTGTCTGGAATGTCAACAGCCAGTGTGTGTTGTGTGTCGAGATGCTAAAAAACACACCGACCACAGATTCAGACCCATCGATGAAGCTGCACTGGATCACAAGGAGGAAGTCCTGAAATCACTGAAGCCTTTACAGGAGAAACTGAAGGTATTTGATAAAATTAAAACAAACTATGATCAAACAGCAGCACACATTCAGTTCCAGACTCAGAACACAGAGATGCAGATTAAGGAACAGTTTAAGAAGATGCGTCAGTTTCTTCAAGAGGAAGAGGATGCTAGGATTGCTGCACTGTGGGAGGAAGAGCAGCAGAAGAGTCAGATGATGAAGGAGAAGATTGAGGGTCTAAACAGAGACATATCAACTCTCTCAAACAAAATCAGAGCCATAGAGGAGGAGCTGAGAGCTGAACACATCTCATTCCTGCAGAACTACAAGACCACAATGCAAAGAGTCCAGTTCACACTGCAGGACCCACAGCCGGTCTCAGGAGCACTGATAGACGTGACCAAACACCTGAGCAACCTGACCTTCAGAGTCTGGGACAAGATGAAGGACATTGTCTCCTACACTCCTGTCATTCTGGACCCCAACACTGCCCATCCAGACCTCATCCTGTCTGATGATCTGACCAGTGTGAGACGTGGAGAGAAACAGCAGCTTCCTGACAACCCAGAGAGGTTTGACCACTATGGCTATATCCTGGGTTCTGAGGGCTTTAACTCAGGGACTCACAGCTGGGATGTTGAGGTTGGAGACAATACAAACTGGTCAGTAGGTGTGTTACCAGAGTCCCGTCAGAGGAAGGGAAATGTAGGGGGTCAATTCTGGAGAATAGGGCTAGATAAAGGTCAATACACAGCAGACTCCTCATCAGGTCCACTCACTGATCTCTCTGTGAAGCAGAAACCTCAGAGGATCAGAGTCCAGCTGGACTGGAACAGAGGACAGTTGTCATTCTCTGATCCTGATACTAACACACACTTATACACTGACACCGACACACACACTTTCACTGACACACTCCTTCCATACATTTACACTGGTCATGATGGTTCTCTGAAGATGTTACCAAGGAAGGTCAGTGTAAAACTGGAACAACGTAGTTAGCATGATGATGATGATGATGATGATGATGATGATGATGATGATGATAAAGACAAACTATGGAGTCTTTAAAGAGTAATACCTGTAACTTTTCAAATTCATATTATTGTGTTGTGGTCGAGGACGGTCAACATGAACAAGTGTCTCTCTAATCTGTGATGTCATCATCATCTACACCAGTGATTCTCAAGATTTGGGCCATGAGGATTTAATTGATAATACAACTTAATACAAAACATTTTTACAAATCAAAACAAATGTCATGGTATTTTTTATAAAAACATTGTGATACCGATATATTTAAATGAATGTATAGTACGTTAATCAAAGCCGCAACACAATCGATTGATTGATCATTAAAATAAACAAGTTCTGATGCAGCCCACCCATAGATGTGTGGTTGAGAACCACTGATCTACACAGTAACACCAAGTGTTAATTTAACTATGAGTGTTGGAACCAAATGGACCCTATGATCCATAACATGACATACATATAAGCTACAAAATCCAAGTGTGAATTTTACTTTGAAGAGTTTTACAAAATGGAACCAAACAGACCTGTAATAGTAATAATGTTGGGACTTGGGAGTCAGGGTAATGTACTATAATAATATGATACTTCTACTTCTGTACTTCTACACAGTTTACTCATAAAATATAGAATCACCACGTTGAATACATATCAATCACTTCTTTAGGTAATTATTACATGATTTATTGTATTAAAATGTGTTGTTTTCTAGTTTCTAGGTGATGTTCTTTAACATTAGATTGTATGTTGCATTGATCTCTGTGTGTGTTCTGAGGCCTGTAACATGAATGATCCTCTGATTGACTATCTTGTCCCTACTAATAGGACACAGGCATGTTTTTACTTTTCATAGCAGACTGAGGATGCTTTTTGTAATCTGTTCTGTTCCCACTTTAAATCCTTTTTGGTAGCACTCTTTATTTTTGTCTCACTTTGGATCATTAATAAAGTTTTTTGCATCTGCCAAACCTCTGTGGACATTCACTTTATGTTGGTGTGTGAGTGTTCCTTTAGTCTTCTTAGTGTGTTGAGTGACAGGAAGCTGAGGGTAGAAAGACATACCCATGACTCTGACTGGAATCAAACCGGAGACATTTTCCTCTCTGACTACAATAATTCTTTAATATGAGTAGGGATGAGGATCGTTCATTTTTATTGTATATATACCCTTATTGATCCTGCATATTGATCAGATTCCTTATTGATCCCACTATCGATAATTTTCTATTATCGGTAGTTGTTGGCAAATTGATGCTAATCTCGGGCACTTTATCACTTTCTTAAAAAAAGAAAGTTTACAATCTCTGTCAGGTGGAAACCTCACGTCCAAAACTATTACTTTTCAGGATTCAAATTCAAAAACAGCAAAAGTATCGGATCTACAAGCTCAAAACGTGTGGCTTCGCGCCGCGTTTCGAGCTTGTGGATCAGCTACTTCTTATACTTATGTGTGACTGTAGTATGATCAAGTAGGGCATTAATTTACAAGAAAACGCAAAAAGTATAAAAACGCAAAATAATATGGAATATGGAAGGTTTCTGCAACGATATTATGACCTGTTTTGGCCATAATACATTATTCATTTTGATAATTGGTATCGGTCATTGTCAGTCATTTCTTTGTATATTTACGTTATTAGACATATAATTTTTTTTCGAAAATCCTAAAAGGAAATAGATTTTTCATTTATTTATGTTCCAATGTTCAACGTCAAAAACACAATTAAATTGTATGACAATGAATTGCCACCCTAAACTTTCATGATCGGGACAGCCCTAAGGTGTACATTGTTAAGAGCTTTTAACACATTGGGTGCCAGAGGTTTATTAAAATATTATACGTTGAGTGCCAGCATTTCTTCCATCCACTTGCGTTATACATTTCGTGCTGTGAGAAGCCCCGACGCGGAAATGCATGTAAACAAAGCGTGCGTGCGAGACGGCGGAGGGTCCCGACTAACGCCTGGAACAATAATATTTCCAACGCGACCCTCCATTGCAGCGTGATCGCCGATCGAAAACGGCTCGTTTCCTCCACATTAAAAAGAAATTGAGATATTAAGCTTTTAATCAAGGAGATAACATTGAAAACGCCGACCGGAAGGATTTTTGACATGGAGCCACATCCAGCCTCTTCTTCTCAGAAACTGCTTGGGTGATGTCAGAGTTTCGTTTTAGCGCCCCACGTGGCCCACATGTATAAAAATAGAATTGGGTCAAAAACGGTCCGGACCGTTTTCGGCACTTCTCGTTTGGACCCTCAAAAACGGTCCGGACCGTTTTTGGCATTCAATGTGTTAACAGCAAAGTCCCCGCTGAGATTATTGTGGTCATATTGTGTTGTATGCTGTCTGTGTACGTTGTACCTCTATTGCTGTCATTTTCGGACCCAATGACTGGGTGACAATGCTCGGTAACAGTGGCTTATTCTGGCTCTGGAATGGAAGTCTGATGTGAATCTACAGTGTGTCTGTTGTGTTGTGGTTGTTGTTGAAGGTAGTGAGTTGTGACAGTATGTGTATGTGGCTCTTGGGCACTTCAATTATCCTATGTGTGAGTTGGCTACTTCCTTTAAGTTCAAGCTAAAGGTTATTTTTCCCCAATTCCTTCAATTCCAAATCTTCATTTTATTTGGAAACAAGATGTAGACAGTACGTGTGGCTGCTGTTGGCGTTTGTGAGCTGTGACGGGGTGGCTGTAATCAGGCACATGCACACATACCTGTAGACTTCACAGGGGGCTTGAGCTCCTGCCCTTTTACCTGTCTGTAAAAAGTGCCCTCTCTCTCCAGACCATGAATGCAGCATTTACTATGGTGAAAGAAATGCAAATGTCCTATGGTGAAAGAAATCCAAATGTCCCCCATTCCGTACCCGAAGGCAGCATTCCAGAGAATTGCCTTTTCCAAATTGTCCTGAGCTTGAATGCATTATTTTATGTTGAAAGAACTGCCGTATGCCGCTTCTCCAGTAAAAGCTTGATTATAGACCACAGAAGTCTGACATCACTGTCGCTAGAGGGCGCTATCCCACTGGGTCACAGCGTTATTTTTTTTATTGGATTTCCCATAGTAGAATCTGGTCTTATATGGTGTCATATAAGAACTGTATTAAAAAAATAAACAAACCACCCCAGCGATTTTAGTCACATGGATATGAAGCATCAACTGATGGTGAAAAGGTACTCATTTATCCTCAAATGTAACTCAGTATCATAAACGACACAAAGTAGCATACCTGACAAAATCGGCAGGGGTGGTTTGTTTATTTTTGGAACACAGTTCTTAGATGATGCGATCTAAGATTCCCCTATGGGAAATCCAATACAAAAAATAACGCTGTGACCCAGGGGTAGTGGGAGCAATGTCAGGACTTCGGTACTCTATACTAGTTGAGCACAGGGTTGCACACCAAAAAAGCCGAGTTCACAACGCGTCACAATGTCACAAGCTTGTAGATCAGCTATTTTTTAGCTATAAATGTGAAAAAGCCCCTTCCCTACTCTATACATCCCTGACTGTAATAGTTTATATGATTGACTTGGTGGCAACACCTCTGTCAATGTAGGCCTTTTCCTATGACCTGTTGTACCTTGGTATTCCCTCTCTGTGCCTTCACTATCACTGTCACTACTTTCAGTTGCATCTTTTTGAAGTGTATGAACAGCTCTTGGGGGGGTGTTGTAGGTCTAGGAGGCTCACAAAACAACATAAAAATACAAATAAATGATAACTAGGATTAACATCCAAAACCTGTGTTTTTAAATACTGTGTTATACCTGTCACAAATGTGACCATTCACAAACGTCAGGAAAGAGAGACACCATGCAGGGAGAATTGTATAGTTTTCTTAATATGTATTTTTCCCCTTTAATTTTCCAACAAAAATGAACACAAATGTTACAACCAATAATTCTGGGCCCCCAAAAAAAGGAGTTCAACTTAACAAACTGAACAGACCTCAACTGCACAGCATGACTAACATAACCAAAATTAGACATGAGGGGAACATATATTTTTTCATTCATTCAACCTTTATTTATTTTCTCGGGATACATTGAGGGCAGCGCCCTCATTTTCAATGATGCCGAGATTACAGAAGCATAATACAACAGTGTAAATAATAATGATGAATAAAAACAACAGGATAGACAAGTTATGTATGTATGTGATATAGTGGGTGATCAGATCACTCTTAACACAAAGGGGAAAGACAAAGAATAACATTTAGACAGACTACAAATAACTACAACATAACATAGCACTAACTGCTATTAACAGATTACATTAAAATGCAACTGAAATACCAACAAAATTCTTCAAACATTCTTCAAAATCCTAATAATAAACTCAAACTTATAAACAACTGCCCCTCCCCATATGCAAAGGGAACATGGTGCAGTCCAATTACCCAGCTCCTTATAAGCAGATCTGAAGCAGCTAGTCCTTCTTTCTTTGGCCAGCCATATAAACTCAAGCACTCATCCGAAGTAATCTCAATGAGAACTACATACACTAAATACAAATCAAATGACTCCTCATAAAACAAACTTGACCCTAACAAAGGTTAACTATATATGTGCATCACAATCAGTAACCTTTCCATCAAACTTGCAATAAACAGTATGTCATTTAACCGGTTGTATAGTAATTTGTGTTTATGTATTGCTGAAAACAAATATAAACAAAAAAATGAATAAACCAAATAAGAGAAGTGTCCACCCATGTAGATCATCATCAGTAGTAGACCCTTTATAGAATGCATGTACAAAATATGTTAGTTTAATCTGTTAAATAAGGTGTGTTATTTCATACATTTGTAGACGTCTGAGTATGCAATGCAAGTAAGGTAAGTAAGCCTTGCCGAGCCATGTGGTATGACCCCGACCTCCCAATCTCAGGCTTGACCTCTACCCACAAGGCCACTGAGCTGGTTGTAGAGGTGCAAGCATAGACTGTAAAGACATATGGACTCAGGGGACCCATTGGTTTCTACAGACCAGTTTTGAAGCCTATTACAATCAGAACAATAAACATACATAGCTACAGTGATTAAGTGTCTGCTGAACGGCATTCATTCCCTCTACAACTTCTGTTGTAGAGGGCAGCTATAGGTATTTTTGTGTAAGGAAATGATCCTCTCTTTATGAAGCTAATTGTGCACCATTGGTAACCTTGGGATAGTCTCCTTTTATCATTGTCAGGAAGTAAAATGGCAATGTGTAAAATGATTATGTTCTCTACATGCTTGCAGTAATTGCAGTGCCTTCCAATCTTCTTGAATCACAAAGTAGACCAACTTATTACAATTTATAAATAGGCATTTGTCAGAACTTACAGTGTAACAGGTTTTATTTGGGATAATAAGATTCCTAGAATTAACAAAACCATTCTACAGGGGAGAAAAACTGATCAGAGCTCCATTGACTTCCATTTTAAAATCAAAGTCAAGTCAAATATTTCTAAAAGTATAAAGAATTATGTGAAAAAATAATACATAGTGGAGTTACTTGTGTGGCCTACTGGCGCACACACACACACACACACACACACACACACACACACACACACACACACACACACACACACACACTCACACTCACACACAGGGTTAGGTTTCGCAAGCCCAGGATGCTGCGTTCCTCAGTCCTCCCCAGTAGCAGTCGAAACAGCTGTCTGCTGCCACTGAAACAACACAATTAGAACGCTATAAAACTGTACCACAGACACACTTTAGTTACACCAAGTGATCCTACAAAGGATTACATTTAGTTTTTAGTTTATGCAAGTTCCTGGATGTCACTAAAGATGGAGAAAACAGGGACTCATCATATGAATCTTGAAACATCTGTAGACAAATGCCACTGTCTCTTAACTTAAACCTATATACTTCATTGGCCATGGTCCCCAGGGGTCTATACTTGGTCCCCTCCTTTTCCCCCTCTACTCTTTGCCGAAAATAGCCGATTACGGTTACACTATGAATGTGCACGATTCGGCGAATCATGCATTGTGGCATTGTGTGCATTATGGAGTGCATTATGGCATGCCCGGAATTGTGAGGCTAGTGTTTATGTGGTTAACTACATCAAGGTTAGAGTATATATTTTTTAAATAACTGGTTAAACCTTGACAAGACACTTAAATGATGCGCACTTTTATATTATTTCCCTGCTGGACTATTTTAAACAGCAGCATAGACTCACATTTTGGAGGGAGCCATTCAATGCTGTGTCTCCTCCTCACTGACAGTGGAGTCTTCAACAGTTTTCTCTCCACCCACTGCAACACAACACAGACATCAATCATACTGTCCAAATGTAGGTAACCAATGAGAAGGAGAGGATCATTAAGTCATTACTAGCCTTGAAATGTACAGTCTTATTTAGTTTTTTTTTTTTAATGGGAATTGGCTGAGAACATGCTGCAAACTGACACAACACAAGCAACTTGAGAAACTGCAGGCAACGCATAATGGTACAATTTACAAATGTACTTGTTTGCCACTTGCTTGCATCGTGTGTCAATTTGCAGCATATTGGGCGCTCTCAGCCATTGTATTATTAACTCTACTCTGTGATGTCATCAAGAGACACTACTGTAACTGGGTCTGTTCCACTGACAGCAAATATAAGGTAAAATAACAGACTGACACTTTTTGAGTGCATTCACACCAAATGATGTTCACCCTCAACAGTCAGTTTACAGTGCATTCCCGGTACTGTACGAGTGAGTGACAAATAAACCCCTCTTGATTAGGAATCTGTGTCTGATTAGGATTCCTAATTTCTTGTCAATAGAAGTATAAGCATGTAAAGTGTGAATTTCATTTCAGTTTTTAACATGGGGGGGATCGAATAACAGAGGAAGTAACATCAGGATCAGAAAATGTTAAAAGAATAGCATTGACCTACTACATGGAGGAAGTACATTCATACTGTTTGTCCTTTTCCATGGAAAAATGGAGTCTGTTTTCTTTCCATCCTCTGCAACACAACATAGACAGTGGATGTATTGACAAGAGAAGAAAAAAAAGAGAGGCGTCACAGGACTACAGTATTTGATGAACTTTAAAGCACTGTGTTGTAGCAAAGACATTTGATTACTTTTTGGATGAATATCGCTGCTCCATCTCCTTATTGGTAGCTGGTGGCCGGCTGCTGTAGAGGTATATCCACTCTCTAAAAGACAAGACAACTATTTATCATCTTACTGCCTATTCTGAGAAAGAAAAACAACAGACGATCTGGGCTCTCGGGAGTAAATTATTAATATTTATTAAAAAGCAACTGCCAACTGTCTATTCTATTTAATCTATGTCATCCTACTACTGACCAGTCATTTGAGCTGATGCAATGCAATCCTCATGCAGTTTCTCTAATTCAGTCTTCAGAATACATATCTGCTGAGCTACAGTGATAGTTTGAAGATATATTTAGCCTACATTTTGATGATATTTTTTGAATCTCACCAAGCCGTGTGTTTTCAGAAATGACCCCTTTCCATTCCTTCTTGTTCACCTTCTGCTCTGCTTCTTCATGGCTGCACTTCAGTTCTCTCTCTTTGTCACTCATTGCTTGGCACAAGTCATTCAGTTTTCTCTCTTTGTCAACAATAGGTAGAAGTTATATTAGGCAAGTTCTGACAAACAACCGTAACAAACAAATGGCAACTGTGAATCATTTTATTCTGTTTTTCGTAAATCAGTCTAATTTCCTTACATATTCACTCTAGGGTCACAGGTACATTAGCTAAGTTGACAGAATATAAAAAGTGATCAGTAGAATCTCACCAACAGGAATTGTATCACTGGTAACATCATCCCACCCTTTCCTCGGCTCTTCTTTTTGCTCCACTTGTTTGTGTGTTGCCGTCTGTAGTTTATTATTTTCCTTCAGTGGATGGACGTTCTCTTCTAGTCTCTTGTCTCCGTCTAACAGTCTCTGGTTATTTTCCCCCAGTTCATTCTCTCTTTCCTTCAGTTGTACTGTGATCGTCGCGTTGTGCTCGGTCTGCAGCGTCCGTGAGCATCGTGGGTGCAGTAAAGCCAGGAAGCGGGCCATCCTGATGCAGGTTAGGAATAGCATACTGCTGGTGTAGAAGAGCAAGACGGAGAGCTTGCAGAGGATGCCGTCGAATGGGCAACTCTGGTGGAAGAAGTAGAACACACGTAGCAGCAGCAGCAGCGTGAAGATGAACAGCAGGTTGGACACCACCAGGTTTATCTTGTATGTCGTGGTCTCATTCCGCATCTTCAGCGAGCAGGCAAAGTTGTAAATGGCCATCAGGTCGAGCCCCACCACAAACACGACGTTGAAGTCCATGCTATACATCGGGTATTTGCACTCATCATCTTTGGTGACACTGTCTCCCCATTGCGGGGGGCGACTGTCTGTCAGGGCAGCCATATTGTACATTATATATGGTGGGAACAAAGAGGCAGAGAGGGGTGTCTGTTGCGCAACAGAGAGTGTAGTACACAAGTCAATAGTGCAAGTCACTTGGCATGATCCACTGGTCTTTTCACAGAGCAGAAGCAAGGGTTCGGGCATTGTGTGTGAAAGTGTTTTTTACCGTTTCTGTTTAAAAAAAATAATATATATATATATATATATATTACATTTATATATGGCATCCAAATAAACATGCTTATTTTTTCCTTTCTCAAGTAAACAGACATACATAAAAATAAAATTACGCTACACACAAACCATATCTGTGGAGTGGATTATTTATAAATGATTAACACCAGAAGAAGTCTTCATCGCCGTTCTCTTGACTAGGATTGCCACCCATGAAGGTTTTTCCTGGATTGTTAATGGATTTTGGTCATCTGTCCTGAAACATTAATAAATAAATAAAATCAATTCCAGGACACAAAAGGAATTATTCATATTTGACATGTACAAACCACACTAAGTAGCTAAGCACCATACAAATAAAAAAGCGGTCTAAATTGTGGTCAACACAAACAATATTTTTGTAGAACATTAAGAGTTATGTAATATTATGTGGCCTCTTTATTGCATGAAACATATTCCTCTATAAAATATAACACTCCTCTATAAAATAGAGGAATATGGGCTAACTTAAATGTAAAATACATGCTAGAAAAGGAAATAGGCTACATTAATATAAAATAGTAATGTTTAAATTATTAATTGTTTGTGTTCTAAAAAATAAAATAAATAAAATCCCTGTCAATTATGGCCTCTCTGTCGCATGAACCCTATTTGTTCAGTTAACTCTAAAGAATGAGATAATAGGCTACATCAATACAAAATAGTTATGTCTCAATGTATTGTTTTCAATGGCAGTTATGTGGTCCTGAAAATAATAATCCCAATTAAATATGTATATTACTATACTGTCATATATATTTTCCCCCAAATCCTTAAAAAAAAAATCAATGACAAAACTACCGAATAATGCAGTTATAAATCAAAAGTGTGGAATAACAATCAAAATGTAAATGCAGTTCAATGTCAATCTTAATGCATGCTGCATCTTTAATATGATTACCACTAATCTATTCCAAATTTATTGAGCAGGTGTCCAGGACTTTTGCAGGATTAAGGTGACAACTCTTAGTTTTATACTAACTGCAAGCCCTGTGCAAATTAATTATATATCTGTATGTAACATGTCACAATCCTCCATATTACCTTGCGATATGAGACAGATGCGGTTCCCCAGCAGCGTAGTTAGAAGCCATTTCAGACAACATAAATGATCTGTGCTGCACTGCACAGGTCAACTTACCTTTACTAATCACTTTTATGTACACTACTCACTTCCTCTTCCCACGTCACAACAACCCATGGATCGGGTTTTATTATTATTCCTCTTTTTCTTCCTAGAGGAAGGTGACTAAAGGTCAGGTGACTGCTGACAGTTGTATTCTCTATCTATTTCGACCTCACTGTCTGACGTATCGAGTCCAAATGCCAACATAGTAGTCATGCCCACAGGACCCGGGGAGGCGGTCTCACCTATAAACATGCCAGGTGAGGACGGCACCACCTCTTTGCCTCTCTCGCCTTATTGAAGAGACCAGCATGGTAGGACGTGTACAGTATATTCAATTTCCCATTAAAACCACTTTTGCTTATTGTTTTCTACTAGTTTTTCACACTCACTACTTGAAACCCATTCACTTTGGTGCAGGTTGTTGTGTAACATAACATTGTCAGTAAACTTAGTGTTTACTGACAATGTTTTCGCTTCCTGATTATGTAATCAACAGAAGACATTAGTTAGTCTTAATCATCGATACGTGCACGTACGTAGATACCTGCATCGGCCGATATAGTGACAGGGGCATGAACCTGTCAGAAGTTGCTGAGCCATGTACAGTATTTCGAAAGAGCCTGTAGCTCTTACCCCAATCCCCTAGCACTGCCAGTAAGCTGTCTAGATGTTAAAATGACACCAGAAGTGTTTTCAAGTGTAATACCCCTTGAATTTCACTTTAAAACATTTCTGGGGAGGACACTGATGGCCTACAGTGGTTAAGTTGAATACCATATAGGCTCTAATCCCTGACAGCGAGTTGCGGGTTTGATTCCCGAGCCGGACGGCCTTTGCTGTGTGTCACTCCCTGTCTCTGTCTCCCTGTTTCTTGTGACTCTTCACTGTACTATCCATGGGCAGAAAAGCCACAAAAAGAATCTTTAAAAAATAGTTTTTCAGCTGCTTGGTTACATTTTTTGATATTCATGAGATCAGACACATATTCAGTGACTGCTGATGACCAAGCCCTCTTCACTCCAATTTATATCTAGGCTCTTGTTTAAACTCAGAAAATACGCAGACGTTGTACCTCAAGCTTTGACTCACAGTCAGTCGTCCCATGTTGCAATATTCCCCTCTCATAATTACAATAACACCAATGTATTTGGCTCAAAATCAGATCCACATACACCTTTGGACTCACTCTCATTTTCCATGTCAAACCTAGTCCCAATTTATACTTTATCGTACAGCAAAAGTAAACGACCTATGAGCTAAAAGGGCCACGGATGACACGTTGTGAGCTGTTGTCGACTATTTTCGGTCAGCTAATCCACCGTACGACCAAACGTAGGCATTACCCTTACACTGCAGGTAGAATGGGACTGACCTCCGTGGACTGACTGGTATAATTTCTAATTGTATTTCCCTCTGAGTTTACCCTACAATGTCCTAGATTAGATTAATAAGAAAAAAGAAAAAACAACATTGTCTACAGGAACATTTTTCAAAGCATACAGAAAACGGATTGCATAGGCCTCTATGGACATCCATATGTCCTGACATCAAAGTACATTGGCTAAATAACTTCACATAAAAAGCATCACAAACATCAAAAGACAACAACAACAACAACAATGATTAAAAAGCAAAATGTCAGGTCTTTCACAGGACCCAAGAATGAGGGCAAACTTTCCGGACACACGTCATCTTTTGGCCAATAGAATGATGAAAGTGATTTTGACCCAGTATGAGCTTGTAGATTGGCTATTTTTGGTGTGCGACACACCTCAGTGGCTGCGGTTACATGGGCAATATTCATTAATTCAGAATGAACTCATTCCAAACAGATCTTTTGATTATAATTTCCTGTTTCATGTCAAGGACAGGTAAAGAAGATTGTTCCTCCATCACAGGCTCAGATCCTCGGAGCGTCCGTTCTCCAGGACAAGTCTGGGCTTAACCATTACAGTATAAGCTTATTAAATGATGCTATAGAATATGAATCATACATTTTTATCCTGCAGGAGCGAGCGCTTCTCAGCACCAACCGTGGCCGACGCATACAGAGACATAAATAGACTTATGCAGTCTTTGAATTAAAGTTTCACTGCATACAATATTTTATGTTAAATATAATTAAAAAAAATGAGATTTGATGGGTAATTTTTGGCCAATTCTGACAGCACTACTAAGCGTGGACATGTGCAAAAGAATGCATGCATTCCAAACAGAGAGGAGCATTCGGAATAAAGTGTTTATTTGGTAAATATATCCCGATTCAAACGGTATACCAACCCGAATGAAAATTAATTCCAATCAGACCGGAATGGAATATTCTATTCCAATTGAGGTGTTTAAATGAGCATTTTTATTCTGAATGAGCAGTCATTCCGAATATAAGTGGAATATTCCTATCCATGTAACCGCAGCCAGTGTGAGATTTACATCGGCATTTACAGATTGGTAAATGCATACCAATCTGCATTGAATTGACCATACGTCCATGTTCTGGTCCAGTGTATTGTAACTGCTTCTGATGAGCAGGCAGGACTTACATGCTGCCTCCACGGTTGGTGTGGGAAAGGACGATTGTGAGGCGTAGGCCTGTCACAATTATAACGTAATCACCTGATTTTGATTTTATTAGACGTTATACAGGAAAAGCACATGTTACATCATGTTCATCGGAGAAACGTCAAGCATACAAACACAAGAATTTCCATTGTGGTCGTCAGAATCATCTATTGAAAATCTTTCCTACATTTGAAATAAAATAGTAAAAGAAATGTAACAAAAGTAGCAGATCTACAAGCGTGTTTTGAGCTATTTTAGCTTGTTTTGTTTTTTTAAAGTATACAGTTATTGAATAGTACTATGACCTGGCCATAGTACGTTATACATTTTGTCATCTCTTTGTATATTTAAGTTATTTCTCATATCTGTCCTGTGCAATTTGTGTTTAGAAAAGCCTAATAGGCAAACAGATTGTTTTTATATTTATGTTCCAGTGTTCAATGCCAAAAACATCGCAATAATTTGTATGAAAATTAATTATCAACTAAAATATCATGATCAGGGCAGCCCTAGTGAGGCATACATTGTAAAGTGGTTTGAACAGTCAAAGTCCACTGTGAGATAATAACGTGTGCGTGTGTGTGTGTGTGTGTGTGTGTGTGTGTGTGTGTGTGTGTGTGTGTGTGTGTGTGTGTGTGTGCGCGTGCGTGCGTGCGCGCGCACGTGTGTTGCAATAGTTCAGTAGTGTCATAGCTCCACCCCTTGCCAGACTAATGTGGGAGAAACCAGGAAACAAAGAGGTTGTTATTCTGACTCTCCTCACTGACTACAAACAGAGACGGACGCTAAGATTCGTGTTCAGATCACACACAACTTCCCATGATAGAGGACAGACTGTCTTTCTACGGCTACAGGAGGAATACTGACCCAGACCACTTGAACCTGCTGCTGACTCTGCTGGACTATAACAAGAACCAGGATTCAAAGTGAAAGTAAACTTCAGGGAACATTCTAGAGGAGGGAGTGTTACCACCACTGACTGGCTGATTTCCTGGCTTGAACAGTGTGTCTGTAGCTTCACTCAGAGACTAAATGGCTTCCAAGTCGTCTCGCCCCGAAGAGGATTATTGCTGTCCTGTGTGTTGTGACATCTTTAAAGATCCTGTTGTCCTGTCCTGTAGCCACAGCTTCTGTAAAGCCTGTCTGCAGGAATGGTGGAGAGAGAAGGTAATAAAGGAATGTCCAGTTTGTAAGGAGAGACATTCAGTGGATCCACCCAGAAACCTGGCTCTGAAGAACCTGTGTGAGGCCTTCATACAGGAGAGACATCAGAGAGCTTCAACAGGGTCTGAGGTTCTCTGCAGTCTGCATGCTGAGAAACTCAAACTGTTCTGTCTGGAATGTCAACAGCCAGTGTGTCTTGTGTGTCGAGATTCAAAAAAACACACCAAACACAGTATCACACCCATCGATGAAGCTGCACTGGATCACAAGGAGGAAGTCTTGAAATCACTGAAACCTTTACAGGAGAAACTGGAGGTCTTTAATAAAGTTAAAACAAACTATGATGAAACGGCAGCACACATTCAGTCCCAGACTCAGCACACAGAGATGCAGATTAAGGAACAGTTTAAGAAGATGCGTCAGTTTCTACAAGAGGAAGAGGATGCTAAGATTGCTGCACTGTGGGAGGAAGAGCAGCAGAAGACTCAGATGATGAAGGAGAAGATTGAGGGTCTAAACAGAGACATATCAACTCTTTCAAACACAATCAGAGCCGTAGAGGAGGAGCTGAGAGCTGAACACATCTCATTCCTGCAGAACTACAAGACCACAATGCAAAGAGTCCAGTTTACACTGCAAGGTCTGATGATCTGACCAGTGTGAGATGGGGAGAGAAACAGCAGCTTCCTGACAACCCAGAGAGGTTTGACCACTATACCATTGTCCTTGGTTCGGAGGGCTTTAAATCAGGGACTCACAGCTGGGATGTTGAGGTTGGAGACAATACATACTGGGAGGTAGGTGTGTTAGCAGAGTCCTATCAGAGGAAGGGAGACGGAGCGGGTCCATACTGGAGAATAGGGTTACTGGAGGGTAAATACAAAGTCTGCTCCTCACCTGGGTCACTCACTGATCTCTCAGTGAAGCAGAACCCCCAGAGGATCAGAGTCCAGCTGGACTGGAACAGAGGAAAGCTGTCCTTCTCTGATCCTGACACTAACACACACCTACACACCTTCACACACACTTTCACTGACACACTCTTTCCATACATTGTCACTATTGGTTCTCTGAAGATGTTAACAGGGAAGATCAGTGTAACACTGGAATAACATAGTTAGATATGATGATGATGATGATGATTGATTAATTGATTGAATACTTTATAAGTCAAAAAATGTAAGCAACACAGAGATACAGTGAAACATTTAGACCAAAAGGATTACACAAAAGAGTCCTGGGGACTTTTTTCCATTGTGGTCCTAAAGTAATACCTGTCAATGTTAGAATCTATATGAGTTGTGGTCGAGGACGGTCAACATGAACAAGTGTCTCCTAAAGCAACACTCTGATTTGGGATGACATCATCATCATCATCATACTCATAATCATCATCATCCTCATACTCATCATCATCAAGTGTCAATTTAACTTTAAAGAGTGTACATGGAACCAAATGGACCTGTAATACTGTTGGGGAGTCGGGGTACTTTACTATAATATATATTAGAGTTAGACTAATATGATTCTTTTATTTTTCTTACTTCTACACAGTTTGCTCATAAAATATAGAATCACCACGTTGAATACATCTCAAAAGGTTTTACTGAACAATTTCCTTCATTAGCTTTTGTTTTTAGGTAATTATTGTATGATTTATTGTGTTGCATTGTGCTGTTTTCTAGTAACCATTTGCTGTTCTTTAACATTAGATTATATATTAGTTACATTTGATTGACTATCTTGTCCCTACAAATAGGACACAGGAATGTTTTTACTTTTCATGGTAGACTGAGGATGTTTTTTGTAACCAAAACATGTATCTGTTCCCACTTTACACCCTTTTTGGTAGCAGCGTCTTTTTTGTCTCACTATGGATCATTAAAGAATAATATTTTTGCATCTGCCAAACCTCTGTGGACATTCACTTTATTATGTTGGTGTGTGAGTGTTCCTTTAGTTTTCTTGGTGTGTTGAGTGACAGGAATCTGAGGGTAGACAGACATATAACACATAACATGACTCTGACTGGAATCAAACCAGAGACATTGTAACCACATGGTCGTCAGTCTGTGACTATTTACCGCCTTATTCATTATCTTTTGACATATTCTTCTAAGATAAAAAAATATTCTTCAATATATATGACTGATAAAGGTTGCTCTGAGTTCTAATACAATTTTAGATCTGAAAAGACAATTATATGTGAACAAATAATCTTTTAATCATATAAATATTTACCAAAAATCTGTTGTGATTTGAGTTCAGTTGCATCACATAACAAATATCTGTTCCACATTTTTGACATCATAAAGTATGACACAGAGGAATTTATTGTGCAATAAGTAACATGCAACACAATTGATTTTTAAAGTAGCTTCCCCAGTACTGGTCAGCCATACTGCTCATACCTTTTGAAAATTGGTTCACCTGTGTCCCATACCCTTTATAAGTGATGCCTGCATTTCTGTCAAACAGTGTCGTCTTCTTCAGGGTTTGCAGTGGTGTAAAGTAACTAAGTACATGTACTCAAGTACTGTACTATTACTGTACAATTATGAGGTAATTTTTACTTTACTGGAGTATTTCCAATTTTCTGTGCTTTTACTTCTACTCCACTACATCTCAGAGGCAAATATTGTACTTTTACTCCACTACAATTATTTGAAAACTTTTGTTACTTATTATTATTATTACAAAACATACATTAACTACTTCAACCCTATATACATTTTGCCCATTTGAAAATAGCTGATCTACAAGCTCACAATGCGTCGCGATGCGACGCATTGTGAGCTCGTAGATCTGCTATTTTAAAAGATTTGTATATATTTTATACATTTGAAAATTGTGAAATGGGACATTCTGCATAATGAGTACTTTATACTTTTGGTACTTTAAGTACATTTTGATTCGAATACTTTTGTACTTTTACTCAAGTACATTTTTTATTCCAGATTTTAACTAAAATATTTCTACATTGCAGTATTGATACTTTTACTTAAGTAAAACATTTGAATACTTTTCCACCATTGAGGGTTTGACACAAATGGTTGGTTGGTTTTAATAAACATATTTTGCATGGTGGCTACGAGTAGTACGTCGTCCTCTCTGTTTTAACAGTTATATCTGCTGTAATCAGCACCTCCTCAATACTGGTGTGCACTCCTCCTCCTGGTTCACCCATACAGCTCTACCAATCTAATCAGGTCACAATCAGTGATGGAAAGTATAATTACATTTACTTAAGTAACATCTTGAAGTGCTTTTACTTTTTTCAATACTTCTACTCCACTAAATCTCAAAGGCAAATATTGCACTTTTTACTCCGTTACAATTACGTAGTAGTACGTAATTACAAGTTACTTTGAAGATTTAGATTACAAAACACACATTAAGTAATTGGCTAAAGAACTTCCCATGAAAAGCATCACAAACATCAAAAGACAACAACAACAATTTAAAAACAAAATGTCAGGTCTTTCACAAGAAAGAGATCAATTTTACCGGACACACATCCTCTTTTGACCAATAGAATGATGAAAGTGACGGTGACCCATTGTGAGCTTGTAGATTGGCTTTTTGTGGTGTGCGACACACTGAGACTTGATGTGAGATTTGATTGTTGGCTCCGCTCTCGAAAAAATTGCAGACAGATTGGTAAATGCAGATCATTGCATTGAATTGACCATACGTCCATGTTCTGGTCCAGTGTACTTGTAACTGCTTCTGATGAGCAGCCAGGTGACTTACATGCTGCCTCCACTGTTGGTGTGTGAAAGGGTGATTGTGAAGCATAGGCCTGTCACAGTTAATACATAATCACCTGATCACAATTATTTGAGATAATCGTCAGTATCGTTTCCATTCGTTTGTATGAAAATCATGTGTTGAAGATCTTTCCTAAATTTGACATAAAATAGAAAAAGACAAATGTAACAAAAGTAGCAGATCAATAAGCGTGTTGTGAGCTATCTTAGCTTCTTTTTTTTATAAAGTATACAGTTATTAAATAGTGACCTGATAGTATGACCTGATTTGGCCATAGTACGTTATTAATTTTGATCATTGGTACAGGTCATTGTCTGTAATTTATTTGTATATTTAAGTTATTTCTCATTATATGTCCCGTGCATTTTGTGTTTAGAAAAGACTAAAGGGCAAATAGTTTTTATATTAATGTTTCAGTGTTCAATGCCAAAAACATGATAAAATCATTTATCATCGCCATTATTTGTATGAAAATTAATTATCAACTACAATAGCATTATCAAGGCAGCCCTAGTGAGGCATACATTGTAAAGTGGTTTGAACAGTCAAAGTCCACTGTGAGATAATAAAAAACGTGTGTGTGTGTGCCTTGCAATAGTTCAGTAGTGGCATAGCTCCACCCCAGACTAGTGTGAGAGAAACCAGGAAACAGAGAGGTTGTTATTCTGTCTCTCCTCATTGACGACACACAGAGACAGACTCTAAGATTCACCTTCAGATCAAACACAACTTTCAGTGAGGGAGGACAGACTGTCTGTCCAAAGCAACGGGAGGGAATACTGACCCAGACCACTTGAACCTGCTTACGCTGCAGGACTTTAACAAGAACCAGGATTAAAGTGAAACAGGGAATATTCTAGAGGAGGTGGTGTTACCTCCACTGACTGACTGACTGATTTCCTCGCTTGAACAGAGTGTTAGTACCTTCACTCAGAGACTAAATGGCTTCCAAGTCGTCTCGCCCTGAAGAGGATTATTGCTGTCCTGTGTGTTGTGACATCTTTAAAGATCCTGTTATCCTGTCCTGTAGCCACAGCTTCTGTAAAGACTGTCTGCAGGATTGGTGGAGAGAGAAGGTAATAAAGGAATGTCCAGTTTGTAAGAAGAGACATTCAGTGGATCCTCCCAGAAACCTGGCTCTGAAAAACCTGTGTGAGGCCTTCATACAGGAGAGACATCAGAGAGCTTCAACAGGGTCAGAGGTTCTCTGCAGTCTGCACACAGATAAACTCAAACTGTTCTGTCTAGAATGTCAGCAGCCAGCATGTCTTGTGTGTCGAGATTCTAAAAAACACACCGACCACAGATTCAGACCCATCGATGAAGCTGCTCTGGATCACAAGGAGGAAGTCCAGAAATCACTGAAGCCTTTACAGGAGGTATAAAACTGGAGGTATTTAATAAAGTTAAAACAAACTATGATCAAACAGCAGAACACATTCAGTTCCAGACTCAGGACACAGAGATTCAGATTAAGGAACAGTTTAAGAAGATGCGTCAGTTTCTACAAGAGTAAGAGGATGCTAAGATTGCTGCACTGTGGGAGGAAGAGCAGCAGAAGAGTCAGATGATGAAGGAGAAGACGGAGGGTCTAAACGGAGACATCTCAACTCTTTCAAACACAATCAGAGCCATAGAGGAGGAGCTGAGAGCTGAACACATCTCATTCCTGCAGAACTACAAGACCACAATGGAAAGAGTCCAGCTCACACTGCAGGACCCACAGCCGGTCTCAAGAGCTCTGATAGACGTGACCAAACACCTGAGCAACCTGACCTTCAGAGTCTGGGACAAGATGAAGGACATTGTCTCCTACACTCCTGTCATTCTGGATCCCAACACTGCCTATCCAGACTACATCCTGTCTGATGATCTGACCAGTGTGAGATATGGAGAGAAACATCAGCTTCCTGATAACCCAGAGAGGTTTGACCACTATGGCTATGTCCTGGGTTCTGAAGGCTTTAACTCAGGGACTCAGAGCTGGGATGTTGAGGTTAGAGACAATACGTACTGGTCAGTAGGTGTGTTACCAGAGTCCCGTCAGCGGAAGGGAGACAACGGGGGTCAATTCTGGAGAATAGGGTTAGATGAAGATAAATACACAGCACGCTCCTCACCAGGGTCATTCACTGTTCTCTCAGTGAAGCAGAAACCTCAGAGGATCAGAGTCCAGCTGGACTGGAATGAAGGCAAGTTGTCCTTCTCAGATCCTGATACTAACACACACATACACACCTTCACGCACACTTTCACTGACACACTCTTTCCATACATTTACGTTGGTCCGATTGGTGGTTCTCTGAAGATGTTACCAGGGAAGGTCAGTGTAACACTGGAACAATGAAGTTAGACATCATGATGAGGATGATTATGATGATGATGATGATGATGACTAACTATGGAGTCTTTAAAGAGTAATACCAAATTTAGACTCTTTTCAATTCTGTTGTGGTCGAGGAGTCATCATGAAACGATAACGAAGACCTTTATTGATCTTGCGAGGTAAAATAAAGTACTGTAGGAACAGCATGATGGAAAGACATCACAGTCAACACAACACTAAATAAAATGCATATCATCGCTGTCTGAAAGAAACCTCTTATCTCCATAATCTAACTTTCGTGTTTTTTGGTAAATTAATGCAATACTTGATCATACTACAGCATCACACAAAAGTATCCAAAGTAGCAGATCTACAAGCTCGAAACGCGGCGGGAAGCGACACGTTTTGAGCTTGTAGATCTTTTACTTTAGATTATTTATTTTTTTTAATCCTGAAAAGTAACAGTTTTGGACATGATGTCATCATCATCTACACCTGATTCTCAACCTGTGGGCTGGTGGGCCATGGGGATATTGCAAGTGGGCCCCCAAATAATTGGCAAAACAATTGGTATTGCTAATATAACAATATAAAAAAAGAACGTCATGGTATTTCTTTCTTTATAACCTTGAAAAAATAGTTACAGATAAATTCAACTTAAAGTATACTACGTTAGCTCTATTGACCCACAATTGACTGATAGATCATTAAAATAAACCCATCTGACCACTTTCGACTGCTGCGCTTAGTGGGCCCTCAAGTGGGCCCTGATCCAGAAAAGGTGGAGTACCACTGACCTACACAGTCAAATCCAAGTGTTAATTTAACACTCAAGTGTGTAAAATGGAACCAAATGGACCTGTAATACTAATAATGTTGGGGATTCAGGGTACTTCACTATAAAATATATTAGACTGATAATACATTTTCTGTTAGTACTTCTACACAGTTTATTCATAAACTATAGAATCACCACGTTTAATACATCTCAAAAGGTTTCACTGAGCAATTACATTCATTGTCTCCGCCGTAGGTGGAGAGTATGTTTTCGCTTCGTCCCGCCGTGTGTGAGCAAACATTGTTAGCCAAGCTAACATTGGTCAAGCTCCACGTGACACGTGTCAATATGTTGACACCAATGCCTTTGATTGGCTAGAGGGACGCATGACGAAATAAAATCCTATAAATAGGTGTGTCACTTCAAAAAGCCGTTTACGTTTTTTGAAGTGAGGTAAGACAGGATCAATCAGTCTTGATTGGAACAGTACCTTCCAGTCCAAATCACCCGTCCGTGCGTGTGTGTGTCCCTCTGAGAACACCTAACATTGGTCAAGCAAAGGCGCAGAAGGCCAAAGCTAAGAAAGCATACTCATCTACAACAGTAACACAGAAGAGGACTATAGAGTTGAATTGATCCCACAACAAGGCCGAAGTCTTAATACTGTAACAATTGGCCGCCTTGATCAAATACATTATGTAGCACTAGAGACAACTGACATAGATCAAACACACCAATCAACTGCTGAAACTGTTCAAGACAATGAAGATGAAGAAGACAGACAAGCATTTGAACAAACCAGTCAATTACGACGACTCCCATATGACACATTGCTTCAAGAAGAACATCTTTTAGATGCAGACACTACATATTCAGTCGCCCCTGCAGAACACCAAAAACCACGCGCATTCTTCCAAGACGACCCGTTCTACCAAGACGATAATAGCACGGGTCTGCTGGCGGAGACTTGTGCTCCGAGGAGCACATTTTCTAGTTATCTTTTTTTTAAGGTAAATAGGCTGTTGCATGATTTTTTTGTTTTTATTGTGCTGTTTTCTAGTAACCAACCATATGATATTCTTTTACATTAGATTGTATATTTAATATACAATGTAAACTAATAGTTAACATTTGTTGCATTGATCTCTTTGTGTGTCTTGAGCTGTAACCCTGTAACATGAATGATCCTCTGATTGACTATCCTGTCCTTACAAATAGGACATAGTTGTTACAGTGTGTTTTTACTTTTCATAGCAGACTGAGGATGCTTTGTGTAACCAAAACATGTATCTGTTCCCACTTTAAACCCTTTTTGTCTGCACTTTCTTATTTTTGTCTCACTATGGATCATTAAAGAATAATATTTTTGCATAAGCCAAACCTCTGTGGACATTCACTTTGTGTTGGTGTGTGAGTGTTTCTTTAGTATTCTTAGTGTGTTGAGTGACAGGAAGCTGAGGGTAGACAGACATACAACACATGATTGATTGATTGATGTAGTTTATTTAGAAAGACATGAGAATAGTACATGACAGTACATAACAGTACATGGAAGTACAAATTCACAATACAAGGTCTACTAAACTGGAAACCCTCATTAAGCATTACGCTTGTTTAAGATGAGGACCCCATGCACACAAATCATGATGAAATATAAGAGGCAGGCAGATATACACACTACTATACAGAATGTCATACAATCAGCTTTCAGGTTACTGGTATGACGAGAGAAAAAAAAATATATATATATATATACAAAAGAGGAAAATGAAGGAGGGGGGGGGGGGGGGGGGTAGGGAGGGGTAGGTTAAGACTTAGACAGGGGCCATTTTCGAATTGCAGCCTCCTGAAGGTGTATCTTTAGGGCAGTTTTGAAAGTGAGTAGGGTTTTACACTCCTTTACTCCTTTTGGTAGGGCATTCCACATTTTTGATGAATAGCATGAGAATGAGTTCATACCCTTAGTTGAGCCAAATCTGGGTTGAACATGATCAGTGGAGCTGCCTCTGGTGTTATGATCATGGACTTCATTAACATTTTTGAAGTATTTTGACAAATACAGGGGGATCCCAATGTTGTGGTGTATCTTGAAGACCAGGCCCATAGCAAGTTGCTGTACTCTGTCCTCAACCCTAAGCCATCCAATCCTAGCAAAATGAGCAGGGGTTAGATGGGTTCTGTGATTGAGGCCAAGAAGTAGCCTTACAAGTTTGTTTTGGGATGTTTGGAGCCTTGTTTTTAAGGCCTTGGAGGTGTTGTGATACCATGAAGTGCATGCATAATCATAATGACCTTGAATGAGGGCCCCTGCAAGAATCTTCAGAGTATTCTTACTGACTAGGCGATCAATCCTCCACAAATAGCGTGTTGTTCGGTTGACATTTTTGATCACTTTTTCGGCGTTTTTGTTACCGGAGAGGTTTGCCTCCAAGATGGAGCCCAGGTAGGTAATTTCATCCTTTCTTTTGATGACATTATCACCCACTTTGATCGTGAAACTCCCTGCCTTGCTAAGGTTAGGACTGGACCCAAAGAGGATGGATTCAGTTTTACCCAGGTGTAATGAAAGTTTGTTGTCAGAGAGCCAGATGCAGATCTTGTTGAGTTCGGAGCTGAGAGTTTTCTCAACCTGCAGCCTGTCCCTGTCCGAGACTAGCAGGGCCGAGTCATCTGCGAACAGGAACAGCTTGCAGTCGCAGGCCGATGACATGTCATTCACATATATCAGGAACAGTAAAGGTCCTAGTATACTTCCTTGTCACATGAATATGACTGGAAACAAACCAGAGACATTTTCCTCTCTGACTATTTATCAACCAGTGACTCTTCACATTCATTATCTTCAGACATGTTCTTCTGTGATAAAAATCATTTTCCAATATGAAAGGGATGGGGAACGTTCATATGTATACATTTTGATATCTTAATCGTTCCTGGCTTATCGATATGATTCCTTATCGATCCCACCATTGATTATTTTCTATTATTGGTAGTCGTTTGCAAATTGATGGTAATCTAGGGCACTTTATCACTTTCATAACATTTTCGCATAGTGACCTTTTAGATCTTCTATTTCGCGTTTTTAGATGTATTTTGAAAGTATACACTTATTGCATATAGTCGATGACCTGTTCTGGCCATAGTACATTATTAATTTAGATAATTGGTACTGGTCATTGTTAGTCATTTCTTTGTATATTTACGTTATTATTTTATTTTAGGAAAACCTAAAAGGCAAACAGATTTTTTTGCCCTGACCCAAAAACACAATTAAATCATTTATCGCAATTATTTGTATGACGATTAATTGTCATCTAAACTTTCATGATTGGGACAGCTCTGTGAGGCTTACATTGTTAAGTACTTTTAACAGTCACGGTCCACACTGAGATTATATAAAAAAATTGCTTTATCTTTCAGTTACCTCTATTATTTCCTTTGTATAATAAAATGTCTCATCCAACTAATTAGATATTTGTGCATATGGTATACGTGTATGTGTATTTTAGATTCAGGTTGAAAGTGTGTGCATGTGTGAGGAACTCTGCATGTGTGTGAGAGGTATACTGTAACTACAGTAGACATCGTACATGGGGACCAAAGGTCCCAACAAGTATAGTAAGACATCCAATCCAATCCACTTTAATAATAGAGCACATTTAAAACAACAGCGTTGAACCAGAGTGATGTGCACTCAGTAAAAATACTAAAATAAGGCTATAAACTTATTAAAACAATAAAAAAGGTAAAATACCACGAGAAAAGTATAAATCACACAAAATGAATTAGATGTAAAAAAAAGAAGCGATAAACGACAGGAAAAAAACACAGTATAGACACAGTCTCTTTAAAATATAATAACTCAGTCTGTATTAAAAGCTAAGGAGTATCCGTGAGTTTTCAGACGTGATTTAAAGACTGATAAGGTTTGAGCCATCCTAACATCGGATGGAAGATCGTTCCACAGTTTGGGGGCTACAGTGGAGATTAGAGAACGATCGACCCCCCCTGGTCTTCAGCCTTGTATAGCTCTCCACCGCACCGACATTGGCGACGGTAGCCAGGCCTTGGAAAGCGTCTGTTGCCGAAAATCTGTTGCTGAGGTGGGCGTTGTGGACGCTGTCGTGTCAGGCCATAAGTTGTAGGCAAGCGTCGAAAGCCGACCAAACTTGCTCGGTCGGCTACCGACAGCTACTGCCCGTCGGGCCGTCGGTAGAACCGGGGTGGTGAAGAGAAGGGGGGTTAAAGGCTCCGTAGAGCTCCCTGAAAACACCCTAAAGGAAAGAAAGATTGAGCAACTATGTTCTATTTTCCATGACTAAATCTAATCATCGTTTATAACCAAGCTATCAAAAACACAGTCGGGCGTGATTTATTTTCCTCTTTCGCTCTCTCTCTCTGTCTCTCTCCTTTACCTCCTTCCCAGCCGGCAGCTTGAGCCTACTGCCCGGGGGAGATTGAGCAGGACCACCCGGGCGAGAAGTCACCTCGACTTAAGGGTGTAAATAGAACGGGCTAGGTTTGTTTGCATGAACATACAACAGATATAACATGTACACAGGGACCCCTCCGGTGTTAATTTAACTCTGGGAGTGTAACCAAATGAACCCGTGACAGCCTTGAGGGTCCATTTTGTGGCCTCTCGGGGATATAAAAACACCCAAAACGTCTCTTTTAAGAGCCACCCGCTATTTACTGTTCAGCATAATTCCTGCTATATTGTTTATGAGCAGCAAAATCAGTTCTTATGCTTAATATGCTTCCGTAATGTGGTTTGCCTTTCCTGTGTTGCTGGTTCCCGAAACGTTTCTCTCTCTCCCGCTATCTTGTTAATTTTGGTACGACCCACTGTGGCTACGACATATCAAATAACTCAGGATTAAAACATTGCCTTTAACCAGGGGTGAAAGAAGGTGAAAGCAGCCGCTGGTTCCCATCAAGGGGCGCTTTAAATCACAATGAAAGATAAACGTGGAGTTTGAAGAGGCAGGTGTCTTTCCTGTACAGACTGTGAAGAATATGAGCCTACTACATCTACGACTAGCGCAAAAATGCTCTGTCTTGTTGTTTTTGGTCAAGCTGCTGTCTCAACTCAGGCTCCTGCAGACTACTGCCACCTCCTGGTATGGAGAGTTATTTCATGTGATTTCTTCTGACACATGCTCACAACAAAGTGCCGTCGGCCGACCTTTTGCAATAGTTAGTGCGGTGTGGCGACCAGAACCTTTGGACACCTGATAATACGACATCATCCGACGTCGGACCCGACTGCCAGCTCTGTTGTAGTCTGAAGTGGTCTGTTTGGTGGAGAACCACCTAAAGAGCTTGTGGGGTTTTTGACCATTTAAATATTAAAAGACAAACATTAAAATCTTAAACTGGATCCTATGATGAACAGGGAGCCAGTGGAGGGAGGCAAGAATCGGGGAGATGTGCTCATACTTCTTTGTCCCTGTTAAAGAGCAGCAGAGTTTTGCACTAACTTTAGCCGTGACAGGCAGGCTTGGCTAATGCCAGCATAAAGTGCATGTGTGTGTGTGTGTGTGTGTGTGTGTGTGTGTGTGTGTGTGTGTGTGTGTGTGTGTGTGTGTGTGTGTGTGTGTGTGTGTGTGTGTGTGTGTGTGTGTGTGTGTGTGTGTGTGTGTGTGTGTGTGTGTGTGTGTGTGTGTGTGAGAGAGAGAGAGAGAGAGAGAGATACTGTAGCTCCACCCTTTGCCATGCTCATTTGACAGAAACCAGGAAGCAGAGAGGTTGTTATTCTGTCTCTCCTCACTGAGACATACAGAGACAGACGCTAAGATTCACTTTCAGATCAAACACACAACTTCCCATGAGAGAGGACAGACTGTCTGTCCACAGCTACAGGAGGGAATACTGACCCAGACCACTTGAACCTGCTGCTTACACTGCTGGACTTTAACAAGATCCAGGATTGAAAGAGAAAGTAAACTACAGGGAACATTCTAGAAGAGGGAGTGTTACCACCACTGACTGGCTGATTTCCTGGCTTGAACGGAGTGTTTGTAGCTTCACTCAGAGACCTAATGGCTTCCAAGTTGTCTCGCCCTGAAGAGGATTATTCCTGTTCTGTGTGTTGTGACATCTTTAAAGATCCTGTTCTCCTGTCATGTAGCCACAGCTTCTGTAAAGCCTGTCTGCAGGAATGGTGGAGAGAGAAGGTAATAAAGGAATGTCCAGTTTGTAAGGAGAGACATTCAGTGGATCCACCCAGAAACCTGGCTCTGAAGAACCTTTGTGAGGCCTTCATACAGGAGAGACATCAGAGAGCTTCAGCAGGGTCTGAGGTTCTCTGCAGTCTGCATGCTGAGAAACTCAAACTGTTCTGTCTGGAATGTCAACAGCTAGTGTGTCTTGTGTGTCGAGATTCTAAAAAACACAACGACCACAGATTCAGACCCATCGATGAAGCTGCACTGGATCACAAGGAGGAAGTCCTGAAATCACTGAAGCCTTTACAGGAGAAACTGGAGGTCTTTAATAAAGTTAAAACAAACTATGATCAAACAGCAGCACACATTCAGTTCCAGACTCAGCACACAGAGATTCATATTAAGGAAGAGTTTAAGAAGATGCGTCAGTTTCTACAAGAGGAAGAGGATGCTAAGATTGCTGCACTGTGGGAGGAAGAGCAGCAGAAGAGTCAGATGATGAAGGAGAAGACGGAGGGTCTAAACGGAGACATCTCAACTCTTTCAAACACAATCAGAGCCATAGAGGAGGAGCTGAGAGCTGAACACGTCTCATTCCTGCAGAACTACAAGACCACAATGCAAAGAGTCCAGTTCACACTGCAGGACCCACAGCCGGTCTCAGGAGCACTGATAGACGTGACCAAACACCTGAGCAACCTGACCTTCAGAGTCTGGGACAAGATGAAGGACATTGTCTCCTACACTCCTGTCATTCTGGATCCCAACACTGCCCATCCAGACTACATCCTGTCTGATGATCTGACCAGTGTGAGACATGGAGAGAAACAGCAGCTTCCTGATAACCCAGAGAGGTTTGAACACTATGGCTATGTCCTGGGTTCTGAGGGCTTTAACTCAGGGACTCACAGCTGGGATGTTGAGGTTGGAGACAATGCAGACTGGTCAGTAGGTGTGTTACCAGAGTCCCGTCAGAGGAAGGAAAATGTAGGGGGTCAATACTGGAGAATAGGGCTAGATAAAGGTAAATACACAGCACGCTCCTCACCAGGTCCACTCACTGATCTCTTTGTGAAGCAGAAACCTCAGAGGATCAGAGTCCAGCTGGACTGGAACAGAGGAAAGTTGTCATTCTCTGATCCTGATACTAACACACACCTACACACCTTCACACACACTTTCACTGACACACTCCTTCCACACATTTACACTGGTCATGGTGGTACTCTGAAGATGTTACCAGGGAAGGTCAGTGTAACCAGGGGTGAAATGCTCACTGGACGGCCTTGCAAGCCGTGCTGGAACTTATTTGACCAGAAGCACACGCAGGCACACGCATAGATTTAAAACTACTTTAATTTCGCACCTCAACAAAGTTTTCAAAGGCTCCTGACTCACACCTAGCGAATTAACATAGGAATAAGCCTATATGCATATAAATTGTCCATTGTGTGACCTATAGTGTAGGTGTTAAGCGACGTGCGCGTCACGTCATTAAAATACAGTACAAGCACTTCCCAAATGAGCATAGCAACACTGAGTGTAACACTGGAATAACGTAGTTAGACATGATGATGATGATGATGATGATGATGATAAAGACAAACTATGGAGTCTTGAAAGAGTAATACCTGTAACTTTTAAAATTCATATTATTGTGTTGTGGTCGAGGACGGTCAACATGAACAAGTGTCTCTCTGATCTGTGATGTCATCATCATCATCACCAGTGATTCTCAAGATTTGGGCCATGACGATTTAATTGATAATACAACTTAATACAAAAAACATGTACAAATCAAAACAAATGTCATGGTATTTTTTATTAAAACATTGTGATACCGATATATTTAAATGAATGTATAGTACGTTAATCAAAGCCGCAACACAATCGATTGATTGATCATTAAAATAAACATGCTCTGAAAATGCATGCGGCCCACCCATAGATGTGTGGTTGAGAACCACTGATCTACACAGTAACACCAAGTGTTAATTTAACTATGAGTGTAAAATGGAACCAAATGGACCCTATGATCCATAACATGACATAAATATAAGCTACAAAATCCAAGTGTGAATTTTACTTTGAAGAGTTTTACAAAATGGAACCAAACAGACCTGTAATAGTAATAATGTTGGGAGTCAGGGTACTGTACTATAATAATATGATATTTTTACTTCTGTACTAAAATATAGAATCACCACGTTGGATACATATCAACCTCTTCTTTAGGTAATTATTACATGATTTATTGTATTGAAATGTGTTGTTTTCTAGTTTCTAAGTGATGTTCTTTAACATTAGATTGTATGTTGCATTGATCTCTGTGTGTGTTCTGAGCCCTGTAACATGAATGATCCTCTGATTGACTATCTTGTCCCTATAAATAGGACACAGGCATGTTTTTACTTTTCATAGCAGACTGAGGATGCTTTTTGTAATCTGTTCTGTTCCCACTTTAAATCCTTTTTGGTAGCACTCTTTATTTTTGTCTCACTTTGGATCATTAATAAAGAATAATATTTTTCGCATCTGACAAACCTCTGTGAACATTCACTTTATGTTGGTGTGTGAGTGTTCCTTTAGTCTTCTTAGTGTGTTGAGTGACAGGAAGCTGAGGGTAGAAAGACATACAACACATGACTCTGACTGGAAACAAACCAGAGATGTTCCTCTCTGACTACAATAATTCTGTAATATGAGTAGGGATGGAGATCGTTAATTTGTATCGATTTTGATCTCCTTATTGATCCTGCATATTGATCAGATTCCTTATCGATCCCACTATCGATCATTTTCTATTATTGGTAGTTGTTGGAAAATTGATGCTAATCTGGGGCACTTTATCACTTTCATAAACATTTCACGTTGTGACATTTAAATCTATTTCTGATTTTAAAACAAATATTTTGAAAGTATACAATCTCTGTCAGGTGGAAACCTCACGTCCAAAACTGTTACTTTTCAGGATTCAAATTCAAAAACAGCAAAAGTATCGGATCTACAAGCTCAAAACGTGTCGCTTCACGCCGCGTTTCGAGCTTGTGGATCAGCTACTTCTTATACTTATGTGTGACTGTAGTATGATCAAGTAGGGCATTAATTTACAAAAAAACGCAAAAAGTTAAAATATGGAGATAAGAGGTTTCAGCAACGATATATCACCTGTTTTGGCCATAATACATTATTCATTTTGATTATTGGTATCGGTCATAGTCAGTCATTTCTTTGTATATTTACGTTATTAGACATATAATTTTTTCTTTTTTTTTTTAAATCCTAAAAGGAAATAGATTTTTCATTTATTTATGTTCCAATGTTCAACGTCAAAAACACAATTAAATTGTATAACAATTAATTGCCACCCTAAACTTTCATGATCGGGACAGCCCTAAGGTGTACATTGTTAACACATTGAATGCCAAAAACGGTCCGGACCGTTTTTGAGGGTCCAAACGAGAAGTGCCGAAAACGGTCCGGACCGTTTTTGACCCAATTCTATTTTTATACATGTGGGCCACGTGGGGCGCTAAAACGAAACTTTGACATCACCCAAGCAGTTTCTGAGAAGAAGAGGCTGGATGTGGCTCCATGTCAAAAATCCTTCCGGTCGGCGTTTTCAATGTTATCTCCTTGATTAAAAGCTTAATATCTCCATTTCTTTTTAATGTGGTGGAAACGAGCCGTTTTCGATCGGCGATCACGCTGCAATGGAGGGTCGCGTTGGAAATATTATTGTTCCAGGCGTTAGTCGGGACCCTCCGCCGTCTCGCACGCACGCTTTGTTTACATGCATTTCCGCGTCGGGGCTTCTCACAGCACGAAATGTATAACGCAAGTGGATGGAAGAAATGCTGGCACTCAACGTATAATATTTTAATAAACCTCTGGCACCCAATGTGTTAAGAGCTTTTAACAGCAAAGTCCCCGCTGAGATTATTGTGGTCATATTGTGTTGTATGCTGTCTGTGTACGTTGTACCTCTATTGCTGTCATTTTCGGACCCAATGACTGGGTGGCAATGCTCGGTAACAGTGACTTATTCTGGCTCTGGAATGGAAGTCTGATGTGAATCTACAGTGTGTCTGTTGTGTTGTGGTTGTTGTTGAAGGTAGTGAGTTGTGACAGTATGTGTATGTGGCTCTTGGGCACTTCAATTATCCTATGTGTGAGTTTGCTACTTCCTTTAAGTTCAAGCTAAAGGTTATTTTTCCCCAATTCCTTCAATTCCAAATCTTCATTTTATTTGGAAACAAGATGTAGACAGTATGTGTGGCTGCTGTTGGAGTTTGTGAGCTGTGACGGGGTGGCTGTAATCAGGCACATGCACACATACCTTTAGACATCACAGGGGGCTTGAGCTCCTGCCCTTTTACCTGTCTGTAAAAAGTGCCCTCTCTCTCCAGACCATGAATGCAGCATTTACTATGGTGAAAGAAATGCAAATGTCCTCCTTTCCATTCCGTACCCGAAGGCAGCATTCCAGAGAATTCCCTTTTCCAAATTGTCCTGAACTTGAATGCAGCATTTTATGTTGAAAGAACTGCTCTCATCAACGCCGTATGCCGCATCTCCAGTAAAAGCTTGATTATAGACCACAGAAGTCTGACATCACTGTCGCTAGAGGGCGCTATCCCACTGGGTCACAGCGTTATTTTTTGTATTGGATTTCTCATAGTAGAATCTGGTCTTATATGGTGTCATATAAGAACTGTATTCAAAAAATAAACAAACCACCCCAGCGATTTTACTCACATGGATATGAAGCATCAACTGACGGTGAAAAGGTACTCATTTATCCTCAAATGTAACTCAGTATCATAAACGACACAAAGTAGCATACCTGACAAAATCGGCAGGGGTGGTTTGTTTATTTTTGGAACACAGTTCTTAGATGATGCGATCTAAGATTCCCCTATGGGAAATCCAATACAAAAAATAACGCTGTGACCCAGGGGTAGTGGGAGCAATGTCAGGACTTCGGTAGTCTATACTAGTTGAGCACAGGGTTGCACACCAAAAAAGCCGAGTTCACAACGCGTCACAATGTCACAAGCTTGTAGATCAGCTATTTTTTTGCTATAAATGTGAAAAAGCCCCTTCCCTACTCTATACATCCCTGACTGTAATAGTTTATATGATTGACTTGGTGGCAACACCTCTGTCAATGCAGGCCTTTTCCTATGACCTGTTGTACCTTGGTATTCCCTCTCTGTGCCTTCACTATCACTGTCACTACTTTCAGTTGCATCTTTTTGAAGTGTATGAACAGCTCTTGGGGGGGTGTTGTAGGTCTAGGAGGCTCACAAAACAACATAAAAATACAAATAAATGATAACTAGGATTAACATCCAAAACCTGTGTTTTTAAATACTATACCTGTCACAAATGTGACCATTCACAAATGTCAGGAAAGAGAGACACCATGCAGGGAGACTTGTATAGTTTTCTTAATATGTATCTTTCCCCTTTAATTTGCCAACAAAAATGAACACAAATTTTACAACCAATAATTCTGGGCCCCAAGGTGGTCAACTTAACAAACTGAACAGACCTCAACTGCACAGCATGACTAACATAACCAAAATTAGACATGAGGGGAACATATATTTTTTCATTCATTCAACCTTTATTTATTTTCTCTGGGATACATTGAGGGCAGCGCCCTCATTTTCAATGATGCCGAGATTACAGAAGCATAATACAACAGTGTAAATAATAATGATGAATAAAAACAACAGGATAAACAAATTATGTATGTATGTGATATAGTGGGTGATCAGATCACTCTTAACACAAAGGGGAAAGACAAAGAATAACATTTAGACAGACTACAAATAACTACAACATAACATAGCACTAACTGCTATTAACAAATGGAATTAAAATGCAACTGAAATACCAACAAAATTCTTCAAACATTCTTCAAAATCCCAATAATAAACTCAAACTTATAAACACCTGCCCCTCCCCATATGCAAAGGGAACATGGTGCAGTCCAATTACCCAGCTCCTTATAAGCAGATCTGAAGCAGCTAGTCCTTCTTTCTTTGGCCAGCCATATAAACTCAAGCACTCATCCGAAGTAATCTCAATGAGAACTAAATACACTTAAATACAAATTAAATGACTCCTCATAAAACAAACTTGACCCTAACAAAGGTTAACTATATATTTGCATTACAATCAGTAACCTTTCCATCAAACTTGCAATAAACAGTATGTAATTTAACCGGTTGTATAGTAATTTGTGTTTATGTATTGCTGAAAACAAATATAAACAAAAAAAATGAATAAACCAAATAAGAGAAGTGTCCACCATGTAGATCATCATCAGTAGTAGACCCTTTATAGAATGCCTGTACAAAATATGTTAGTTTAATCTGTTAAATAAGGTGTGTTATTTCATACATTTGTAGACGTCTGAGTATGCAATGCAAGTAAGGTAAGTAAGCCTTGCCGAGCCATGTGGTATGGCCCCGACCTCCCAATCTCAGGCTTGACACTCTACCACAAGGCCACTGAGCTGGTTGTAGAGGTGCAAGCATAGACTGTAAAAACATATGGACTCAGGGGACCCATTGGTTTCTACAGACCAGTTTTGAAGCCTATTATAATCAGAACAATAAACATACATAGCTACAGTGATTAAGTGTCTGCTGAACGGCATTCATTCCCTCTACAACTTCTGTTGTAATGTATTTGGAAACAAATCTCGAAACTACACATGACAGTGTTCTTTTAATTTGTCCAGCTATAGGTATTTTTTCAGTGTAAGGAAATGATCCTCTCTTTATGAAGCTAATTGTGCACCATTGATAACCTTGGGATAGTCTCCTTTTATCATTGTCAGGAAGTAAAATGGCAATGTGTAAAATGATTATGTTCTCTACATGCTTGCAGTAATTTCAGTGCCTTCCAATCTTCTTGAATCATAAAGTAGACCAACTTATTACAATTTATAAATAGGCATTTGTCAGAACTTACAGTGTAACAGGTTTTATTTGGGATAATAAGATTCCTAGAATTAACAAAACCATTCTACAGGGGAGAAAAACTGATCAGAGCTCCATTGACTTCCATTTTAAAATCAAAGTCAAGTCAAATATTTCTAAAAGTATAAAGAATTATGTGAAAAAATTATACATAGTGGAGTTACTTGTGTGGCCTACTGGCGCACGCGCACACACACACACACACACACACACACACACACACACACACACACACACACACACACACACACACACACACACACACTCACACTCACACTCACACACAGGGTTAGGTTTCGCAAACCCAGGATGCAGCGTTCCTCAGTCCTCCCCAGTAGCAGTCGAAACAGCTGTCTGCTGCCACTGAAACAACACAATGAGAAAGCTATAAAACTGTACCACAGACACACTTTAGTTACACCAAGTGATCCTACAAAGGATTACATTTAGTTTTTAGTTTATGCAAGTTCCTGGATGTCACTAAAGATGGAGAAAACAGGGACTCATCATATGAATCTTGAAACATCTGTAGACAAATGCCACTGTCTCTTAACTTAAACCTATATACTTCATTGGCCATGGTCCCCAGGGGTCTGTACTTGGTCCCCTCCTTTTCCCCCTCTACTCTTTGCCGAAAATAGCCGATTACGGTTACACTATGAATGTGCACGATTCGGCGAATCATGCATTATGGCATTGTGTGCATTATGGAATAGTGCATTATGGCATGCCCGGAATTGTGAGGCTAGTGTTTATGTGGTTAACTACATCAAGGTTAGAGTATATATTTTTTAATTAACTGGTTAAACCTTGACAAGACACTTAAATGATGCACACTTTTATATTATTTCCCTGCTGGACTATTTTAAACAGCAGCATAGACTCACATTTTGGAGGGAGCCATTCAATGCTGTGTCTCCTCCTCACTGACAGTGGAGTCTTCAACTGTGTTCTCTCCACCCACTGCAACACAACACAGACATCAATCATACTGTCCAAATGTAGGTAACCAATGAGAAGGAGAGGATCATTAAGTCATTACTAGCCATGAAATGTACGGTCTTATTTAGTTTTTTTTTTAAATGGGAATTGGCTGAGAACATGCTGCAAACTGACACAACACAAGCAACTTGAGAAACTGCAGGCAACGCATATGGTACAATTTACAAATTTACTTGTTTGCCACTTGCGTCGTGTGTCAATTTGCAGCATATTGGGCGCTCTCAGCCATTGTATTATTAACTCTACTCTGTGATGTCATCAAGAGACACTACTGTAACTGGGTCTGTTCCACTGACAGCAAATATAAGGTAAAATAACAGACTGACACCTTTTGAGTGCATTCACACCAAATGATGTTCACCCTCAACAGTCAGTTTACAGTGCATTCCCGGTACTGTACGAGTGAGTGACAAATAAACCCCTCTTGATTAGGAATCTGTGTCTGATTAGGATTCCTAATTTCTTGTCAATAGAAGTATAAGCATGTAAAGTGTGAATTTCATTTCAGTTTTTAACATGGGGGGATCGAATAACAGAGGAAGTAACATCAGGATCACAAAATGTTAAAAGAATAGCATTGACGTACTACATGGAGGAAGTACATTCATACTGTTTGTCCTTTTCCATGGAAAAATGGAGTCTGTTTTCTTTCCATCCTCTGCAACACAACATAGACAGTGGATGTATTGACAAGAGAAGAAAAAAAAGAGAGGCATCACATTACAGTATTTGATGAACTTTAAAGTACCGTAAATTTCGCACTATAAGCCGCACCTGAGTATAAGCCGCAGCAGCTAAATTGAATGATTTGTACATATATAAGCCGCACTGGACTATAAGCCGCGGGTGTAAAATCCATAGATTTAGGAGGTCCCCTAGTGGCCGTTAGCTGTAAAAATCCATAGATAAGCCGCACCGTTATATAAGCCGCAGGGTCGAAAAATGGGAAAAAAGTCGCGGCTTATAGTCCGAAATTTACGGTACTGTGTTGTAGCAAAGACATTTGATTACTTTTTGGATGAATATCGCTGCTCCATCTCCTTATTGGTAGCTGGTGGCCGGCTGCTGTAGAGGTATATCCACTCTCTAAAAGACAAGACAACTATTTATCATCTTACTGCCTATTCTGAGAAAGAAAAACAACAGACGATCTGGGCTCTCGGGAGTAAATTATTAATATTTATTAAAAAGCAACTGCCAACTGTCTATTCTATTTAATCTATGTCATCCTACTACTGACCAGTCATTTGAGCTGATGCAATGCAATCCTCATGCAGTTTCTCTAATTCAGTCTTCAGAATACATATCTGCTGAGCTACAGTGATAGTTTGAAGATATATTTAGCCTACATTTTGATGATATTTTTTGAATCTCACCAAGCCGTGTGTTTTCAGAAATGACCCCTTTCCATTCCTCCTTGTTCACCTTCTGCTCTGCTTCTTCATGGCTGCACTTCAGTTCTCTCTCTTTGTCACTCATTGCTTGGCACAAGTCATTCAGTTTTCTCTCTTTGTCAACAATAGGTAGAAGTGATATTAGGCAAGTTCTGACAAACAACCGTAACAAACAAATGGCAACTGTGAATCATTTTATTCTGTTTTTCGTAAATCAGTCTAATTTCCTTACATATTCACTCTAGGGTCACAGGTACATTAGCTAAGTTGACAGAATATAAAAAGTGATCAGTAGAATCTCACCAACAGGAATTGTATCACTGGTAACATCATCCCACCCTTTCCTCGGCTCTTCTTTTTGCTCCACTTGTTTGTGTGTTGCCGTCTGTAGTTTATTATTTTCCTTCAGTGGATGGACGTTCTCTTCTAGTCTCTTGTCTCCGTCTAACAGTCTCTGGTTATTTTTCCCCAGTTCATTCTCTCTTTCCTTCAGTTGTACTGTGATCGTCGCGTTGTGCTCGGTCTGCAGCGTCCGTGAGCATCGTGGGTGCAGTAAAGCCAGGAAGCGGGCCATCCTGATGCAGGTTAGGAATAGCATACTGCTGGTGTAGAAGAGCAAGACGGAGAGCTTGCAGAGGATGCCGTCGAATGGGCAACTCTGGTGGAAGAAGTAGAACACACGTAGCAGCAGCAGCAGCGTGAAGATGAACAGCAGGTTGGACACCACCAGGTTTATCTTGTATGTCGTGGTCTCATTCCGCATCTTCAGCGAGCAGGCAAAGTTGTAAATGGCCATCAGGTCGAGCCCCACCACAAACACGACGTTGAAGTCCATGCTATACATCGGGTATTTGCACTCATCATCTTTGGTGACACTGTCTCCCCATTGCGGGGGGCGACTGTCTGTCAGGGCAGCCATATTGTACATTATATATGGTGGGAACAAAGAGGCAGAGAGGGGTGTCTGTTGCGCAACAGAGAGTGTAGTACACAAGTCAATAGTGCAAGTCACTTGGCATGATCCACTGGTCTTTTCACAGAGCAGAAGCAAGGGTTCGGGCATTGTGTGTGAAAGTGTTTTTTACCGTTTCTGTTTAAAAAAATATATATATATATATTACATTTATATATGGCATCCAAATAAACATGCTTATTTTTTCCTTTCTCAAGTAAACAGACATACATAAAAATAAAATTACGCTACACACAAACCATATCTGTGGAGTGGATTATTTATAAATGATTAACACCAGAAGAAGTCTTCATCGCCGTTCTCTTGACTAGGATTGCCACCCATGAAGGTTTTTCCTGGATTGTTAATGGATTTTGGTCATCTGTCCTGAAACATTAATAAATAAATAAAATCAATTCCAGGACACAAAAGGAATTATTCATATTTGACATGTACAAACCACACTAAGTAGCTAAGCACCATACAAATAAAAAAGCAGTCTAAATTGTGGTCAACACAAACAATATTTTTGTAGAACATTAAGAGTTATGTAATATTATGTGGCCTCTTTATTGCATGAAACATATTCCTCTATAAAATATAACACTCCTCTATAAAATAGAGGAATATGGGCTAACTTAAATGTAAAATACATGCTAGAAAAGGAAATAGGCTACATTAATATAAAATAGTAATGTTTAAATTATTAATTGTTTGTGTTCTAAAAAATAAAATAAATAAAATCCCTGTCAATTATGGCCTCTCTGTCGCATGAACCCTATTTGTTCAGTTAACTCTAAAGAATGAGATAATAGGCTACATCAATACAAAATAGTTATGTCTCAATGTATTGTTTTCAATGGCAGTTATGTGGTCCTGAAAATAATAATCCCAATTAAATATGTATATTACTATACTGTCATAGATATTTTCCCCCAAATCCTTAAAAAAAAAATCAATGACAAAACTACCGAATAATGCAGTTATAAATCAAAAGTGTGGAATAACAATCAAAATGTAAATGCAGTTCAATGTCAATCTTAATGCATGCTGCATCTTTAATATGATTACCACTAATCTATTCCAAATTTATTGAGCAGGTGTCCAGGACTTTTGCAGGATTAAGGTGACAACTCTTAGTTTTATACTAACTGCAAGCCCTGTGCAAATTAATTATATATCTGTATGTAACATGTCACAATCCTCCATATTACCTTGCGATATGAGACAGATGCGATTCCCCAGCAGCGTAGTTAGAAGCCGTTTCAGACAACATAAATGATCTGTGCTGCACTGCACTGAGGTCAACTTACCTTTACTAATCACTTTTATGTACACTACTCACTTCCTCTTCCCACGTCACAACAACCCATGGATCGGGTTTTATTATTATTCCTCTTTTTCTTCCTAGAGGAAGGTGACTAAAGGTCAGGTGACTGCTGACAGTTGTATTCTCTATCTATTTCGACCTCACTGTCTGACGTATCGAGTCCAAATGCCAACATAGTAGTCATGCCCACAGGACCCGGGGAGGCGGTCTCACCTATAAACATGCCAGGTGAGGACGGCACCACCTCTTTGCCTCTCTCGCCTTATTGAAGAGACCAGCATGGTAGGACGTGTACAGTATATTCAATTTCCCATTAAAACCACTTTTGCTTATTGTTTTCTACTAGTTTTTCACACTCACTACTTGAAACCCATTCACTTTGGTGCAGGTACCTTGGCTCCCTGTGTGTTGCAGGGTTGTTGTGTAACATAACATTGTCAGTAAACTTAGTGTTTACTGACAATGTTTTCGCTTCCTGATTATGTAATCAACAGAAGACATTAGTTAGTCTTAATCATCGATACGTGCACGTACGTAGATACCTGCATCGGCCGATATAGTGACAGGGGCATGAACCTGTCAGAAGGTGCTGAGCCATGTACAGTATTTCGAAAGAGCCTGTAGCTCCTACCCCAATCCCCTAGCACTGCCAGTAAGCTGTCTAGATGTTAAAATTACACCAGAAGTGTTTTCAAGTGTAATACCCCTTGAATTTCACTTTAAAACATTTCTGGGGAGGACACTGATGGCCTACAGTGGTTAAGTTGAATACCATAGGCTCTAATGCCTGACAGCGAGTTGCGGGTTTGATTCCCGAGCCGGACGGCCTTTGCTGTGTGTCACTCCCTGTCTCTGTCTCCCTGTTTCCTGTGACTCTTCACTGTACTATCCAAGGGCAGAAAAGCCACAAAAAAAATATTAAAAGAATAGTTTTTCAGCTGCTTGGTTACATTGTTTTGATATTCATGAGATCAGACACCTATTCAGTGACTGCTGATGACCCAGCCCTCTTCACTCCAATTTATATCTAGGCTCTTGTTTAAACTCAGAAAATACGGAGACGTTGTACCTCAAGCTTTGACTCACAGTCAGTCGTCCCATGTTGCAATATTCCCCTCTCATAATTACAATAACACCAATGTATTTGGCTCAAAATCAGATCCACATACACATTTGGACTCACTCTCATTTTCCATGTCAAACCTAGTCCCAATTTATACTTTATCGTACAGCAAAAGTAAACAACCTATGAGCTAAAAGGGCTACGGATGACGCGTTGTGAGCTGTTGTCGACTATTTTCGGTCAGCTAATCCACCGTACGACAAAACGTAGGCATTACCCTTACACTGCAGGTAGAATGGGACTGACCTCCGTGGACTGACTGGTATAATTACGGGGCCAGAGCTCAGCTCTGGACCTGTCTTATTATTGTACGTATTCTGTTTCTGCCACTTTTCGCAGTTCTGGCTGAAATAAATCTCACAATCTTTCGTCAAAAGGTGGCGCTATAGCACTCAATTGAAAATGCCAACTTTGAACAGGTACAACTCATGCCCTGTTTGACCTACAGCCATAAAACTTCAATACACACATGCGTCTACTCATGATGAACAACTTTAACCCTCTGACTTTTGACCTCTGACCTTTAGATCTCCCACCATTTTGAATGATATGAAAAGCAGCTAAAATCTATCTCCTCCTGGGATTTTTGAGCAATCTGCACGAAACGTTTTACACATGAACTTTGGACCTATGCCGACAAACCTGTGCAAAAGATTTTCCATAAGTGAAAAAATGAAGCTTTAATGAGCCAATGAATATTGCAGTTTTATGACAATTATTCATCTGCCCCTAACACATACATGCAGACTCACATTTCTTTGAAACTTTGCGTTAATGTTGAGGGTCATTCCAAATATTACTGAAACCAATCTTACTCCAATTGGTCAAAGGGGGGCGCTATAGCGATTTTTTGAAAGTGCAAACTTTAAACAGGCAAAAGTCATGCCTCGTTTGGCCGACAGCCATTAAACCTGCTTACACATGTGCCTTGACTCATGAGGAACACATGTATCACGTTGACCAGTAAGCTCCCCCCTTAGATTGCCCGCAATTTTGAGCAGTTTGAAAAACACTTAAACCCAGGATTTTTCAGCTATTTGCGTGAAACTGTATCATCTGTGTGATCTCCTTTTTCACAGGTTCTTGTCTGTTGGTCCAATGGCTTCTCCCTTAAACGTGTGCCTCACAACCTGAAGGTTGCCAGTTCAAGCCTCACTTGATGCGGACTTCATTAAAGTTGCACACAACATGATTGTGTCAATTAATACATGTGCAATTGTTAAACATAACCTGAAATACTTATTTGAGAGGGTATGTTTTTGCAATGTATGACATACTTCATTCTGAAAATAGCCGATCTACAATCTCAAAACTTTTCAGATAGCAACGTGTTTCTGAGTTTGTAGATCGGCTGCTTTCACTGGTTCACTTTTATCTTCAACAGACAACCTCAGCCTGGTCAAAGCTATAGCACTATAGGTAATGTTGCAGCCTGTCAAGCCTGTTAATGGCAATAGGTTGACACGTCCAATCAATCCATTCTGCTTCCATCCTTCTCTCTCTTCAATCTATTGTTTCCATGTCTCTCTCTCTTCAATCTATTCCGTTTCCATGTCTCTCTCTCCGCCCTTAGATTGTTCGCAATTTTGAGCAGTTTGAAAAACACTTAAACCCAGGATTTTTCAATTATTTGCGTGAAATGGTATAATCTGTCTGACCTCCGTTTTCACTGTATCAGGTCTGTTGGTCCAATGGCTTCCCGCTTAAGTGAATGTTTCACAACATCAAGGTTGCCGGTTCAAGCCTCACTTGGTGGAGACTTCATTGTCTCCGCCAGGCCGAAAGGCATGGCGAGAGAGTATGTTTTACCCCCTGTCCGTCCGTCCGTCCGTCCGTCCGTCCGTCCGTCCGTCCGTCCGTCCGTCCGTCCGTCCGTCCGTCCGTCCGTGTGTCCGTCCTGTCCGTCCGTTAGCAGCTAATCTCTGGCACCGTTGGCCCGGCCGCTGCGAAACTGTGCACGCACACTCCCTGGATGCCAACTCAGAACCTCTGTCCCAAATTTTTCAGATTGGCCGTTTATAGCGCCACCAGGAGGCCGATATGTGCAAAACACATTTATTGATACTACTCCTACAGATTTTGTCCAAACATCACACAAATCGGTACACAGTATCTCTATAGTCATGTGATCAACACGGATTTATCCGATTTCCCATATTCTATCCTGATTGCCTAAGATTGGCTTCCAAAGTTTGCAGGATTGTTCCGTTTTGAACAAAATGCCTCAAATCATGAACGCAGCTTGCGATTTCCGTGAAATTTCACACGCACATTTCTATTAGGCCGACGAAGAAATTCCACCCTTTTCACATTGGCCTGTTATAGCGCCACCAGCAGGTCTAATTCTGCAAACATATTTTTGGAACAAAATGCCTCAAATCATGAATGCAGTGTCCGATTGCAGTGAAAAGCCCTTGAACAAATGGCACCCTTTTCACATTGGCCTATTATAGCGCCACCAGGAGGCCACAATAACGTACCTGACCTGGCGGAGACCTGTGCTCCGAGGAGCACTTTTTCTAGTTTAAAGTGCATTGCAAACTACAAGACTGTATTAATGAATACATATGCAATTGATAAAGATAACATGAAATGCTTATCTGAGAAGGTCTGTTTTTGCAATGTATGACATACTTCATTCTGAAAATAGCCGATCTACAATCTCAAAACTTTTCAGATAGCAACGTGTTTTTGAGCTTTTAGATCGGCTGCTTTCACTGGTTCAGTTTTATCTTCAACAGACAACCTCAGCCTGGTCAAAGCTATAGCACTATAGGTAGTGTTGCAGCCTGTCAATCCTAAGGTTGAGGGTTCGATTCCTGTTAATGGCAATAGGTTGACACGTCCAATCAATCCATTCTGCTTCCATCTTTCTCTCTCTTCAATCTATTGTTTCCATGTCTCTCTCTCTTCAATCTATTCCGTTTCCATGTCTCTCTCTCCGCCCTTAGATTGTCCGCAATTTTGAGCAGTTTGAAAAACACTTAAACCCAGGATTTTTCAGTTATTTGCGTGAAATGGTATCATCTGTCTGACCTCCGTTTTCACTGGATCAGGTCTGTTGGTCCAATGGCTTCCCGCTTAAGTGAATGTTTCACAACATCAAGGTTGCCGGTTCAAGCCTCACTTGGTGGAGACTTCATTGTCTCCGCCAGGCCGAAAGGCATGGCGAGAGAGTATGTTTTACCCCCTGTCCGTCCGTCCGTCCGTCCGTCCGTCCGTCCGTCCGTCCGTCCGTCCGTGTGTCCGTCCTGTCCGTCCGTTAGCAGCTAATCTCTGGCACCGTTGGCCCGGCCGCTGCGAAACTGTGCACGCACACTCCCTGGATGCCAACTCAGAACCTCTGTCCCAAATTTTTCAGATTGGCCGTTTATAGCGCCACCAGGAGGCCGATATGTGCAAAACACATTTATTGATACTACTCCTACAGATTTTGTCCAAACATCACACAAATCGGTACACAGTATCTCTATAGTCATGTGATCAACACGGATTTATCCGATTTCCCATATTCTATCCTGATTGCCTAAGATTGGCTTCCAAAGTTTGCAGGATTGTTCCGTTTTGAACAAAATGCCTCAAATCATGAACGCAGCTTGCGATTTCCGTGAAATTTCACACGCACATTTCTATTAGGCCGACGAAGAAATTCCACCCTTTTCACATTGGCCTGTTATAGCGCCACCAGCAGGTCTAATTCTGCAAACATATTTTTGGAACAAAATGCCTCAAATCATGAATGCAGTGTCCGATTGCAGTGAAAAGCCCTTGAACAAATGGCACCCTTTTCACATTGGCCTATTATAGCGCCACCAGGAGGCCACAATAACGTACCTGACCTGGCGGAGACCTGTGCTCCGAGGAGCACTTTTTCTAGTTTAAAGTGCATTGCAAACTACAAGACTGTATTAATGAATACATATGCAATTGATAAAGATAACATGAAATGCTTATCTGAGAAGGTCTGTTTTTGCAATGTATGACATACTTCATTCTGAAAATAGCCGATCTACAATCTCAAAACTTTTCAGATAGCAACGTGTTTTTGAGCTTTTAGATCGGCTGCTTTCACTGGTTCAGTTTTATCTTCAACAGACAACGTCAGCCTGGTCAAAGCTATAGCACTATAGGTAGTGTTGCAGCCTGTCAATCCTAAGGTTGAGGGTTCGATTCCTGTTAATGGCAATAGGTTGACACGTCCAATCAATCCATTCTGCTTCCATCTTTCTCTCTCTTCAATCTATTGTTTCCATGTCTCTCTCTCTTCAATCTATTCCGTTTCCATGTCTCTCTCTCCGCCCTTAGATTGTCCGCAATTTTGAGCAGTTTGAAAAACACTTAAACCCAGGATTTTTCAGTTATTTGCGTGAAATGGTATCATCTGTCTGACCTCCGTTTTCACTGGATCAGGTCTGTTGGTCCAATGGCTTCCCGCTTAAGTGAATGTTTCATAACATCAAGGTTGCCGGTTCAAGCCTCACTTGGTGGAGACTTCATTTAAAGTGCATTGCAAACAACAAGACTGTATTAATGAATACATATGCAATTGATAAAGATAACATGAAATGCTTATCTGAGAAGGTATGTTTTTGCAATGTATGACATACTTCATTCTGAAAATAGCCGATCTACAATCTCAAAACTTTTCAGATAGCAACGTGTTTCTGAGCTTGTAGATCGGCTGCTTTCACTGGTTCAGTTTTATCTTCAACAGACAACCCCAGCCTGGTCAAAGCTATAGCACTATAGGTAGTGTTGCAGCCTGTCAATCCGAAGGTTGAGGGTTCGATTCCTGTTAATGGCAATAGGTTGAGATGTCCAATCAATCCATTCTGCTTCCATCTCTCTCTCTCTTCAATCTATTATGTTTCCATGTCTCTCTCTCTCAATTAATGCATGTGCAACTGTTAAAGGTAACATGAAATGCTTCTTGGAGAGAGTATGTTTTTGCAATGTATGACAAACTTCATTGTGAAAATAGCCGATCTACAATCTCACAACTTTTCAGATAGCAACGTTTTGTGAGCTTGTAGATCGGCTACTTTCACTAGTTTTCGTTCCGAGGAGACACAAAAATGCCTTTATTGGTAAATGGTTTGTGAACCAGTGATCTAGAGTAGTTCGGGACACAGAGGCTTGGTTCATAATGGACGGAAATACTTATAAATATCAACAGACACTACCAGTAATTGTGTCAATTAATACATATGCAATTGATAAAGATAACCTGAAATGCTTATTTGAGAGGGTATGAAGTATGTATGACATACTTCATTCTGAAAATAGCCGATCTACAATCTCAAAACCTTTCAGATAGCAACGTTCTTTCTGAGCTTGTAGATCGGCTGCTTTCACTGGTTCACTTTTATCTTCAACAGACAACCTCAGCCTGGACAAAGCTATAGCACTATAGGTAGTGTTGCAGCCTGTCAATTCGAAGGTTGATGGTTCGATTCCTGTTAATGGCAATAGGTTGAGATGTCCAATCAATCCATTCTGCTTCCATCTCTCTCTCTCTTCAATCTATTATGTTTCCGTGTCTCTCTCTCTTCAATCTATTCCGTTTCCATGTCTCTCTCTCTCTCTCTCTCTCTCTCTCTTCAATCTATTCCGTTTCCATGGCGCTCTCTCTCTCTCTCTCTCTCTCTCTCTCTCTCTCTCTCTCTCTCTCTCTCTCTCTCTCTCTCTCTCTCTCTCTCTCTCTCTCTCTCTCTCTCTCATTCACCAGGTCAGGTCTGTTGTTCCAATGGCTTCTCGCTTAAGTGTGTGCCTTAAAACCTCAAGGTTGCCAGTTCGAGCCTCACTTGATGCAGACTTCATTTAAGTTGCATTGCACACAACATGATTGTTGCGAACGCGGAAGGAGGCCTCCGACCAAGTGGAGCTTACTATATCACCGTGCTTGGGTTGTGTGTGTGTGTGTCTGTCCCTTATTTATGGTCTTTCCGTGTGTGTTCACGCTCTCATTGGCTCGCGCCCCCATGTGACTCGAAACTCCGTGCTGAAATGCCAGCAGCTGCACTGCCTGTATACAGCGTGTGTTCACGCTCTCATTGGCTCGCGCCCCCATGTGACTCGAAACTCCGTGCTGAAATGCCAGCAGCTGCACTGCCTGTATACAGCCGGCAGAGTGCGGCAGAGTGCACTACTACAGTGTGGTTGAAATATAGCAGCCTCAGTCAATCTGCGTTCGCTTCCAGCGTTCGCGCGTCTTACTTGTGTCAATTAATGCAAGTGCAATTGTTAAAGATAACCTGAAATGCTTATCTGAGAAGGTATGTTTTTGCAATGTATGACATACTTCATTCTGAAAATAGCCGATCTACAATCTCAAAACTTTTCAGATAGCAATGTGTTTCTGAGCTTGTAGATCGACTGCTTTCACTGGTTCACTTTTATCTTCAACAGACAACCTTAGCCTGGACAAAGCTATAGCACTATAGGTAGTGTTGCAGCCTGTCAATCCGAAGGTTGAGGGTTCGATTCCTGTTAATGGCAATAGGTTGAGATATCCAATCAATCCATTCTGCTTCCATCTCTCTCTCTCTCTTCAATCTATTATGTTTCCATGTCTCTCTCTCTCTTCAATCTATTCTGTTTCCATGTCTCTCTCTCTCTCTCTCTCTCTCTTCAATCTATTCCGTTTCCATGTCTCCCTCTTCAATCTATTCCGTTTCCATGTCTCTCTCTCTCTCTCTCTCTCTCTTTTGAGGGGCGGCCATAGCTGAGTGGTTATTGAGCCAGCCTAGGGAGCCAGAGGCCCTAGTTGCCCCAGGTACGATTCCAGGCCAGGCCAGCAAATGAAATTTGTCCCTGAGCAAGACTCTTAACCCCTAATTGCTCACAGGCCCTCATTGGAAACAAGACCGCAAGGACTTTCATGAACGGACCTGTTAAAGGAATTATCCTTATCTATTCCGTTTCCATGTCTCTCTCTCTCTCTCTCCGATCTACAATCTCACAACTTTTCAGATAGCAACGTGTTTCTGAGCTTGTAGGTCGGCTGCTTTCACTGGTTCACTTTTATCTTCAACAGACAACCTCAATCTGTACAAAGCTATAGCACTATAGGTAGTGTTGCAGCCTGTTAATCCAAAGGTTGAGGGTTCGATTCCTGTTAATGGCAATAGGTTGAGATGTCCATTCAATCCGTTCTGCTTCCATCTCTCTCTCTCTTCAGTCTATTATGTTTCCATGTCTCTCTCTCTCTCTTCAATCTATTCCGTTTCCATGTCTCTCTCTTCAATCTATTCCTTTTCCAAGTCTCTCTCTCTCTTTCTCTTCAATCTATTCAGTTTCTGTCTCTCTCTTTCTCTTCAATCTATTCCGTTTCTCTCTCTCTCTCTCTCTTCAATCTATTCCGATTCTCTCTCTCTCTCTCTCTCTTTCTCTTCAATCTATTCCGTCTCTCTCTCTCTCTCTCTCTTTCTCTTCAATCTATTCCGTTTCTCTCTCTCTCTTTCTCTTCAATCTATTCCGTTTCTCTCTCTCTCTCTTTCTCTTCAATCTATTCCGTTTATCTCTCTCTCTCTTCAATCTATTCCGTCTCTCTCTCTCTCTCTTCAATCTATTCCGTCTCTCTCTCTATCTCTCTCTCTCTTTCTCTTTCTCTTTCTCTCTCTCTTTCTCTTTCTCTTTCTCTCTCTCTCCCTCCCTCTCTCTCTCTCTCTCTCTCTCTCTCTCTCTCTCTATTCCCTGGCCCCGCTTATCGCTGCTTGCAGCTATATTTTCTAATTGTATTTCCCTCTGAGTTTACCCTACAATGTCCTAGATTAGATTAATAAGAAAAAAGAAAAAACAACATTGTCTACAGGAACATTTTTCAAAGCATACAGAAAACGGATTGCATAGGCCTCTATGGACATCCATATGTCCTGACATCAAAGTACATTGGCTAAATAACTTCCCATAAAAAGCATCACAAACATCAAAAGACAACAACAACAACAATGATTAAAAAGCAAAATGTCAGGTCTTTCACAGGACCCAAGAATGAGGGCAAACTTTCCGGACACACGTCCTCTTTTGGCCAATAGAATGATGAAAGTGATTTTGACCCAGTATGAGCTTGTAGATTGGCTATTTTTGGTGTGCGACACACCAAAAATGTTACGGTTACATGGGCAATATTTATTAATTCAGAATGAACTCATTCCGAACAGATCTTTTGATTATAATTTCCTGTTTCATGTCAAGGACAGGTAAAGATTGTTCCTCCATCACAGGCTCAGATCCTCGGAGCGTCCGTTCTCCAGGACAAGTCTGGGCTTAACCATTACAGTATATAAGCTTATTAAATGATGCTATAGAATATGAATCATTAATTTTATCCTGCAGGAGCGAGCGCTTCTCAGCACCAACCGTGGCCGACGCATACAGAGACAGAAATAGACTTATGCAGTCTTTGAATTAAAGTTTCACTGCATACAATATTTTATGTTAAAAATAAATTTAAAAAATGAGATTTGATGGGTAATATTTGGCCAATTCTGACAGCACTACTAAGCGTGGACATGTGCAAAAGAATGCATGCATTCCAAACAGAGAGGAGCATTCGGAATAAAGTGTTTATTTGGTAAATATATCCCGATTCAAACGGTATACCAACCCGAATGAAAATTAATTCCAATCAGACCGGAATGAAATATTCTATTCCAATTGAGGTGTTTAAATGAGCATTTTTATTCTGAATGAGCAGTCATTCCGAATATAAGCGGAATATTCCTATCCATGTAACCGCAGCCAGTGTGAGATTTGATTGTTGGCTACGCTCACGTCACATAGGCATTTACAGATTGGTAAATGCATACCAATCTGCATTGAATTGACCATACGTCCATGTTCTGGTCCAGTGTATTGTAACTGCTTCTGATGAGCAGGCAGGTGACTTACATGCTGCCTCCACGGTTGGTGTGTGAAAGGATGATTGTGAGGCGTAGGCCTGTCACAATTATAACGTAATCACCTGATTTTGATTTTATTAGACGTTATACAGGAAAAGCACATGTTACATCATGTTCATCGGAGAAACGTCAACACAAGAATTTCCATTGTGGTCGTCAGAATCATCTATTGAAAATCTTTCCTACATTTGAAATAAAATAGTAAAAGAAATGTAACAAAAGTAGCAGATCTACAAGCGTGTTTTGAGCTATTTTAGCTTGTTTTGTTTTTTTTAAAGTATACAGTTATTGAATAGTACTATGACCTGGCCATAGTACGTTATAAATTTTGTCATCTCTTTGTATATTTAAGTTATTTCTCATATCTGTCCTGTGCAATTTGTGTTTAGAAAAGCCTAATAGGCAAACAGATTGTTTTTATATTTATGTTCCAGTGTTCAATGCCAAAAACATCGCAATAATTTGTATGAAAATTAATTATCAACTAAAATATCATGATCAGGGCAGCCCTAGTGAGGCATACATTGTAAAGTGGTTTCAACAGTCAAAGTCCACTGTGAGATAATAACGTGTGTGTGCGTGTGTGTGTGTGTGTGTGTGTGCGTGCGTGCGTGCGTGCATGCGTGCGTGCATGTGTGTGTGCGTGTGTGTGTGTGCGTGCGCACGTGTGTTGCAATAGTTCAGTAGTGTCATAGCTCCACCCCTTGCCAGGCTAATGTGGGAGAAACCAGGAAACAGAGAGGTTGTTATTCTGACTCTCCTCACTGACGACACACAGAGACGGACGCTAAGATTCGTGTTCAGATCACACACAACTTCCCATGATAGAGGACAGACTGTCTTTCTACGGCTACAGGAGGAATACTGACCCAGACCACTTGAACCTGCTGCTGACTCTGCTGGACTTTAACAAGAACCAGGATTCAAAGTGAAAGTAAACTTCAGTGAACATTCTAGAGGAGGGAGTGTTACCACCGCTGACTGGCTGATTTCCTGGCTTGAACAGTGTGTCTGTAGCTTCACTCAGAGACCAAATGGCTTCCAAGTCGTCTCGCCCCGAAGAGGATTATTGCTGTCCTGTGTGTTGTGACATCTTTAAAGATCCTGTTGTCCTGTCCTGTAGCCACAGCTTCTGTAAAGACTGTCTGCAGGAATGGTGGAGAGAGAAGGTAATAAAGGAATGTCCAGTTTGTAAGGAGAGACATTCAGTGGATCCACCCAGAAACCTGGCTCTGAAGAACCTGTGTGAGGCCTTCATACAGGAGAGACATCAGAGAGCTTCAACAGGGTCTGAGGTTCTCTGCAGTCTGCATGCTGAGAAACTCAAACTGTTCTGTCTGGAATGTCAACAGCCAGTGTGTCTTGTGTGTCGAGATTCAAAAAAACACACCAAACACAGTATCACACCCATCGATGAAGCTGCACTGGATCACAAGGAGGAAGTCTTGAAATCACTGAAACCTTTACAGGAGAAACTGGAGGTCTTTAATAAAGTTAAAACAAACTATGATGAAACGGCAGCACACATTCAGTCCCAGACTCAGCACACAGAGATGCAGATTAAGGAACAGTTTAAGAAGATACGTCAGTTTCTACAAGAGGAAGAGGATGCTAAGATTGCTGCACTGTGGGAGGAAGAGCAGCAGAAGACTCAGATGATGAAGGAGAAGATTGAGGGTCTAAACGGAGACATATCAACTCTTTCAAACACAATCAGAGCCATAGAGGAGGAGCTGAGAGCTGAACACATCTCATTCCTGCAGAACTACAAGACCACAATGCAAAGAGTCCAGTTTACACTGCAGGACCCACAGCCGGTCTCAGGAGCACTGATAGATGTGACCAAACACCTGGACAACCTGAACTTCAAAGTCTGGGACAAGATGAAGGACATTGTCTCCTACACTCCTGTCATTCTGGACCCCAACACTGCCCATCCACACTACATCCTGTCTGATGATCTGACCAGTGTGAGATGGGGAGAGAAACAGCAGCTTCCTGACAACCCAGAGAGGTTTGACCACTATACCATTGTCCTTGGTTCGGAGGGCTTTAAATCAGGGACTCACAGCTGGGATGTTGAGGTTGGAGACAATACATACTGGGAGGTAGGTGTGTTAGCAGAGTCCTATCAGAGGAAGGGAGACGGAGCGGGTCCATACTGGAGAATAGGGTTACTGGAGGGTAAATACAAAGTCTGCTCCTCACCTGGGTCACTCACTGATCTCTCAGTGAAGCAGAACCCCCAGAGGATCAGAGTCCAGCTGGACTGGAACAGAGGAAAGCTGTCCTTCTCTGATCCTGACACTAACACACACCTACACACCTTCACACACACTTTCACTGACACACTCTTTCCATACATTGTCACTATTGGTTCTCTGAAGATGTTAACAGGGAAGATCAGTGTAACACTGGAATAACATAGTTAGATATGATGATGATGATGATTGATTAATTGATTGAATACTTTATAAGTCAAAAAATGTAAGCAACACAGAGATACAGTGAAACATTTAGACCAAAAGGATTACACAAAAGAGTCCTGGGGACTTTTTTCCATTGTGGTCCTAAAGTAATACCTGTCAATGTTAGAATCTATATGAGTTGTGGTCGAGGACGGTCAACATGAACAAGTGTCTCCTAAAGCAACACTCTGATTTGGGATGACATCATCATCATCATCATACTCATAATCATCATCATCCTCATACTCATCATCATCAAGTGTCAATTTAACTTTAAAGAGTGTACATGGAACCAAATGGACCTGTAATACTGTTGGGGAGTCGGGGTACTTTACTATAATATATATTAGAGTTAGACTAATATGATTCTTTTATTTTTCTTACTTCTACACAGTTTGCTCATAAAATATAGAATCACCACGTTGAATACATCTCAAAAGGTTTTACTGAACAATTTCCTTCATTAGCTTTTGTTTTTAGGTAATTATTGTATGATTTATTGTGTTGCATTGTGCTGTTTTCTAGTAACCATTTGCTGTTCTTTAACATTAGATTATATATTAGTTACATTTGATTGACTATCTTGTCCCTACAAATAGGACACAGGAATGTTTTTACTTTTCATGGTAGACTGAGGATGTTTTTTGTAACCAAAACATGTATCTGTTCCCACTTTACACCCTTTTTGGTAGCAGCGTCTTTTTTGTCTCACTATGGCTCATTAAAGAATAATATTTTTGCATCTGCCAAACCTCTGTGGACATTCACTTTATTATGTTGGTTTGTGAGTGTTCCTTTAGTTTTCTTGGTGTGTTGAGTGACAGGAATCTGAGGGTAGACAGACATATAACACATAACATGACTCTGACTGGAATCAAACCAGAGACATTGTATCCACATGGTCGTCAGTCTGTGACTATTTACCGCCTTATTCATTATCTTTTGACATATTCTTCTAAGATAAAAAAATATTCTTCAATATATATGACTGATAAAGGTTGCTCTGAGTTCTAATACAATTTTTGATCTGAAAAGAAAATTATATGTGAACAAATAATCTTTTAATCATATAAATATTTACCAAAAATCTGTTGTGATTTGAGTTCAGTTGCATCACATAACAAATATCTGTTCCACATTTTTGACATCATAAAGTATGACACAGAGGAATTTATTGTGCAATAAGTAACATGCAACACAATTGATTTTTAAAGTAACTTCCCCAGTACTGGTCAGCCATACTGCTCATACCTTTTGAAAATTGGTTCACCTGTGTCCCATACCCTTTATAAGTGATGCCTGCATTTCTGTCAAACAGTGTCGTCTTCTTCAGGGTTTGCAGTGGTGTAAAGTAACTAAGTACATGTACTCAAGTACTGTACTATTACTGTACAATTATGAGGTAATTTTTACTTTACTGGAGTATTTCCAATTTTCTGTGCTTTTACTTCTACTCCACTACATCTCAGAGGCAAATATTGTACTTTTACTCCACTACAATTATTTGAAAACTTTTGTTACTTATTATTATTATTACAAAACATACATTAACTACTTCAACCCTATATACATTTTGCCCATTTGAAAATAGCTGATCTACAAGCTCACAATGCATCGCGATGCGACGCATTGTGAGCTCGTAGATCTGCTATTTTAAAAGATTTGTATATATTTTATACATTTGAAAATTGTGAAATGGGACATTCTGCATAATGAGTACTTTATACTTTTGGTACTTTAAGTACATTTTGATTCGAATACTTTTGTACTTTTACTCAAGTAAATTCTTTATTCCAGATTTTAACAAAAATATTTCTACATTGCAGTATTGATACTTTTACTTAAGTAAAACATTTGAATACTTTTCCACCATTGAGGGTTTGACACAAATGGTTGGTTGGTTTTAATAAACATATTTTGCATGGTGGCTACGAGTAGTACGTCGTCCTCTCTGTTTTAACAGTTATATCTGCTGTAATCAGCACCTCCTCAATACTGGTGTGCACTCCTCCTCCTGGTTCACCCATACAGCTCTACCAATCTAATCAGGTCACAATCAGTGATGGAAAGTATAATTACATTTACTTAAGTAACATCTTGAAGTGCTTTTACTTTTTTCAATACTTCTACTCCACTAAATCTCAAAGGCAAATATTGCACTTTTTACTCCGTTACAATTACGTAGTAGTACGTAATTACAAGTTACTTTGAAGATTTAGATTACAAAACACACATTAAGTAATTGGCTAAAGAACTTCCCATGAAAAGCATCACAAACATCAAAAGACAACAACAACAATTTAAAAACAAAATGTCAGGTCTTTCACAAGAAAGAGATCAATTTTACCGGACACACATCCTCTTTTGACCAATAGAATGATGAAAGTGACGGTGACCCATTGTGAGCTTGTAGATTGGCTTTTTGTGGTGTGCGACACACTGAGACTTGATGTGAGATTTGATTGTTGGCTCCGCTCTCGAAAAAATTGCAGACAGATTGGTAAATGCAGATCATTGCATTGAATTGACCATACGTCCATGTTCTGGTCCAGTGTACTTGTAACTGCTTCTGATGAGCAGCCAGGTGACTTACATGCTGCCTCCACTGTTGGTGTGTGAAAGGGTGATTGTGAAGCATAGGCCTGTCACAGTTAATACATAATCACCTGATCACAATTATTTGAGATAATCGTCAGTATCGTTTCCATTCGTTTGTATGAAAATCATGTGTTGAAGATCTTTCCTAAATTTGACATAAAATAGAAAAAGACAAATGTAACAAAAGTAGCAGATCAATAAGCGTGTTGTGAGCTATCTTAGCTTCTTTTTTTTTTATAAAGTATACAGTTATTAAATAGTGACCTGATAGTATGACCTGATTTGGCCATAGTACGTTATTAATTTTGATCATTGGTACAGGTCATTGTCTGTAATTTATTTGTATATTTAAGTTATTTCTCATTATATGTCCCGTGCATTTTGTGTTTAGAAAAGACTAAAGCGCAAATAGTTTTTATATTAATGTTTCAGTGTTCAATGCCAAAAACATGATAAAATCATTTATCATCGCCATTATTTGTATGAAAATTAATTATCAACTACAATAGCATTATCAAGGCAGCCCTAGTGAGGCATACATTGTAAAGTGGTTTGAACAGTCAAAGTCCACTGTGAGATAATAAAAAACGTGTGTGTGTGTGCCTTGCAATAGTTCAGTAGTGGCATAGCTCCACCCCAGACTAGTGTGAGAGAAACCAGGAAACAGAGAGGTTGTTATTCTGTCTCTCCTCATTGACGACACACAGAGACAGACTCTAAGATTCACCTTCAGATCAAACACAACTTTCAGTGAGGGAGGACAGACTGTCTGTCCAAAGCAACGGGAGGGAATACTGACCCAGACCACTTGAACCTGCTTACGCTGCAGGACTTTAACAAGAACCAGGATTAAAGTGAAACAGGGAATATTCTAGAGGAGGTGGTGTTACCTCCACTGACTGACTGACTGATTTCCTCGCTTGAACAGAGTGTTAGTACCTTCACTCAGAGACTAAATGGCTTCCAAGTCGTCTCGCCCTGAAGAGGATTATTGCTGTCCTGTGTGTTGTGACATCTTTAAAGATCCTGTTATCCTGTCCTGTAGCCACAGCTTCTGTAAAGACTGTCTGCAGGATTGGTGGAGAGAGAAGGTAATAAAGGAATGTCCAGTTTGTAAGAAGAGACATTCAGTGGATCCTCCCAGAAACCTGGCTCTGAAAAACCTGTGTGAGGCCTTCATACAGGAGAGACATCAGAGAGCTTCAACAGGGTCAGAGGTTCTCTGCAGTCTGCACACAGATAAACTCAAACTGTTCTGTCTAGAATGTCAGCAGCCAGCATGTCTTGTGTGTCGAGATTCTAAAAAACACACCGACCACAGATTCAGACCCATCGATGAAGCTGCTCTGGATCACAAGGAGGAAGTCCAGAAATCACTGAAGCCTTTACAGGAAAAACTGGAGGTATTTAATAAAGTTAAAACAAACTATGATCAAACAGCAGAACACATTCAGTTCCAGACTCAGGACACAGAGATTCAGATTAAGGAACAGTTTAAGAAGATGCGTCAGTTTCTACAAGAGGAAGAGGATGCTAAGATTGCTGCACTGTGGGAGGAAGAGCAGCAGAAGAGTCAGATGATGAAGGAGAAGACGGAGGGTCTAAACGGAGACATCTCAACTCTTTCAAACACAATCAGAGCCATAGAGGAGGAGCTGAGAGCTGAACACATCTCATTCCTGCAGAACTACAAGACCACAATGGAAAGAGTCCAGCTCACACTGCAGGACCCACAGCCGGTCTCAAGAGCTCTGATAGACGTGACCAAACACCTGAGCAACCTGACCTTCAGAGTCTGGGACAAGATGAAGGACATTGTCTCCTACACTCCTGTCATTCTGGATCCCAACACTGCCTATCCAGACTACATCCTGTCATGATCTGACCAGTGTGAGATATGGAGAGAAACATCAGCTTCCTGATAACCCAGAGAGGTTTGACCACTATGGCTATGTCCTGGGTTCTGAAGGCTTTAACTCAGGGACTCAGAGCTGGGATGTTGAGGTTAGAGACAATACGTACTGGTCAGTAGGTGTGTTACCAGAGTCCCGTCAGCGGAAGGGAGACAACGGGGGTCAATTCTGGAGAATAGGGTTAGATGAAGATAAATACACAACACGCTCCTCACCAGGGTCATTCACTGTTCTCTCAGTGAAGCAGAAACCTCAGAGGATCAGAGTCCAGCTGGACTGGAATGAAGGCAAGTTGTCCTTCTCAGATCCTGATACTAACACACACATACAGTACACACCTTCACGCACACTTTCACTGACACACTCTTTCCATACATTTACGTTGGTCCGATTGGTGGTTCTCTGAAGATGTTACCAGGGAAGGTCAGTGTAACACTGGAACAATGTAGTTAGACATCATGATGAGGATGATTATGATGATGATGATGATGATGACTAACTATGGAGTCTTTAAAGAGTAATACCAAATGTAGACTCTTTTCAATTCTGTTGTGGTCGAGGAGAGTCATCATGAAACGATAACGAAGACCTTTATTGATCTTGCGAGGTAAAATAAAGTACTGTAGGAACAGCATGATGGAAAGACATCACAGTCAACACAACACTAAATAAAATGCATATCATCGCTGTCTGAAAGAAACCTCTTATCTCCATAATCTAACTTTCGTGTTTTTTGGTAAATTAATGCAATACTTGATCATACTACAGCATCACACAAAAGTATCCAAAGTAGCAGATCTACAAGCACGAAACGCGGCGGGAAGCGACACGTTTTGAGCTTGTAGATCTTTTACTTTAGATTATTATTTTTTTTAATCCTGAAAAGTAACAGTTTTGGACATGATGTCATCATCATCTACACCTGATTCTCAACCTGTGGGCTGGTGGGCCATGGGGATATTGCAAGTGGGCCCCCAAATAATTGGCAAAACAATTGGTATTGCTAATATAACAATATGGTATTTCTCATGGTATTTCTTTCTTTATAACCTTGAAAAAATAGTTACAGATAAATTCAACTTAAAGTATACTACGTTAGCTCTATTGACCCACAATTGACTGATAGATCATTAAAATAAACCCATCTGACCACTTTCGACTGCTGCGCTTAGTGGGCCCTCAAGTGGGCCCTGATCCAGAAAAGGTGGAGTACCACTGACCTACACAGTCAAATCCAAGTGTTAATTTAACACTCAAGTGTGTAAAATGGAACCAAATGGACCTGTAATACTAATAATGTTGGGGATTCAGGGTACTTCACTATAAAATATATTAGACTGATAATACATTTTCTGTTAGTACTTCTACACAGTTTATTCATAAACTATAGAATCACCACGTTTAATACATCTCAAAAGGTTTCACTGAGCAATTACATTCATTGTCTCCGCCGTAGGTGGAGAGTATGTTTTCGCTTCGTCCCGCCGTGTGTGAGCAAACATTGTTAGCCAAGCTAACATTGGTCAAGCTCCACGTGACACGTGTCAATATGTTGACACCAATGCCTTTGATTGGCTAGAGGGACGCATGACGAAATAAAATCCTATAAATAGGTGTGTCACTTCAAAAAGCCGTTTACGTTTTTTGAAGTGAGGTAAGACAGGATCAATCAGTCTTGATTGGAACAGTACCTTCCAGTCCAAATCACCCGTCCGTGCGTGTGTGTGTCCCTCTGAGAACACCTAACATTGGTCAAGCAAAGGCGCAGAAGGCCAAAGCTAAGAAAGCATACTCATCTACAACAGTAACACAGAAGAGGACTATAGAGTTGAATTGATCCCACAACAAGGCCGAAGTCTTAATACTGTAACAATTGGCCGCCTTGATCAAATACATTATGTAGCACTAGAGACAACTGACATAGATCAAACACACCAATCAACTGCTGAAACTGTTCAAGACAATGAAGATGAAGACGACAGACAAGCATTTGAACAAACCAGTCAATTACGACGACTCCCATATGACACATTGCTTCAAGAAGAACATCTTTTAGATGCAGACACTACATATTCAGTCGCCCCTGCAGAACACCAAAAACCACGCGCATTCTTCCAAGACGACCCATTCTACCAAGACGATAATAGCACGGGTCTGCTGGCGGAGACTTGTGCTCCGAGGAGCACATTTTCTAGTTATCTTTTTTTTAAGGTAAATAGGCTGTTGCATGATTTTTTTGTTTTATTGTGCTGTTTTCTAGTAACCAACCATATGATATTCTTTTACATTAGATTGTATATTTAATATACAATGTAAACTAATAGTTAACATTTGTTGCATTGATCTCTTTGTGTGTCTTGAGCTGTAACCCTGTAACATGAATGATCCTCTGATTGACTATCCTGTCCTTACAAATAGGACATAGTTGTTACAGTATGTTTTTACTTTTCATAGCAGACTGAGGATGCTTTGTGTAACCAAAACATGTATCTGTTCCCACTTTAAACCCTTTTTGTCTGCACTTTCTTATTTTTGTCTCACTATGGATCATTAAAGAATAATATTTTTGCATAAGCCAAACCTCTGTGGACATTCACTTTGTGTTGGTGTGTGAGTGTTTCTTTAGTATTCTTAGTGTGTTGAGTGACAGGAAGCTGAGGGTAGACAGACATACAACACATGAATATGACTGGAAACAAACCAGAGACATTTTCCTCTCTGACTATTTATCAACCAGTGACTCTTCACATTCATTATCTTCAGACATGTTCTTCTGTGATAAAAATCATTTTCCAATATGAAAGGGATGGGGAACGTTCATATGTATACATTTTGATATCTTAATCGTTCCTGGCTTATCGATATGATTCCTTATCGATCCCACCATTGATTATTTTCTATTATTGGTAGTCGTTTGCAAATTGATGGTAATCTAGGGCACTTTATCACTTTCATAACATTTTCGCATAGTGACCTTTTAGATCTTCTATTTCGCGTTTTTAGATGTATTTTGAAAGTATACACTTATTGCATATAGTCGATGACCTGTTCTGGCCATAGTACATTATTAATTTAGATAATTGGTACTGGTCATTGTTAGTCATTTCTTTGTATATTTACGTTATTATTTTATTTTAGGAAAACCTAAAAGGCAAACAGATTTTTTGCCCTGACCCAAAAACACAATTAAATCATTTATCGCAATTATTTGTATGACGATTAATTGTCATCTAAACTTTCATGATTGGGACAGCTCTGTGAGGCTTACATTGTTAAGTACTTTTAACAGTCACGGTCCACACTGAGATTATATAAAAAAATTGCTTTATCTTTCAGTTACCTCTATTATTTCCTTTGTATAATAAAATGTCTCATCCAACTAATTAGATATTTGTGCATATGGTATACGTGTATGTGTATTTTAGATTCAGGTTGAAAGTGTGTGCGTGTGCGCGATGTGTGAGGAACTCTGCGTGCGTGTGTATGAGAGGTATACTGTAATTACAGTAGACATCGTACGTGGGGACCAAAGGTCCCAACAAGTATAGTAAGACATCCAATCCAATCCACTTTAATAATAGAGCACATTTAAAACAACAGCCTTGAACCAGAGTGATGTGCACTCAGTAAAAATACTAAAATAAGGCTATAACTTAACTTACAATTAAAACAATAAAAAAGGGTAAAATACCACGAGAAAAGTATGAATCACACAAAATTTATTAAATGTAAAAAAAAGAAGTGATAAATGACAGAAAAAAACACAGTATAGACACAGTCTCTTTAAAATATAATAACTCAGTCTGTATTTTTTATTTATTTATTTTTTCTAAATTTTTATCCCACGATTTTGTAACCCCTATTTTTTCACCCTAGTGCCAATGCCTAAGCGTGTAATCCTGGGCACTACCTTCCCTCTGCCAACCTAGGGAGGCCAGGGCCGAGCTCATGCCTCCTTCAATGCATGAGAGCCGTCTGACCTTCTTATCACCTGACAGGGGAGAGTTTCCCTGGTTGGACGTAGCGCGTGGAAGGAACACGTTATTCCAACCAGTTCCCTTCCCCTCCATCAGGCGCCCCGGCTAGCCAGGGGGAGGCAGTATAGTGACCAGGATTACTGCATGTTGTTTGTGAGGGTACCTACCCTAGGAGACACGGGGAGAACATGCAAACTCCACACAGAAAGGCCCTTTCGCCAACCCCACCTAGGGTGTGGGCACTAACTAACTCAGTCTGTATTAAAAGCTAAGGAGTATCCGTGAGTTTTCAGACGTGATTTAAAGACTGATAAGGTTTGAGCCATCCTAACATCGGATGGAAGATCGTTCCACAGTTTGGGGGCTACAGTGGAGATTAGAGAACGATCGACCCCCCCTGGTCTTCAGCCTTGTATAGCTCTGCACCGCACCGACATTGGCGACGGTAGCCAGGCCTTGGAAAGCGTCTGTTGCCGAAAATCTGTTGCTGAGGTGGGCGGTGTGGACGCTGTTGTGTCAGGCCATAAGTTGTAGGCAAGCGTCGAAAGCCGACCAAACTTGCTCGGTCGGCTACCGACAGCTACTGCCCGTCGGGCCGTCGGTAGATGCGGGGTGGTGAAGAGAAGGGGGGTTAAAGGCTCAGTAGAGCTCCCTGAAAACACCCTAAAGGAAAGAAAGATTGAGCAACTATGTTCTATTTTCCATGACTAAATCTAATCATCGTTTATAACCAAGCTATCAAAAACACAGTCGGGCGTGATTTTTTTTCCTCCTCTGGGAGTGTAACCAAATGAACCCGTGACAGCTGTGAGGGTCCATTTTGTGGCCTCTCGGGGATATAAAAACACCCAAAACGTCTCTTTTAAGAGCCACCCGCTATTTACTGTTCAACATAATTCCTGCTATATTGTTTATGAGCAGCTGCTTCCGTAATGTGGGTTGCCTTTCCTGTGTTGCTGGTTCCCGAAACGTTTCTCTCTCTCCCGCTATCTTGTTAATTTTGGTACGACCCACTGTGGCTACGACATATCAAATCACTCAGGATTAAAACATTGCCTTTAACCAGGGGTGAAAGAAGGTGAAAGCAGCCGCTGGTTCCCATCAAGGGGCGCTTTAAATCACAATGAAAGATAAACGTGTAGTTTGGGGAGGCAGGTGTCTTTCCTGTACAGACTGTGAAGAATATGAGCCTATACTACATCTACGACTAGCGCAAAAATGCTCTGTCTTGTTGTTTTTGGTCAAGCTGCTGTCTCAACTTCTGTCCCGGGGCACTGCAGGGCAGGCTCCTGCAGACTACTGCCACCTCCTGGTATGGAGAATTATTGTGTGTGATTTCTTCTGACACATGCTCACAACAAAGTGCCGTCGGCCGACCGTTTTCAATAGTTTGTGCGGTGTGGCGACCAGAACCTTTGGACACCTGATAATACGACATCATCCGACGTCGGACCCGACTGCCAGCTCTGGTGTAGTCTGAAGTAGCCTGGTTGGTGGAAAACCACCTAAAGACCTTGTGGGGTTTTTGACTATTTAAACATTAAAAGACAAACATTAAAATCTTAAACTGGATCCTATGATGAACAGGGAGCCAGTGGAGGGAGGCAAGAATCGGGGAGATGTGCTCATACTTCTGCGTCCCTGTTAAAGAGCAGCAGAGTTTTGCACTAACTTTAGCCGTGACAGGCAGGCTTGGCTAATGCCAGCATAAAGTGCATTACAGCAGTGGTTTTCATGTCAAGGACACCAAAAATGATATGTATTTGGCTGCGGACCCCCATCTGAAAAATGTTTTCAGATGGGAATATTTGTGTGAAAAAATGTATACATCCAAAATTATAAAAAATGTTCCTAACACAATTTTTTCAAAAATGCTCATACATAGCAGATGTACAAGCTTGCAGCGTGGCACGAAATGACGCGCTATGAGCTTGTATATCTGCTATTTTTGAATAGCCAATGTACAAGCATGGATAGAGTGGTTAAAATAATTATGATGCTGTATTAACCCATTTTGCTGGGAACCCCCTGGTACGTAAAATGTAAAAAGTTTAGGGCCATCCACACTTTTAAGTCCATAAGACAATCTAGCAATATGTTTAGAGAGCATTTGTATTGCGTGTCCATACATGTTTTTCCATAAATACCCTCTGATGAAGACATCACATACAGTACCTGTTTGATAATATCCATGCCTCGTGTGTGTGTGTGTGTGTGTGTGTGTGTGTGTGTGTGTGTGTGTGTGTGTGTGTGTGTGTGTGTGTGTGTGTGTGTGTGTGTGTGTGTGTGTGTGTGTGTGTGTGTGTGTGTGTGTGTGTGTGTGTGTGTGTAATTGCAATTACACACACACACAAGCGCGCCTTGCAATAATTCAGTAGTGTCATAGCTCTGCCCCTTGCCAGACTACTCTGAGAGAAACCAGGACACAGAGAGGTTGTTATTCTGCCTCTCCTCACTGATGACACACAGAGACGGACGCTAAGATTCACCTTCAGGGCCTAGACCGCTAGCGTAGCGGTCCAGGCACCTTGGCTCAATGTAGCCTGACAGCGCGTCGCGGGTTCGAGTCCCGATCCAGACGGCCTTTGCTGAATGTCACTCCCCATCTCTCTCCCCATTTCCCCCACCCCCAAAAAAAGAAGATTCACCTTCAGATCAAACACAACTTCCAGTGTAGAGTAATCCATTATTATGATGTAACGGTGGCGTTTGTATTGGCATGTTACCTGCACATGAAGCCTTCTAGCGCCTTTATGTATCTTATTTTCAGAATGTTTCAGGATATTTAGTCATAATAAGTGCAAATATATGCAATTGTAAGAACTACAGCTGTGACGACGCTGTTGAAATCAGGGGACTTCGCACATGAGAGTATTGAGAGTGTTGATTGATTAGTTCAGAAAAGGACAGTAGCCACTGTTATAGACAGTGCTGGAGCCTGAGTTGCGTCATCTAAGACAGTACACAAGTCACATGATTAATCAACAGAGGGTTACATCCACATGGGTAGACCAAACCCATATAAATAGAGTGGATGCTCATTGCTCACTAAGCAGTACGAAGTGTCCTGCAGGCATCAGTGTTACTACTGTAGTTACCAGGGTGTTATTGCTGTGTTCGTCATTTTCCATTGCGAGCTCTGAGAGACTGACGGTAAGAATTGTGAGAGCTTACACGACGATAAATGTATGTATTTTTGATATGTTTTACAGTTTTGTGTGTATATTTCATGTCAGAATTGAGAGTGTGTACATGACGATAAATGTATCTATTTCTGATATGTTTGACAGTTTTGTGTGTATATTTCATGTCAGTAATTTGTTGTTGTGTTGTTGTTTGTGTTTCCTTTCTTAGGTTTATAACCTACTGACCCATAAGTGTTCGAGTATGTTTGTATTGTAATGTTAGTATAATAAAATCATCAAAGACACAGGTATATCTAATTAGTTGCATTGCTTGTGTGACTGGCTAGATAATTGTACAGGGAGGGGGGACAGACTGTCTGTCCACAGCAACAGGAGGGAATACTGACCCAGACCACTTTAACCTGCTGCTTACGCTGCTGGACTTTAACAAGAACCAGGATTCAAAGTGAAAGTAAATTTCAGGGAACATTCTAGAGGAGAGAGTGTTACCACCACTGACTGGCTGATTTGAGGAGAGTTTCTGTACCAAATGGCTTCCAAGTTGTCTCGCCCTGAAGAGAATTATTGCTGTGCTGTGTGTTGTGACATCTTTAAAAATCCTGTTGTCCTGTCCTGTAGCCACAGCTTCTGTAAATACTGTCTGCAGGAATGGTGGAGAGAGAAGGTAATAAAGGAATGTCCAGTTTGTAAGGAGAGACATTCAGGCGATCCTCCCAGAAACCTGGCTCTGAAGAACGTATGTGAGGCCTTCATGCAGGAGAGCCATCTGAGAGCTTCAACAGGGTCTGAGGTTCTCTGCAGTCTGCATGCTGAGAAAATCAAACTGTTCTGTCTGGAATGTCATCAGCCAGTGTGTCTTGTGTGTCGAGATTCAAAAAAACACACCGACCACAGATTCAGACCCATCGATGAAGCTGCACTTGATCACAAGGAGGAAGTCAGGAAATCATTGAAGCCTTTGCAGGAGAAACTGAAGGTCTTTAATACATGTAAAAAAAAATATGATCAAACAGCAGCACACATTCAGTTCCAGACCCAGCACACAGAGATGCAGATTAAGAAACAGTTTAAGAAGATGCATCAGTTTCTACATGAGGAAGAGGAGGCTAAGATTGGTGCATTGAGGGAGGAAGAGCAACAGAAGAGTCAGATGATGAAGGAGAAGACTGAGGGTCTAAACAGAGACATATCAACTCTTTCAAATACAATCAAAGCCATAGAGGAGGAGCTGAGAGCTGAACACATCTCATTCCTGCAGAACTTCAAGACCAAAATGCGAAGAGTCCAGTTCACACTGCAGGACCCACAGCCTGTCTCAGGAGCACTGATAGATGTGACCAAACACCTGGACAACCTGACCTTCAGAGTCTGGGACAAGATGAAGGACATTGTCTCCTACACTCCTGTCATTCTGGACCCCAACACTGCCCATCCAGGCCTCATCCTGTCTGATGATCTGACCAGTTTGAGACTCAGAGGGAAACAGCAGCTTCCTGACAACCCTGAGAGGTTTGACCACCATTACTTGGTCCTGGGTTCTGAGGGCTTTAACTCAGGGACTCACAGCTGGGATGTTGAGGTTGGAGACAATGCAGCCTGGTCAGTAGGTGTGTTAGCAGAGTCCTTTCAGAGGAAGGGAGACAGAGCGGGTCAATTCTGGAGAATAATGTTAGATAAAGGTACATACACAGCTGGCAGTTACTCACCAGGGTCAGTCACTGATCTCTCAGTGAAGCAGAAACCCCAGAGGATCAGAGTCCAACTGGACTGGAAAAGAGGAAAACTGTACTTCTCTGATCCTGATACTAACACACACCTACACACCTTCACACACACTTTCACTGACACTCTCTTTCCATTCATTTACACTGGTCAGATTGGTGGTTCTCTGAAGATATTACCAGGGAAGGTCAGTGTAACACTGGAAAATGTAACTAGACATGATGATGATGACGATGGTGATGATGATGACGATGATGACTATGATGATGATGATTGTGACGATGATGATGATGATGATGATGATGATGATGAATATAATGGTGGTGATTAGTATTATCATTATATTCAGGAAGAGATAATATGATTGTGTTCAATGTGTTGTGGTCGAGGACGGTCAATCATAATCATCAGTCCTTTTCAACCTGTCGGCCTGTGATGATATTGATTGCAAGTGGGCCCTCAAGTAATTGGCAAAACACAAAGATGTTATTGATAATATAATATTAATTAAAAAAAAGGAAAGTAAAAGCAATTTCATGGTATTTTTTCTTTAAAAAAAAAAGTTTTCATTGTGGAACTGACAAATAAGAACTTAATATTATGTTAGTTCTTTTGATCCAAGCCTGAAGGAACACAATCGATTTATTGATCATTAAAATAAACTTGCTCTGAAAATGCATGCGGCCCACCCATCTGACCGCTTAACACGGCAGCCTTTAATATATTCAAGATTTTTAAAGTATGATCTGGCGCTGATCCAGAAAAGGTTGAGAGCCACTGACCTACACAGTAAAATTCAAGTGTTAATTAACTCAGAAGAGTTTAAAATGGAACCAAATGAACCCTGTGATCCATAACATGACATAAATATAATCTACAAAATCCGAGTGTGAATTTAACTTTGAAGAGTGTAAAACATGGAACCAAATGGACCTGTAATAGTAATAATGTTGGGGGAGTCGGGATACTTTACTATAATAATATGATATTTTTACAGTTTTTCTTCTACACACTTTACTTTAAAATATAGAATCACCACGTTGGATACATCTCAAAAGCATTTTAATTCATGATCCTTTCTTTGGGTAATTTTTATATGATTTATTGTATTGTATTGTATTGTGCTGTTTTCTAGTAACCAATCATGGTGATGTTCTTTAACATTAGATTGGATATTAGTCTACATTTGTTGCATATTAATCTCTGTATGTGTTATGATAACATGAATGATCCTCTGATTGACTATCTTGTCTCTACTAATAGGACAATGGTGTGTTTTAGCTTTTCATGGCAGACTGCGGATTCTTTTTGTAACCGAAACATCTGTCCCTTTTTGGTAAGACTTTCTCACTATGGATCATTAAAGAATAATATTCTGCCAAACCTCTGTGGACATTCACTTTGTTATGTTGGTGTGTGAGTGTTCCTTTTGTCTAGTGCGTTGAGTGACAGGAAGCTGAGGGTAGAAAGACAATACAACACATGACTCTGACTGGAATCAAACCAGAGACATTTTCCTCTCTGACTATTTACCAACTAGTGACCTCTTCGCCAACCAATGCACCACATTCATTATGTTTTGACATAACATTTGTCTGAGATACAATCATTCTGTAATATGTTAGGGATGGGGAACGTACATTATTATTGTGCTTATTGATTAGATTCATTATTCATTATCAATACCACTATTGATGCTTTTCTATTATTGGTAGTTGTTGGCAAATTGATGCTAATCTGGGGCACTTTTAACCTGGCTCTGCCAGATAAAAGAAGCTTGCGACACACATTTTGTTTCACAGGTAGTGAAACTCAATACCGCCCTCATCTGGCAGGTCAGGTTAGGGCACTTTATCACTTTCGTTACTTTTTCGAGTTGTGACTTTTTAAATCAGCTAATTCTGCTTTTAAAAATGTTATTTTGAAAGTAAAAATCGAGCTGATCTGCTACTTTTGATACTAGGGCATTCATTTACAAAAAAAAAATAACACAAAAAGTTAAAATATGGAGATAAGAGGTTTTTGCAATGATATATGACCTTTTGGATGGATGGATGGACCTGTCTAACTTGACTTTAGGGGGGACAATTTTGAGGTCCCAGTGAGGGAATTTATGTCAAATAAGGATTTTTAGAACTTAGGATTCAGGTTCAGGTTACGTCAGAATTTGCATTGTGTGTCCATACTGTACCTGTTTTCGCATAAATACCCTCTGATGAAGAAATCACACGGCATACCTGTTTGATAACATACCTGTGTGTGTGTGTGTGTGTGTGTTGCAACAGTTCAATAGTGTGTCATAGCTCCACCCCTTGCCACACTCATCTGATGAGTGATAGCCTACAGGTTATTTTGTCTCTCCTCACTGACAACACACAGAGACAGACAATAAGATTCACCTTCAGATCAAACACAACTTCCAGTGAGAGAGGACAGACTCTCTGTCCACAGCTACAGGAGGGAATACTGACCTTTTTGGCCATAATACATTATTAGTTTTGATTATTGATATCGGTCATTGTCAGTCATTTCTTTGTATATTTCTTTGTTTTATGTCATATCATTTTTTTTTAAAGCCTAAAAGGAAATAGATGTTTTTATTTATGTTCCAAAGTTCAGCGCCAAAAACAACTAAATCGTTAATCACAATTATTTGTATGACAATTAATTGTCACCTAAACTTTCATGATCGGGACAGCCCTAGTAAGGTGTACATTATTAAGAGCTTTTAACAGTCAAAGTCCACGCTGAGATTATTGCGGTTGTGTTGTATGTTGTGTACTACCGTATGACATGTGATTCAAGCTGTTCCTCTATTGGTGTCATTTTGGGACCCAATGACTGGGTGGCAACCCTCGGTGACAGTGATTTATTCTGGCTCTGGAATGGAAGGCTGATGTGAATCTACAGTGTGTCTGTTGTGTTGTGGTTGTTGTAACATTATGTGTATGTGGCTCTTGGTCACTTCAATTATCCTACAGTATGTGTGAGTTTGCTACTTCCTTTCAAGTTCAAGCTAGAGGTTTTTTTCTTCATTTCCTTCTATTCCAAATCTTATTTGGAATTGAAGACATGATTTGGACAGTATGTCTGGCTACTGTTGGAGTTTGTGAGCCGTGACGGGGTGACTGTAATCAGGCACATGCACACATACCTGTAGACATCACAGGGGGCTTCAGCCCCTGCACTTTTACCTGTCTGTAAAAAGTGCCCTCTCTCCATACCATGAATGCAGCATTTACTATGGTGAAAGAAATGCAACCATGCCGTACCCGAAGGCAGCATTCCAGAGAATTGCCTTTTCCTTTTCCTTATGTTGAAAGAACTGCCGCCCTGTGTAGAAATCCATGCTGTACGCCACATCTCCACTAAAGGCTTTATTATACATAGTTGAGTGCGGCGTTGCACACCGATCATAACTGATCTACAAGGCAAGCTCACAATGTGTCACAGTGCGACATGTTGTAAGCTTGTAGATCAGCTATGGTCAGTCTATAAATGAAAATACATAAATACAAAATCAGGCAAAAGTGCAATTTTAGACATTTCAGTCCCTCTAATATTCGCTACATGTGCCTGGCTGTAATCATTTTGGCTTGGTGGCAACAACACCTCTGTCAATGTAGTCTTTTTCCTATGACCTGTTGTACCTCTCTGAGCCTTCAATATCACTGTCACTATACTTTGAATGGTCTATTTTTCAAGTGTATTATGCGTATGTGAAATATTCTCCCTCAGGGGTCATCATCACCATGCCAGCTTGTGATGGACACGTTCATAAATCTTACATTTTTGCCACGTACACAAATTAAGTGTTCAATAATATTACCAGAAATACATAGGCTTGTATAAATGTGCCTAATAGTGTCTTTACCAATGTACTTCACATTTTGAAACGATAGTATTCTGCATTAACCACTGAGCCACTAACCCACAGTAAAACTACATTATTTTGAAAAAAAGCGAATCTACAAGCTCACAGCACAACACATCGCGACATGCTGTGTTGTGAGCTTGTACATTTGCTATTTTTGAATCATTTTAGAAATTGTTCAAATTTCTTTTTTAGTATTTAGTTTTGCCTATAATGGCATGGAGACAATTGAGATGTCTCACATTACATGAGGAAAAGGGCCACTTAGGCCATGCAGATAATTATAGATTTTTATGGTAATTTTACGGGTTGGGGGTGCTCCCCCCTGGCTCCAGTGAGCTTGTAGATTAGCTATTTCCGATGGTTTACGGCTGTGTTACCTACCTTATGCTGCTGCTGCAGGAGCCCACAACTAGTTTGATGCAAGGGTATAACTTTTTATCAGAGCTGTGCAAAGTTTTTAGGTTGGAGGCCATGTTGATTGCGGTCAGACCCCCAGGCTGTGGATCGAGGGTTTCCGTGGATTTTGGCAGTGCAGTGTTATATTGTATTTGCTATTGTTATTATTGGACACTTTGGAACACTTTCATCTCGATTGATGAAAATCTGATTTACTTGGCAGCAAACAGCTCCTTTTCAACAGATGACATGCCATCTGTTTCATTGTTTCATTGTCTGACCTCACCTCATACACTCCATTAATCCATTGTCTTTCAGAAAAAGTTAAATGTTTTGATTGAACCAGAGCATATGAGCAGAGCGGGACGATTTTTTACGTAGCGGGAGCGGGTTTAAGTCCATAAGACAATCTAGCAATATGTTTAGAGAGCATTTGTATTGCGTGTCCATACATGTTTTTCCATAAATACCCTCTGATGAAGACATCACATACAGTACCTGTTTGATAATATCCATGCCTCGTGTGTGTGTGTGTGTGTGTGTGTGTGTGTGTGTGTGTGTGTGTGTGTGTGTGTGTGTGTGTGTGTGTGTGTGTGTGTGTGTGTGTGTGTGTGTGTGTGTGTGTGTGTGTGTGTGTGTGTGTGTGTGTGTAATTGCAATTACACACACACACAAGCGCGCCTTGCAATAATTCAGTAGTGTCATAGCTCTGCCCCTTGCCAGACTACTCTGAGAGAAACCAGGACACAGAGAGGTTGTTATTCTGCCTCTCCTCACTGATGACACACAGAGACGGACGCTAAGATTCACCTTCAGGGCCTAGACCGCTAGCGTAGCGGTCCAGGCACCTTGGCTCAATGTAGCCTGACAGCGCGTCGCGGGTTCGAGTCCCGATCCAGACGGCCTTTGCTGAATGTCACTCCCCATCTCTCTCCCCATTTCCCCCACCCCCAAAAAAAGAAGATTCACCTTCAGATCAAACACAACTTCCAGTGTAGAGTAATCCATTATTATGATGTAACGGTGGCGTTTGTATTGGCATGTTACCTGCACATGAAGCCTTCTAGCGCCTTTATGTATCTTATTTTCAGAATGTTTCAGGATATTTAGTCATAATAAGTGCAAATATATGCAATTGTAAGAACTACAGCTGTGACGACGCTGTTGAAATCAGGGGACTTCGCACATGAGAGTATTGAGAGTGTTGATTGATTAGTTCAGAAAAGGACAGTAGCCACTGTTATAGACAGTGCTGGAGCCTGAGTTGCGTCATCTAAGACAGTACACAAGTCACATGATTAATCAACAGAGGGTTACATCCACATGGGTAGACCAAACCCATATAAATAGAGTGGATGCTCATTGCTCACTAAGCAGTACGAAGTGTCCTGCAGGCATCAGTGTTACTACTGTAGTTACCAGGGTGTTATTGCTGTGTTCGTCATTTTCCATTGCGAGCTCTGAGAGACTGACGGTAAGAATTGTGAGAGCTTACACGACGATAAATGTATGTATTTTTGATATGTTTTACAGTTTTGTGTGTATATTTCATGTCAGAATTGAGAGTGTGTACATGACGATAAATGTATCTATTTCTGATATGTTTGACAGTTTTGTGTGTATATTTCATGTCAGTAATTTGTTGTTGTGTTGTTGTTTGTGTTTCCTTTCTTAGGTTTATAACCTACTGACCCATAAGTGTTCGAGTATGTTTGTATTGTAATGTTAGTATAATAAAATCATCAAAGACACAGGTATATCTAATTAGTTGCATTGCTTGTGTGACTGGCTAGATAATTGTACAGGGAGGGGGGACAGACTGTCTGTCCACAGCAACAGGAGGGAATACTGACCCAGACCACTTTAACCTGCTGCTTACACTGCTGGACTTTAACAAGAACCAGGATTCAAAGTGAAAGTAAATTTCAGGGAACATTCTAGAGGAGAGAGTGTTACCACCACTGACTGGCTGATTTGAGGAGAGTTTCTGTACCAAATGGCTTCCAAGTTGTCTCGCCCTGAAGAGAATTATTGCTGTGCTGTGTGTTGTGACATCTTTAAAAATCCTGTTGTCCTGTCCTGTAGCCACAGCTTCTGTAAATACTGTCTGCAGGAATGGTGGAGAGAGAAGGTAATAAAGGAATGTCCAGTTTGTAAGGAGAGACATTCAGGCGATCCTCCCAGAAACCTGGCTCTGAAGAACGTATGTGAGGCCTTCATGCAGGAGAGCCATCTGAGAGCTTCAACAGGGTCTGAGGTTCTCTGCAGTCTGCATGCTGAGAAAATCAAACTGTTCTGTCTGGAATGTCATCAGCCAGTGTGTCTTGTGTGTCGAGATTCAAAAAAACACACCGACCACAGATTCAGACCCATCGATGAAGCTGCACTTGATCACAAGGAGGAAGTCAGGAAATCATTGAAGCCTTTGCAGGAGAAACTGAAGGTCTTTAATACATGTAAAAAAAAATATGATCAAACAGCAGCACACATTCAGTTCCAGACCCAGCACACAGAGATGCAGATTAAGAAACAGTTTAAGAAGATGCATCAGTTTCTACATGAGGAAGAGGAGGCTAAGATTGGTGCATTGAGGGAGGAAGAGCAACAGAAGAGTCAGATGATGAAGGAGAAGACTGAGGGTCTAAACAGAGACATATCAACTCTTTCAAATACAATCAAAGCCATAGAGGAGGAGCTGAGAGCTGAACACATCTCATTCCTGCAGAACTTCAAGACCAAAATGCGAAGAGTCCAGTTCACACTGCAGGACCCACAGCCTGTCTCAGGAGCACTGATAGATGTGACCAAACACCTGGACAACCTGACCTTCAGAGTCTGGGACAAGATGAAGGACATTGTCTCCTACACTCCTGTCATTCTGGACCCCAACACTGCCCATCCAGGCCTCATCCTGTCTGATGATCTGACCAGTTTGAGACTCAGAGGGAAACAGCAGCTTCCTGACAACCCTGAGAGGTTTGACCACCATTACTTGGTCCTGGGTTCTGAGGGCTTTAACTCAGGGACTCACAGCTGGGATGTTGAGGTTGGAGACAATGCAGCCTGGTCAGTAGGTGTGTTAGCAGAGTCCTTTCAGAGGAAGGGAGACAGAGCGGGTCAATTCTGGAGAATAATGTTAGATAAAGGTACATACACAGCTGGCAGTTACTCACCAGGGTCAGTCACTGATCTCTCAGTGAAGCAGAAACCCCAGAGGATCAGAGTCCAACTGGACTGGAAAAGAGGAAAACTGTACTTCTCTGATCCTGATACTAACACACACCTACACACCTTCACACACACTTTCACTGACACTCTCTTTCCATTCATTTACACTGGTCAGATTGGTGGTTCTCTGAAGATATTACCAGGGAAGGTCAGTGTAACACTGGAAAATGTAACTAGACATGATGATGATGATGATGACGATGATGACTATGATGATGATGATTGTGACGATGATGATGATGATGATGATGATGATGAATATAATGGTGGTGATTAGTATTATCATTATATTCAGGAAGAGATAATATGATTGTGTTCAATGTGTTGTGGTCGAGGACGGTCAATCATAATCATCAGTCCTTTTCAACCTGTCGGCCTGTGATGATATTGATTGCAAGTGGGCCCTCAAGTAATTGGCAAAACACAAAGATGTTATTGATAATATAATATTAATTAAAAAAAAGGAAAGTAAAAGCAATTTCATGGTATTTTTTCTTTAAAAAAAAAAGTTTTCATTGTGGAACTGACAAATAAGAACTTAATATTATGTTAGTTCTTTTGATCCAAGCCTGAAGGAACACAATCGATTTATTGATCATTAAAATAAACTTGCTCTGAAAATGCATGCGGCCCACCCATCTGACCGCTTAACACGGCAGCCTTTAATATATTCAAGATTTTTAAAGTATGATCTGGCGCTGATCCAGAAAAGGTTGAGAGCCACTGACCTACACAGTAAAATTCAAGTGTTAATTAACTCAGAAGAGTTTAAAATGGAACCAAATGAACCCTGTGATCCATAACATGACATAAATATAATCTACAAAATCCGAGTGTGAATTTAACTTTGAAGAGTGTAAAACATGGAACCAAATGGACCTGTAATAGTAATAATGTTGGGGGAGTCGGGATACTTTACTATAATAATATGATATTTTTACAGTTTTTCTTCTACACACTTTACTTTAAAATATAGAATCACCACGTTGGATACATCTCAAAAGCATTTTAATTCATGATCCTTTCTTTGGGTAATTTTTATATGATTTATTGTATTGTATTGTATTGTGCTGTTTTCTAGTAACCAATCATGGTGATGTTCTTTAACATTAGATTGGATATTAGTCTACATTTGTTGCATATTAATCTCTGTATGTGTTATGATAACATGAATGATCCTCTGATTGACTATCTTGTCTCTACTAATAGGACAATGGTGTGTTTTAGCTTTTCATGGCAGACTGCGGATTCTTTTTGTAACCGAAACATCTGTCCCTTTTTGGTAAGACTTTCTCACTATGGATCATTAAAGAATAATATTCTGCCAAACCTCTGTGGACATTCACTTTGTTATGTTGGTGTGTGAGTGTTCCTTTTGTCTAGTGCGTTGAGTGACAGGAAGCTGAGGGTAGAAAGACAATACAACACATGACTCTGACTGGAATCAAACCAGAGACATTTTCCTCTCTGACTATTTACCAACTAGTGACCTCTTCGCCAACCAATGCACCACATTCATTATGTTTTGACATAACATTTGTCTGAGATACAATCATTCTGTAATATGTTAGGGATGGGGAACGTACATTATTATTGTGCTTATTGATTAGATTCATTATTCATTATCAATACCACTATTGATGCTTTTCTATTATTGGTAGTTGTTGGCAAATTGATGCTAATCTGGGGCACTTTTAACCTGGCTCTGCCAGATAAAAGAAGCTTGCGACACACATTTTGTTTCACAGGTAGTGAAACTCAATACCGCCCTCATCTGGCAGGTCAGGTTAGGGCACTTTATCACTTTCGTTACTTTTTCGAGTTGTGACTTTTTAAATCAGCTAATTCTGCTTTTAAAAATGTTATTTTGAAAGTAAAAATCGAGCTGATCTGCTACTTTTGATACTAGGGCATTCATTTACAAAAAAAAAATAACACAAAAAGTTAAAATATGGAGATAAGAGGTTTTTGCAATGATATATGACCTTTTGGATGGATGGATGGACCTGTCTAACTTGACTTTAGGGGGGACAATTTTGAGGTCCCAGTGAGGGAATTTATGTCAAATAAGGATTTTTAGAACTTAGGATTCAGGTTCAGGTTACGTCAGAATTTGCATTGTGTGTCCATACTGTACCTGTTTTCGCATAAATACCCTCTGATGAAGAAATCACACGGCATACTTGTTTGATAACATACCTGTGTGTGTGTGTGTGTGTGTGTTGCAACAGTTCAATAGTGTGTCATAGCTCCACCCCTTGCCACACTCATCTGATGAGTGATAGCCTACAGGTTATTTTGTCTCTCCTCACTGACAACACACAGAGACAGACAATAAGATTCACCCTCAGATCAAACACAACTTCCAGTGAGAGAGGACAGACTCTCTGTCCACAGCTACAGGAGGGAATACTGACCTTTTTGGCCATAATACATTATTAGTTTTGATTATTGATATCGGTCATTGTCAGTCATTTCTTTGTATATTTCTTTGTTTTATGTCATATCATTTTTTTTTAAAGCCTAAAAGGAAATAGATGTTTTTATTTATGTTCCAAAGTTCAGCGCCAAAAACAACTAAATCGTTAATCACAATTATTTGTATGACAATTAATTGTCGCCTAAACTTTCATGATCGGGACAGCCCTAGTAAGGTGTACATTATTAAGAGCTTTTAACAGTCAAAGTCCACACTGAGATTATTGCGGTTGTGTTGTATGTTGTGTACTACCGTATGACATGTGATTCAAGCTGTTCCTCTATTGGTGTCATTTTGGGACCCAACGACTGGGTGGCAACCCTCGGTGACAGTGATTTATTCTGGCTCTGGAATGGAAGGCTGATGTGAATCTACAGTGTGTCTGTTGTGTTGTGGTTGTTGTTGAAGGTAGTGAGTTGTGACATTATGTGTATGTGGCTCTTGGTCACTCATTTCCTTCTATTCCAAATCTTATTTGGAATTGAAGACATGATTTGGACAGTATGTCTGGCTACTGTTGGAGTTTGTGAGCCGTGACGGGGTGGCTGTAATCAGGCACATGCACACATACCTGTAGACATCACAGGGGGCTTCAGCCCCTGCACTTTTACCTGTCTGTAAAAAGTGCCCTCTCTCCAGACCATGAATGCAGCATTTACTATGGTGAAAGAAATGCAACCATGCCGTACCCGAAGGCAGCATTCCAGAGAATTGCCTTTTCCTTTTCCTTATGTTGAAAGAACTGCCCGCCCTGTGTAGAAATCCATGCTGTACGCCACATCTCCACTAAAGGCTTTATTATACATAGTTGAGTGCAGCGTTGCACACCGATCATAACTGATCTACAAGGCAAGCTCACAATGTGTCACAGTGCGACATGTTGTAAGCTTGTAGATCAGCTATGGTCAGTCTATAAATGAAAATACATAAATACAAAATCAGGCAAAAGTGCAATTTTAGACATATCAGTCCCTCTAATATTCTCTACATATCCCTGGCTGTAATCATTTTGGCTTGGTGGCAACAACACCTCTGTCAATGTAGTCTTTTTCCTATGACCTGTACCTCTCTGAGCCTTCACTACACTATCACTATACTTTCAATGGTCTATTTTTCAAGTGTATTATGCGTATGTGGAATATTCTCCCTCAGGGGTCATCATCACCATGCCAGCTTGTGATGGACACGTTCATAAATCTTACATTTTTGCCACGTACACAAATTAAGTGTTAATGTCAATAATATTACCAGAAATACATAGGCTTGTATAAATGTGCCTAATAGTGTCTTTACCAATGTACTTCACATTTTGAAACGATAGTATTCTGCATTAACCACTGAGCAACTAACCCCCAGTAAAACTACATTATTTTTGAAAAAAGCTAATCTACAAGCTCACAGCACAACACATCGCAACATGCTGTGTTGTGAGCTTGTACATTTGCTATTTTTGAATCATTTTAGAAATTGTTCAAATTTCTTTTTTTGTTTTTTTTGCCTATAATGGCATGCAGACAATTGAGATGTCTCACATTACATGAGGTAAAGGGCCACTTAGGCCATGCAGATAATTATAGATTTTTATGTTAATTTTACGGGTTCGGGGTGCTCCCCCCTCGCTCCAGTGAGCTTGTAGATTAGCTATTTCCGATGGTTTACGGTTGTGTTACTTACCTTATGCTGCTGCTGCAGGAGCCCACAACTAGTCTGATGCAAGGGTATAACTTTTTATCAGAGCTGTGCAAAGTTTTTAGGTTGGAGGCCATGTTGATTGCGGTCAGACCCCCAGGCTGTGGATCGAGGGTTTCCGTGGATTTTGGCAGTGCAGTGTTATATTGTATTTGTTATTGTTATTATTGGACACTTTGGAACACTTTCATCTCGATTGATGAAAATCTGACAACATGAGCGGATATCGAGCGTGACAACAGCCCCCTGGAGTGACGAGCGGTATTTCTCTGGATTGAACACATATTTTTGCCATTTTCAGGGAATTAAGGCAGGTGTTAATAGCAAACATTAGTTCTAGCTGTCTTGTTGTCCTCACCTTATGCAATAATGTACGAGTATTACCAACAGTGCCACAAATGTTCCAGAGACATGGACAAGTCCTGCCACGGACATGTTGATGTCCCCTGCTCACTCTCCCTCCCTCTACCTCTTATATTTGCTGCTTTGTGCCATGTCCAGTCCATACATAATGGTCCAGTCTATACTAGCCCATTCAAATAAAATAGATTATATAAAACTACCAGATATTAAATATTCTTATGCTCTTGATTTGTATGCATTTTACATTACGCTTACATTTGTAGTTTATTTTACCAGCAAATCGTGTGTGTGTGTGTGTGTGTGTGTGTGTGTGTGTGTGTGGGGGTGGGTGGGTGGGTGGGTGGGTGTGTGAGTGAGAGTGTGTCAGTGGTGGAAAAAGTACTAAATGTTTTTTACTTAAGTACAAGTATCAATACCGCAATGTAGAAATTCTCTGTTACAAGTACAAGTCCAGAATTTAAAATTGACTTGAGTGAAAGTACAAAAATATTGGCATCACAATGTACTTAAAGTACCAAAAGTAGAAAGTACTCATTATGCAGAATGTCCCATTTCACAAGTTTTCAAATGTATAAAATGTATTAAGATCTTTTGAAAATAGCAGATCTACAAGCTCACAATGGCAGAAATGGCCAAAATGTATATGGGGCTGAAGTGGTTAATATATGTTTTGTAATAATAGTTTTCAAATCATTGTAGTGGAGTAAAAGTTCAATATTAGCCTCTGAGATGTAGTGGAGTAAAACTAAAAGTACTGACAATTGGAAATACTCCGGTAAAGTAAAAAATACCTCAAAATTGTACTTAAGTACAGTACTTGAGTAAATGTACTTAGTTACTTTACACCACCACGAATCTGGTCTGAGGACACAGACGCTATGCTACAATCCTGCTTCTACCAGACTGACTGGGGGATGTTTAAGAACGCCGCTGGGAATAACATCAACGAACTCTCAGACTCAGTCACTGGCTTTATCAGCAAGTGCATAGATGACATAGTCCCAAAAAAGACAGTTCGGATCTATCCCAATCAGAAACCATGGATGGACAGCGGAGTACGTGCACATCTGCATGAACGGGACGCTGGTTTCAAATCTGGCGACGTGGAAACGCGCAACACGACGCGCGCGGCCCTAAACAGCGCCATCAGGAAGGCGAAAAAGGCCTACACAAAAAAGATGCAAGACAAACTCAGCAGTGGCGACATCAGGAGCACATGGCAGGCAGTACACACCTTGACAGACTGCAAAACAAGAACCAGAAGCGAGGTGAACCCGCCTGCCTCCCTCCCCAACGAACTGAACACTTTCTACGGCCGGTTTGAGATCAGCTCCAACCGCGGCAGCCAAGCGGGGCCATCAGCAGCACCAGCAGAGGAGAACCCTCCTCTAACCATCTCGGAGAGAGAAGTGCGTACAGCCTTCACACGGGTCAACATCCACAAGGCAGCCGGACCTGATGGGATTCCAGGCCGGGTCCTTAAGACATGTGCAGACCAGCTGGCGGGTGTCTTCGCTGACATCTTTAACCTCTCCCTCTCCCTGGCTGTGGTCCCTGCAGGGTTCAAAATGTCAACCATTGTGCCCATTCCCAAAAAGGCCAAAGTGACATGCCTGAACGACTGGAGACCTGTTGCTCTCACCCCGATCGTCAGCAAGTGTTTCGAGAAACTGGTGAGGGAATACATCAGCTCCACGCTACCTGCCTCGCTGGATCCGTGGCAGTATGCATACCGCAAAAACAGATCCACCGACGACGCTATTGCCATGGCTCTCCACACCGTCCTCTCGCACATGGACAACAAGCTGCTGAAGGACAAATATGTACGTATGCTGTTCGTGGACTACAGCTCAGCATTCAACACCATTGTCCCAGCAATACTTGACAAAAAGCTCAGACACCTAGGGCTACACCCAAGCATGTGCGACTGGATACAGGACTTCTTGTCCAACCGACATCAGGTGGTGAGAATGGGCAGCATCACATCCGACCCCCTGACCCTCAACACCGGAGCACCCCAGGGATGCGTGCTGAGCCCTCTCCTCTACTCCCTGTACACGTATGACTGCATAGCCACACATGTCTCCAACACCATCATAAAGTACGCGGACGACACGACAGTGATAGGCCGAATCGTCAACAACGACGAGTCTGACTACAGAGAGGAGATCAAATCACTGGCACACTGGTGCCGTGAGAACAACCTCTCTCTTAACGTCGACAAGACCAAAGAACTGATCGTGGACTTCAGGAGGCCGCGGAGAGACCATGCGCCCATCCTCATCGACGGTGCTGCAGTGGAAAGGGTCAGCGAGTTCAAGTTCCTCGGAGTACACATCGAGGAGGACCTCAAATGGGAGACGCACTCCACACACGTGAGGAAAAAGGCTCAGCAGCGACTGTACTGGCTCCGCCGCCTGAAGAAGCTCGGAGTAGGACGTCGCATCCTCAGGCTGTACTACAACAGTTCTGTCGAAGGCATCCTAACAGGCTGTGTCACGGCCTGGTACGGGAACTGCACTGCCCGAGAAAAGGTCAGCCTACAACGAGTAGTGCGATCGGCAGAGCGGATAATGGGAATCGAGCTCCCAGCGCTCCAGGAACTGTACAAAAAGCGGTGCGTGGTCAAAGCCAAGCGCATCATCAAGGACAAGCACCACCCAAGTCATAGACTGTTCAACCCCCTACAACGACCGCGACCGGGCAAGGGGCTCTACCGCAGTATCAAGAGTTCCACCACCAGATTTTGGTGTAGTTTCAATCCAGCCGCTGTCAGAATGCTGAATGGGGCATAAGCCTGGATGAGTTCAGCAGCCTGACAGCAGGCGGCGCAGACTTTTCTGGCTCTTCCTGAACACACCTGTGGATTATACCAGGGACAATGACTTGGACTTTAGCCCCCCCCTCGGACACACCTGTGGACTACACCAGGTACAAATGACTTTTTGTTGCACTCCCTCATGGAGCTACATGCGGATTATACTAGGGTCAGTCCACTCTAGGTGGACACGCACTGACCTTTTGCACCTTAATCCCTTGTATAACGCACTGACTTTTTTTGGGTCTTTTTATTGTGCTCCTTAAGCACCTTAACGTCCTTGTCTATCATGCACAGTATAAGTATAACATGCACAGTACAATACATTGCTGCTATGCTCAGGCACCTTAGTTTAGTTTTTTTTAGTTTTATTTATTATCTCAGGTAATTTGTAAATATGTAGATAACTTGTCTGGCCTTCTGTTGCTCTCTTGTTTTTGATCTCCTTCCCACCTGCCCCCCACCCTCTTCTTCTCCCCCCCCCCTCTTCTTTCTATGGAAACTAACGTTGCGATGGGAACGATGTACAAAAAAGAATTTCACCCACTTTTTTACCTTGTAAACCTGTGATGTGACAATAAAACTGATTCTGATTCTGATTCACTGGGGGGGTGTGTGTGTGTGTGTGTGTGTGTGTGTGTGTGTGTGTGTGTGTGTGTGTGTGTGTGTGTGTGTGTGTGTGTGTGTGTGTGTGTGTGTGTGTGTGTGTGTGTGTGTGTGTGTGTGTGTGCGTGCAACATATTACTTTACATGTGTGTGGATCAGAAGTCTCCACATGGATATATGGACCTGACTAACTTGATATTAGGGGACAGTTTTGAGGTCCCAGTGAGGGAAGTTTCATATCAAATAAAGATTTTTAGACCTAAGGTTACAATTAGTATAAGATTCAGGTTGCGCCCGAGTTTGCATTGTGTGTCCATACTGTACCTGTTTTCCCATAAATACCCTCTGATGAAGACATCACACCTCATACCTGTTTGATAACATACCCGATGACACCCTGAGGCACAAACAACCGGAGGGAGTGTGTGTGTGTGTGTGTGTGTGTGTGTGTGTGTGTGTGTGTGTGTGTGTGTGTGTGTGTGTGTGTGTGTGTGTGTGTGTGTGTGTGTGTGTGTGTGTGTGTGTGTGTGTGTGTGTGTGTGTGTGTGTGTGTGTGTGTGTGTGTGTGTGTGTGTGTGTGTGAGAGTGAGTGTGTGTGTGTGTGTACACCTAGCATAGCAACAGTTAAGTAGTGTCATAGCTCCACCCCTTGCCAGCCTACAGGTTATTCTGCCTCTCCTCACTGATGACAGACAAAGAGACAGACGATAAGATTCACCTTCAGATCAAACACAACTTCCAGAGAGGGAACAGCTCTGTACAGCTACAGGAGGTATACTGACCCAGACCAATTGAACCTGCTTCTGACTCTGTCAGCTGAATGGACTTTATCCAGAACCAGGATTCAAAGTTCACTGAACATTTCTAGAGGAGGGAGTGTTACCACCACTGACTGGCTGATTTTCCATCTTGAACAGATTGTCTGTAGCTTCACTCAGAGACCAAATGGCTTCCAAGTCGTCTAACCCTGAAGATGATTATTCCTGTCCTGTTTGTTGTGACATCTTTAAAGATCCTGTTATCCTATCCTGTAGCCACAGCTTCTGTAAAGACTGTCTGCAGCGATGGTGGAGAGAAAAGGTACTAAAGGAATGTCCAGTTTGTAAGAAGAGACATTCAGTGGATCCACCCAGAAACCTGGCTCTGAAGAACGTTTGTGAGGCCTTCATACAGGAGAAACACCAGAGATCTTCAACAGGGTCTGAGGTTCTCTGCAGTCTGCATGCTGAGAAACTTAAACTGTTCTGTCTGGAATGTCAGCTGCCAGTTTGTCTTGTGTGTCGAGATTCTAAAAAACACACCAAACACAGTATCAGACCCATCGATGAAGCTGCACTTGATCACAAGGAGGAAGTCCAGAAATCACTGAAGCCTTTACAGCAGAAACTGGAGGTCTTTAATAAAGTTAAAACAAACTATGATCAAACAGCAGAACACATTCAGTTCCAGACTCAGAACACAGAGATGCAGATTAAGGAACAGTTTAAGAAGATGCGTCAGTTTCTACAAGAGGAAGAGGATGCTAGGATTGCTGTATTGTGGGAGGAAGAGCAGGAGAAGAGTCAGATGATGAAGGAGAAGACTGAGGGTCTAAACAGAGACGTATCAACTCTTTCAAACACAATCAGAGCCATAGAGGAGGAGCTGAGAGCTGAACACATCTCATTCCTGCAGAACTACAAGACCACAATGCAAAGAGTCCAGTTCACACTGCAGGACCCACAGCCGGTCTCAGGAGCACTGATAGACGTGACCAAACACCTGTACAACCTGACCTTCAGAGTCTGGGACAAGATGAAGGACATTGTCTCCTACGCTCCTGTCATTCTGGACCCCAACACTGCCCATCCACGCTACATCCTGTCTGATGATCTGACCAGTGTGAGACTTGGAGAGAAACAGCAGCTTCCTGACAACCCAGAGAGGTTTGACTACTATGGCATTGTCCTGGGTTCTAAGGGCTTTAACTCAGGGACTCACAGCTGGGATGTTGAGGTTGAAGACAATACATACTGGGCAGTAGGTGTGTTAGCAGAGTCCTTTCAGAGGAAGGGAAACGGAGCGGGTCAGGTCTGGAGAATAGGGTTAGATAAAGATGAATACACAGCACGCTCCTCACCAGGTCCACCCACTGATCTCTCAGTGAAGCAGAAACCCCAGAGGATCAGAGTCCAACTGGACTGGAATGAAGGAAAGCTGTCCTTCTCTGATCCTGATACTAACACACACATACACACCTTCACACACACTTTCACTGACACACTTTTTCCATACATTAGCACTGGTCAAATTGGTGGTTCTCTGAAGATGTTACCAGGGAAGGTCAGTGTAACTCTGGAACAACATAATTAGACATGATGATGATGATGGTGGTGGTGGTGATGATGATGATGATGATGATGATGATGATGATGATGATGATGATGATGATGTTGTTTATGACAAACTATGGAGTCTTTAAAGAGTAATACCTTCACATTTTTAGAATCTATACAATTCTTGTGTGGTCATCATGAAACGATAATGATAAGACCTTTATTAATCCTGCGAGATAAAAGATAGTACTGTAGGAACAGCACGATGGAAACATATCACAGTCAACACGACACCATCAGTAATTTGGAACAGAAACGTATAAATAAATAAAATGCATATCATTGCTGTTGTGCAGAATCTCCATATTCTAACTTTCGTGTTTTTTCACAAAAATACGCCCTACTTGATCATACTACAGCGTCACACAAAAGTATCCAAAGTATCAGATCTACAAGCTTGAAACGCGGCGGGAAGCGACGAGTTTTGAGTTTGTAGATCTGCTACTTTTGCTGTTTTTGAATTTGAATCCTGAAAAGTAACAGTTTTGGACATATGAGGTTTCCACCCGACAGAGACGATATAATATGTCTCCTAAAGCAACACTCTGTGATGTCATCATCACCTACACCTGATTCTAAACCTGTGGGCCGGGGCCCACTGTTGGGCCACGAAGATTGTATTGATAATTTAACATTCATATTTTTTAAAATGTCAGTGTTTTTTCTTTAAAACCTTCAAAAATGTGTTGGCGATAAATTAAACTTTAAGTATACTACATGAGTTCTTCTGACCCAAGCCGCAACACAATCAACTGATAGATCATTAAAATAAACATGCTCTCAAAATGCACGTGGCCCACCCATCTGACCACTTTCAGCTGACATGTTTAGTGGGCCCTCAAGTGGGCCCTGATCTAGAAAAGGTGGAGAACCACTGATCTAATTAAAACCCAAGTGTTCATTTAACACTCAAGTCTGTAAAATGGAACCAAATGGACCCTATGATCCCTAACATGACACAATTATCATCTACAAAATCCAAGTATTAATTTAACTTTAATGGAACCAAATGGACCTGTAATACTAATAATGTTGGGGAGTCAGGGTACTTTACTAGAAAATATATTAGACTAATAATATGATACTTTTGCTGTTGTACTTCTATTCAGATACTCATAAAATATATTGTAGAATCATCACGTTGGATCCATCTCAAAAGGTTTCACTGAGCAATTACATTCATTATCTTTTCTTTTTGGGTAATTAGGCTGTTGCATGATTTTTAGTTTTATTGTGCTGTTTTCTAGTAACCAATCATAGTGATGTTCTTTAACATTAGATTGTATATTAGTTTACATTTGTTGCGTTGATCTCTGTGTGTTCTGAGCCCTGTAACATGAATGATCCTCTGATTGACTATCTTGTCCCTATAAATAGGACACAGGTGTTACATTGTGTTTTTACTTTTCATGGTAGACTGAGGATGTTTTTTTTAACTGAAACATGTATCTGTTCTTTCTTTACACCCTTTTTAATAACACTTTTTATTTTTGTCTCACTATGGATCATTGAAGAATAATAATTTTGCATCTGCCAAACCTCTGTGGAAATTCACTTTGTTATGTTGGTGTGTGAGTGTTCCTTTAGTCTTCTTAGTGTGTTGAGTGACAGGAAGCTGAGGGTAGACAGACATACTGTACAACACATGACTCTGACTGGAATCAAACCAGAGACATTTTCCTCTCTGACTATTTACCAACTAGTGACTCTTCACCAATCAGTGCACCACATTTATTATGTTTTGACATATTTGTCTGAGATACAATAATCCTGTAATATGAGTAGGGATGGGGAACGTACATTTTTATCGATTTTGATCCCCCTTATGATCCTGCTTATTGATCAGATTCGTTATCAATACCACTATTGATCCTTTTCTATTATTAGTAGTTGTTGGCAAATTGATGGTAATCTGGGGCACTTTATCACTTTCATTACAGTTTCGAGTTGTGACGTTTTAAATCAGCTATTTCTGCTTTTAAAAATGTTATTTTGAAAGTAAAAAACAGCACAAAAACACAGCAAAAGTAGCAAATCTACAAGCTCAAAACGCATCAAAAAGTTAAAATGTGGAGATAAGAGGTTCCTGCAATGATATGACCTTTTGGATGGATGGATGGACCTGTCTAACTTGACTTTAGGGGGACAATTTTGAGATCCCAGGGAGGGAATTTATGTCAAATAAAGATTTTAGAACTAAGGATTCAGGTTCAGGTTGCGTCAGAATTTGTATTGCGTGTCCATACTGTACCTGTTTTCCCATAAATACCCTCTGATGAAGACATCACACGGCATACCTGTTTGATAACATACCTGATGAATGAGGCACACACAACATGTGTGTGTGTGTGTGTGTGTGTGTGTGTGTGTGTGTGTGTGTGTGTGTGTGTGTGTGTGTGTGTGTGTGTGTGTGTGTGTGTGTGTGTGTGTGTGTGTGTGTGTGTGTGTGTAATGTAACACATTTTCTTCCAGAGTTTAAGCAGTCAGAATTACATTTTCTTCCAGAGTTTAAACAGTCAGAATTACATTTTCTTCCAGAGTTTAAGCAGTCAGAATTACATTTTCTTCCAGAGTTTAAGCAGTCAGAATTTGCATTGTGTGTCCATGCCAGTTTTTCCCCCCATAAATACCCTCTGATTAAGACATCACACCATATACCTGTTTGATGACATAACTGAAGGCTGAGGCACAAACTGTGTGTGTGTGTGTGTGTGTGTGTGTGTGTGTGTGTGTGTGTGTGTGTGTGTGTGTGTGTGTGTGTGTGTGTGTGTGTGTGTGTGTGTGTGTGTGTGTGTGTGTGTGTGTGCATGTGCGTGTGTGTGTGTGTGTGTGTGTGTGTACACCTACTGTAGCATAGCAACAGTTCAGGTGTGTCATAGCTCCACCCCTTGCCAGCTTACAGGTTATTCTGCCTCTCCTCACTGACGACAGACAAAGAGACAGACGATAGGATTCACCTTCAGATCAAACACAACTTCCAGAGAGGGAACAGCTCTGTACAGCCGCAGGAGGTATACTGACCCAGACCAATTGAACCTGCTTCTGACTCTGTCAGCTGAATGGACTTTAACCAGAACCAGGATGCAAAGTAACAGTAAACTTCAAGGAACATTTCTAGAGGAGGGAGTGTTACCACCACTGACTGGCTGATTTTCCGTCTTGAACAGATTGTCTGTAGCTTCACTTAGAGACCAAATGGCTTCCAAGTCGTCTAACCCTGAAGAGGATTATTCCTGTCCTATTTGTTGTGACATCTTTAAAGATCCTGTTCTCCTATCCTGTAGCCACAGCTTCTGTAAAGACTGTCTGCAGCGATGGTGGAGAGAGAAGGTAATAAAGGAATGTCCAGTTTGTAAGAAAAGACATTCAGTGGATCCACCCAGAAACCTGGCTCTGAAGAACGTGTGTGAGGCCTTCATACAGGAGAGACATAAGAGACCTTCAACAGGGTCTGAGGTTCTGTGCAGTCGCCATGCTGAGAAACTCAAACTGTTCTGTCTGGAATGTCAACAGCCAGTTTGTCTTGTGTGTAGAGATTCTAAAAAACACACCAAACACAGTATCACACCCATCGATGAAGCTGCACTTGATCACAAGGAAGACGTCCGGAAATCACTGAAGCCTTTACAGAAAAAACTGGAGATCTTTAATAAAGTTAAAACAAACTATGATCAAACGGCAGCACACATTCAGTCCCAGACTCAGCACACAGAGATGCAGATTAAGGAACAGTTTAAGAAGATGCGTCAGTTTCTACAAGAGGAAGAGGATGCTAGGATTGCTGCACTGTTGGAGGAAGAGCAGCAGAAGAGTCAGATGATGAAGGAGAAGATTGAGGGTCTGAACAGAGACATCTCAACCCTTTCAAACACAATCAGAGCCATAGAGGAGGAGCTGAGAGCTGAACAAATCACATTCCTGCAGAACTTCAAGACCACAATGCAAAGAGTCCAGTTCACACTGTAGGACCCACAGCCGGTCTCAGGAGCTCTGATAGACATGACCAAACACTTGAGTAACCTGACCTTCAGAGTCTGGGACAAGATGAAGGGCATTGTCTCCTACACTCCTGTCATTCTGGATCCCAACACTGCCCATCCATGCTTCATCCTGTCTGATGATCTGACCAGTGTGAGATATGGAGAGAAACAGCAGCTTCCTGACAACCCAGAGAGGTTTGACCAATTTGGTTTCATCCTGGGTTCCGAAGGCTTTAACTCAGGGACTCACAGCTGGGACGTTGAGGTTGGAGAGAATACACATTGGTCAGTAGGTTTGTTAGCAGAGTCCTTTCAGAGGAAGGGAGACATAGTGGGTCAAGGCTGGAGAATACGCTTCCTGGAAGGTAAATACACAGCACGCTCCTCACCAGGGTCAGAAACTGATCTCTCTTTTAAGCAGAAACTCCAGAGGATCAGAGTCCAGCTGGACTGGAACAAAAGAAAACTGTCATTCTCTGATCCTGATACTAACACACACCTACACACCTTCACACACACTTTCACTGACACACTCTTTCCATACATTGTCACTAATGGTTCTCTGAAGATGTTACCAGGGAAGGTCAGTGTAACACTGGAACAATGTAGCTACCTAGACATGATGATGATGATGATGATGAAGACAACTCTGGAGTTTTAAAGAGTAATACATGTCAATTTTAGAATCTATATGATTGTGTTCAATGTGTTGTGTAGGCAAAACACAAAGAGGTTATTGATAATATAATATTAATGTAAAAAAAACAAAAACAATGTCAAGGTATTTCTTTTGGCACCGATAAATAGGAACTTAATACTATGTTAGTTCCATTGATCCAAGCCTAAGGAACATGGATTTGTTGATCATTAAAATAAACATGCTCTGAATATGCACGCGGCCCACCCATTTGACCACTTAAAGGGCAAGACCACTTTGGTAGAGGTTTGGGTTGTGTATTTACCTTGCCATGATGTAACTCCAAATGTGGACAAGAAATCAAAAATAATTGTTTCATTGATTATAAATTGATAATTCTAAATTTGCTCCTCATGGACTTACATTGTACGTGAAACAGCTCTAAAAGTCACTCTATAAGCACATAAACGAACACGAACAAAGCTGATTCAGACAATATAGAACATCACCAAACCCAGTACTGTTTGTTTTTTTAATAAAAATGTTAACTTCCTGCTGATTTTACTATTTGAAGATCCGGATCCGGATCCACGGATCCAGTCCAGGTTTTCTCAATAAAAATAGCAAAATCAACAGGAAATTAACATAAAAAAAACAAAAAAAAAACAGTACTGGGTTTGGTGATGTTCTATATTGTCTGAATCAACTTTGTTTGTGTTTGTTTATGTGCTAAAAGAGTGACTTTGAGAGCTGTTTTTCTGTACAATGTAAGTCAATGAGGAGCATATTTTAAATTATCAATTTCTAATCAATGGAGCAATTATTTTTGATTTCTTGTCCACCTTTGGAGTTACATCATGGAAAGGTAACTACACAACCCAAACCTCTACCAAAGTGGTCTTGCCCTTTAACACGGCAGCCTTTAATACTTTCAAGATTTTCAATTGGGTGCTGATCCAGAAAAGGTTGAGAACCACTGACCTACACATTAAAATCCAAGTGTTAAATGCGCTCTTAAGAGTTTAAAATGGAACCAAATTAAATGGACCCTATGATCCCTCCCAGCCAGCACGCCCACGTGGGTCCCATATGGGTTCAAGGTGGGCTAAACCATATGGGCCCCATGTCGGCATGTCAGCGGGATCCACTTGGGTCCCATCTGGGATGCCCATGTGGGCCTTACGTGGGTACTACCTGGGCCCCACATGGGCCCCATGTGGGCTTTAGGTGGGTTCTACCTGGGCCCCACGTGGGCCCCATGTGGGCTTTAGGTGGGTACTACCTGGGCCCCACATGGGCCCCATGTGGGCTTTAGGTGGGTTCTACCTGGGCCCCACATGGGCCCCATGTGGGCTTTAGGTGGGTACTACCTGGGCCCCAAATGAACCCTATGATCCATAACATGACATAAATATAATTTACAAAATCTGAGTGTTAATTAAACTTTGAAGAGTGTACAAAATGGAACCAAATGGACCCGTAATAGTAATAATGTTTGGGAGTCGGGGTACTTTACTATAATAATAATATATTTTTTACTTCTTTACTTCTACACAGTTTACTCATAAGATATAGAATCACCACGTTGGATACATCTCAACAGCATTTTAATTCATGATATTTTCTTTTGGTAATTATTACATGATTTATTGTATTATATTGTGCTGTTTTCTAATTTCTAAGTAAGTGATTTTAACATTAGATGTATATTAGTTTACATTTGTTGCATTGATGTGTCCTGAGCCCTGTAACATGAATAATGATTGACTATCTTGTCCCTATAAATAGGACACAGGTGTGTTTTTTACACTTCATGGCAGACTGAGGGTGTTTTTTGTAACCAAAACATGTATGTTCCCACTTTACTCCCTTTTTGGTAAAACTTTGTGCCTTTTGTCTCACTATGGATCATTAAAGAATAATAATTTAGCATCTGCCAAACCTCTGTGGACATTTTCTTCTCTGACTATTTACCAACTAGTGACTCTTCACCAATCAGTGCACCACATTCATTATGTTTTGACATCATATTCGAGTCTGAGATACAATCGTTCTGTAATATGAGTAGGTATGGGGATCGTTCATTTGTATCGCTTTTGATCCTGCTTATTGATCAGAGTCGTTATCAATACCACTATTGATCCTTTTCTATTATTGATAGTTGTTGGACAATTGATGCTAATCTGGGGCACTTTATGACTTTGATTACATTTTCGAGTTGTGACGTTAAATCAGCTATTTCTGCTTTTAAAATTTTTATTTTGAAAGTAAAAAACAGCAAAAAAAAACAGCAAAAGATCAAGTAGGGCATTAATTTACAAAAAAATAACACAAAAAGTTAAAATATGCTTTCTGCAATAACATATTTTGGATGGATGGATGGACCTGTCTAACTTGACTTTAGGGGGACAATTTTGTGGTCCCAGTAAGGGAATTTATGTCAAATAAAGATTTTTAGAACTTAGGATTCAGGTTCAGGTTGCGTCAGAATTTGCATTTTGTGTCCATACTGTACCTGTTTTCGCATAAATACCCTCTGATGAAGAAATCACACGGCATACCTGTTTGATAACATACCTGATGAATGAGGCACAAACAACGTGTGTGTGTGTGTGTGTGTGTGTGTGTGTGTGTGTGTGTGTGTGTGTGTGTGTGTGTGTGTGTGTGTGTGTGTGTGTGTGTGTGTGTGTGTGTGTGTGTGTGTGTGTGTGTGTGTGTGTGTGGGTGGGTGGGTGGGTGGGTGGGTGCGTGCGTGTGTGAACCTTGCAACAGTTCAATAGTGGTGTCATACAGTAGCTCTACCCCTTGCCACATTCATCTGATGAGTGATAGCCTAGAGGTTATTCTGTCTCTCCTCACTGGCGACACGCAGAGACAGACAATAGACCAATTATTTGTTTACCAACATTGAGACTGGATGCACAGGTGATTGTTTCATGCAATCAATTCTCAACCTGTTGTTTCGGGGTGCGCTTCGGGGAGCGCTGGTTTCAGCGCACCCCGACCCCCTCTTGTGTGTTGGCTAGTGCTGCACACCCTAGCGAGACTTGACAGAATTCAGTGCAACGATGGTTCATGTAGACACGGAAGGCAGAATGTTTATGTACTTCTACTCCGGACCCGCTAACAAGTTATACAGTCGTACTCCTTTAAGTCAGTACGTTCAACCTGTCATTCTCATTCGCTACAAGCTAATTTACTCACGCCCTCATACCCGCAGTGTTACTCTGGCGGTTCATGTAAGCAGCCTCTGTTCTCTGTTCAGTCTACGTGCTTTGCTGTCTAAGCTGGCTGTTCAGCTGTTTGTTTTAAAATTCCCTCCACCTCCCCGGCCTCCTCCCTGTGGCATTTAGTTCATATTGTTATAGGTTGATTCTGTGTTTGTACTGTGGTAGGTTGATTCGGTGTTTTACTGTGATTCTGTGTATTGTACTGTGTTCTATGGATTGTACTACGATTGTGGAAGTTTAATTATGCATTGAAGGTTCAATGTTATGTAAAACTGTATTTTATGCTCTGCTGGGGGGTTTGTGATTGAGGATCTGTGACATGTTTGCACAGGGAATCTTTTAATATCACATGAGCAGAGTCACACCGCCAAACTTGAATGCAATATCATAAATGGTAAATGGTTCATTAACGTCTGGTTATTTCTGAGCTGAAGTGTCTAAATGAAATGGGTTTCATTTGCAACCAGTATGACGCTTGCAACCAGTGTGACGTCGTCTGTTAAGGGGTCTATAGGGGATTCAGACTATGGTCCCGGGTGCGCACCCTGGACCACTTGGCTGATGTTGTGATAGTGTGAACGTTGCGTACCGTTCCCCGGAACGGATCACCGTACTGTACCCGAAACCGCCTGGGGAGGTAGTCTCGGGTCCGATTGCTGCGCACCTGGGAACGGAACGATGCAATATGAATCAATCCGTACTGACAGGAGGAAGTGGACTGCTAATCATATATCTTTTCTATATTTTTATAATGACACATTATTTTAGCTGGGTTATACCTTCTCATAGTTCTACTTGAATGTTGACAAGATATAATAATCCTGCTAGTGTTTGAGTAGCGCGAGCCGTGGAGAAACATAAACAAAAAACACGCGTGTAGCGAACGTGTATATAAGGATAAATATACCAAGGATTAGTCCGTGACGTCACTGCTAAAATACCAAGGATGCATCAGTGACGTCACGATCATATTGATAATAACAGAGACGCGAGAGACGACGTTACATTTCGAGGTTTCAAAGACCAAAGACCAACGCACACACTGCTTTGGTTATGTATTGTTGTTCTGTTACTATTATAACTCAAGACAACGTCAGGAACACAGTCAAACTTTATTATTCACTCTACACTCTGACAAGAAGTGACTCTTCTTCTGTGAATGACATTCTCTATCTCCCAAAGCCCCATAGTCAACAGCGCCCCCATGAGGCACATATTTACCATTACTGTTGAATGAAGTGTACTCGAGTACGGAAGAATTTTGGCCAATGTGAATGCTGGCCAGCTGTGAGAGGCCAATCGTACTCGGGAACGGTTCGAATCAATCGGACCCAGTCTGAATCCACCCTAAGATTCACCTTCAGATCAAACACAACTTCCAGTGAGAGAGGACAGACTCTCTGTCCACAGCTACAGGAGGGAATACTGACCTTTTTGGCCATAATACATTATTAATTTTGATTATTGGTATCGGTCATTGTCAGTCATTTCTTTGTATATTAACATTATTTGTCATATCATTTTTTTAAAGCCTAAAAGGAAATACATGTTTTTATTTATGTTCCAATGTTCAACGCCAAAAACAACTAAATCTAAATCGTTAATCACAATTATTTGTATGACAATTAATTGTCACCTAAACTTTCATGATCGGGGCAGCCCTAGTAAGGTGTACATAATTAAGAGCTTTTAACAGTCAAAGTCCACGCTGAGATTATTGCTGTCATACTGTGTTGTATGTTGTGTACTACAGTATGACATGTGATTCAAGCTGTTCCTCTATTGCTGTCATTTTGGGACTCGACTTATTCTGGCTCTGGAATGGAAGTCTGATGTGAATCTACAGTGTAACTGTTGTGTTGTGGTTGTTGTTGAAGGCAGTGAGTTGTAACAGTATGTGTATGTGGCTCTTGGTCACTTCAAGTATCCTATGTGTGAGTTTGCTACTTCCTTTAAAGTTCAAGCTAGAGTTTTTTTCCCCAATTTTAATTTTTTTTCAATTCCAAATCTTATTTGGAATTGAAGACATGATAAAGGTGTGAAGCAAGCTTCTTCCATCTGGTGGAGTCAGGTTAGGAAAGACTGGCGTTCACAGCCTATAATTGCCAAGACTTCTAATTAGTGTGGTTGCCCTAACGGGGCAACCAGACTATAGTACTCTTCCGACTTTATTAGTGTAGTTGCCCAAATAGGGCAACCAGACTATAGTACTCTTCCGACTTTATTAGTGTAGTTGCCCAAATAGGGCAACCAGACTATAGTACTCTTCCGACTTTATTATTTCACTAGATAAACTTTATTCTGACGCGCAATTTCTCCCACAGTTTATTTTTCCCACACTCGTGCCATATGTCAAATTGACCGGCTTCACCGGGAATAGACTGCTTGTACTTTGCTAAGAGATTGGTTACATAGTTTAATTGATATTGATTTATTAGTGCATTAAATGTCCCCATCGACTTTAATGGGAAAATGAAAAAACTCTGATTAAAGTATTTTTTTCTCGGAAACCGTAAGGGCTAGAGTTAAAAGACTTTGAGGGGAGGTTCATAGTTTATTGCCAAATTATTAAAAAAATAATTACACCAGTCGGCCACATGGTGGCACTATAACAGCCAACTTTACATTTTGGCCTATAACTTTTGAACTTGAAATAAAAAAATCCCCTGGATTCCTTGAGTCATGACGCAACTCCCCATATAGGCCACGCCCATTTGCGTCTGGATAGATTTTCCGCCATCTTACCGTTTGTCCATAATTGGCTTCCAAAGTGGGAGGGGCCAGTTTTACAAAGAATGCCAAAAATCATGAACGAAACGTCCAATCAATCCCAAATTTGAATCACATGTCGAGGGTGGTCAACTCAACGAATCCCCAAAAGCATTTTCACTTTGATCTATAGGAGGCGCAAATGCGCAAAATGTAACCGCTTGATGCAAAAACATGATTTTTGGGGGGATCAGTTCTCTCAAAAAGAAAAGCAAGTGATCTCAGGAGTGACATGACGATTTCATTGGCCCGCTACATTTGTGGGAGGGGCCTGTTTCTTTAGTGGGAGGGGCCTATTTCCTCAAATCAAAACGGCACGTGTCACGAACGCGGGATCCGATCGGCACCGAATTCGAATCGCACGTCGCGCGGCCTCTGACGGTATTCCTCCAGGCGTATTCCTCGAGTCCCTGTGGCCGCGACCCGCGACTGGCTTCGGTGCAACCACACTTTGCAATTTCCCAGAATTGCGAAAATTCTAGTTGGAAGTGTTATTCTGTATGCCAGTGGTTCTCAAACTATTTCATGTCAAGGGCCCCCAAATTGATATGTATTTCGCCACGGACCCCCATTTTGTACCAGAGAGACCCCCCCTGGTACAGACCCCCCCCCCTCAAATAATTGCAGTGGAGTAAAAGTATAATATTTGCCTTTGAGATGTAGTGGAGTAGAAGTAAAGATACTGAAAATTGGAAATACTCCAGTAAAGCAAAAGTACCTCAAAATTGTACTTAAGTACAGTACTTGAGTAAATGTACTTAGTTACTTTACACCACTGCTTATAATTCCTGCCACTACACTACCAGCCAATACTTAATCCCACACAGGAGAGTAATCACAGGTCTCATGTGCCGTTTGTCAATAACGGCATGTGCAGTGGTTTTGAAAGTGACTAAGTGCATTTACCCAAGTACTGTACTTGTATGTCCAATTTTTTGGTACGTTTACTTGAGTATGTCCATTTTTCAGTACTATCTTACAGTATAGGCAGGGGCGCCGATTTGTGTCCGCGCTCCTGGGTGCGCAACGCACGCGCGCGCATGCATGCATGGCCGGTGCGCACGTAACATTTTCGGTTATTTTCCGGGTTTGTTACCTTTTTAGGGGGGTTTTGTTACTTTAATGTGGTTAATTTGGTTAATTTGGTACCAAAAATGTACTCCATGAAGTGAAGATGTCGGTGTTTTTTTATTTTTATTTTTTTGTGATGAGTTCGTGATGGGTGCTCTTCATTTCCCCTGGGTGCTTTAGCCCCGAAGCACCCGCAGTATCGGCGCCCTTGAGTATAGGTGTACTCATCTCAGAGGAAAATACCTCGGAGGCAAATATTGTGCAAGTATTTTAAAACCTTTTGTTACAAGTTGCTTTGTAGATTTAGATTATTATTGCAAAACGTGTACGTTAACCGATTAGTGAATACAGGATTTTTACTTTTACTTAGAATATCTCTACATTGTAGTATTGCTACCTTTACTTAAGTAAAACATTAATTCTGAGTAGGCCTACTTCTTCCACCACCTTTTTCTCTCTGTGTTAGAAGCAGAGCAGACTTCAGAAGTTTTTTTGTTTTGTTAGAATGACGGGACTCAATTTATTCAGACATTTTAATCGAGCTGCAAATTACCCTTTTTGAAAGTTGCCTGATTTATTCCTCCCACAATGGTGACACGTGCAAAAAAATAGCCTCTTATCTCCTTATTCTAACTTTTTATGTTTTTTCGTAAATTAACGCCCGACTTGATCATACTACAGCGTCACACAAAAGCATCAAAAGTAGCAGATCCACAACACGCTGCTGAGCACTGAGTTTTGGGAAGCTTCTCCCGCGACTTGGTTTGCACAGGCGGAAGCTCAGTTCGCGTTGCGGAACGTTACCGACGACGCTACTAAGTATTATCATGTCGTGTCAGCCCTTGGAAGTTCAACTGCGCTCAGAGTGGAGAGTTTGATTGTTTCCCCCCCTCGGGCGGCTAAATACGACGCGCTCAAAACTCACATGCTGAAGACGTTCCAGCCTCACTTAAAAGGATTGAAAAGTCATGGAATAGTATCCATGACCACCGTCCTCACGGAGATCGGCGCATTACACGCATCGTCAACCTGCGACGGGCATTGCCCTTGTTGAGTGAAAGATGAACCATTTCTAAAATAAATACAATATTTAAGGTGTTTTGAATTTTATATTTTAGTTATAGAGGACAATTATAAGGTATTAAGGTTATTTGGCTTATTAGTCAGGGATCCTTTTAAGTACAGTACTTGTAGTACAGTAAATGTACTTAGTTACTTTACACCACTGTGTGTGTGTGTGTGTGTGTGTGTGTGCGCGCGCGCGTGTGTATGCATCGACATGTGTGCTCAAAAAGTATTAATCGGCTTAAATCTGCTGGCTTTGAAGCTTGCCTTGCAGATTTGCATTCAGGCTCCCTTGGACCATCCACCATCCGGGCAGCCCTCAGGGGGGCGCCAAAGATCACAGCAGGGGGGGGCGTGAGTCTGCAGTTTTTTTTCTTCTTCTATGTCTCAAGTCTGGCAATTGATCGTTTAGTACAATTAATTTACAGTCAAGGACAGTCTGCAGTTTATGGCACAAGCGATACACAATGCAGCCGTTATTTAAACTGTGAAACAGGCACACAATGAAATCAGCAACTGACGTTTACAATTCGTCGCTGTCGGGCAGAAACCTCTTATCTCCTTATTCTAACTTTTTATGTTTTTTTGTAAATTAACGCCCGACTTGATCATACTACAGTGTCAGACAAAAGCATCAAAAGTAGCAGATCCACAACACGCTGCGATTCAAGCTTGTAGATCTGCTACTTTAGCAATTTTTTTAACATGTTGAATCCTGAAAAGCAACAGTTTCAGTTTCCACCAGACAGAGACGATATGATAAATGTATCAAGAATCAGCTTTATCGTCTCATCACAGATTTACAGGTGTTAAGGAAATGGGTGAAATTCACTTTTGCACAAGCCCCGTCACAACAAAAACTGGGAAAAAAACAATTGCAGATCTACAAGCTCATAGCACGTGTTACATTGTGAGCTTGTTGATGTGCTATTTTCTACGCATGGGGGGATCCACCCATGCACAACAAACCACTAAGTCCTTAGAGTCATTCCCATTGGCTTGGTTTGTAAATAAATATCATATTTATATTTGTCGCTGTCAGGCAGAAACCATTGTTCTGCTTTTTAATTACAGGAATAATACATCACTGATTGGTCCAACAGTATGTTTCATTAGTTAAAGACATTGACTGATTGAATACTGTATCAACATGCTTATTAACAGTACAGTCGAAGGTTATGCCAAAAGCATAACACAAAAAGCCCCAGGTGCTTGTTTCTCATTGGCTGCGGGTACATGGACCATCATGTATTCATTCAGAATGAATTCATTCCGAATGAACTCATTCCGAATAGAGGAATCTGATCCACTCACCTGTTTACATGGGACCTGAATAAAAGTATTCCTCGTTTACATGACCAAAGCATTCATTCGGAATATAACTTTTGACATGCGCAAAGTGGTTCCCTCCTACGCCCGGGCATGGACCAGGGGCCACTACCCGGAGCAGAGCTTCCCCTGGTGGGCATGGGAGGAGGCAATAGCCCCCTTGTGCCTCCGCGGCGGAGGTCTGTCGGTCGTAGACAGGCCGGTAAGCAACGCACCGACTCCTGGCCAGGCAGCGTTGTATGCGGTACAAGCCTGTGTTCCTTTGTTATCGCCGTTTTAATGCAAAAGTGGCAGATCTACAAGTTCAGACCAGTTTCTTTTTTTGTATTGGTACCAGACACGTAGGCTAGCCTATACTATTTGTCACATTTCTCATGTAGGTACGATGACGTCATCGCGCATTCGCACATGGTCATTATAATAATAAATAATAATACATAAACACCGGACCGCTCATGGTCATTATAATAATAAATGGAGAGAGAGAGTCTATGAAACAAGGCACGCTCATTTATGGCAAAAGTACAAAAGTATTGGCATCAAAATATACTTAAGTAGAAAGTATAAGCTACTCATTATACCGAGTGTCACGTTTTTTCTTGTATTATTATGAAAAAGCTTTGAAAACCCTCTTACTGCGCCGAGTAGCGCGCAGTGCGCACACGGGTGAATGCGGGGTCTGTCGCCCTAAAACACAATCGCCCCGGGTCAAAATCCAGCGACCATGGAGCGGCCGTGGATGGCCCGCTCAAAAGGTGCGTGGGGCGTGGTTTTTTGGGACGACCGTTCCGACTGCCCATGTTAATGAATTGATTAAGTAAAACTCATCTGTTTTCGCTGCAGCTGCGCCCTAATAATGTTGTTTTCATTTATTTTTGTTCACGTATGCTATTAAAACAATGCAGCTATTGCAGTATTGGGCCTTAACATGTGATTAAAAATGTATACGTATTTGGCCCCTCATATATAAAATAAATGTAAAATCTGATTTAAAATTGAAACTTGCAGCTGATCAATGCGTTTCTGGACAGTGTGGACAGGGATTTAAAAAAAAAATCTTTGTCATGTGGCCAGGGATTCTTTTTAAAAACTGAGGCCTAAAATACCCGTTTAGAAAAAGATCCATATAAGTGTAGCCTAGGCCAGCAGTCCTCGGAGCGTTCTCCTGGACAAGTCTGGGCTTAACCATTACAGGCTTATTAAATGACGCTATAGAATAGAATCATTCATTTTATCCCGCAGGAGCGACCGTGGCCGAATTAGAGATTTGATAGGTCATTTTTGGACAATTCTGACAGCACTACTAAGCACGGACATGCGCAAAGTAATGCATGTATTCCAAACAGAGAGGAGTGTTTGGAATAAAGTGTTTACATGGTCAATTCCGATTGGTATATCCCGATTCAAACGGTCTATACCACCCCTCCTAACCCGAATGAAAATGGGTCAGACTGGATTGGAATATTCTATTCCAATTGAGGTGTTTACATGAGCATTTCTATTCTGAATGAATTCATCCATTCATTCATTCCGAATAGAAGTATATTCATTCCGAATGAAACTGTCCATGTACCCGCAGCCAGTGTGGTGCTTTGTACTCAATTCATCAGTAGCCTAATACATGTAATACAGACAATACAATACAGAATATACTACAAAACATAATGGAATAAAGCTAAGTAGATTAAGGTGTATTTAATAATAATAATAATAATAATAAACTTTATTTGTATAGCACCTTTCATGACATGAAATGCAGCTCAAAGTGCTTTACAGAGCAAGAATACAATTACAGTTAGAACCAATTTAACAATAAAGCAAACAAAAATAAAATAAAATAAAATAAAAGCAAAAGCATAAAACAACATTAAAATAGGCAATACAGTGAGGAATTAAAAATCAACCAAAGAATCAGCTAAAAGCAAGAGTGAAGAAATAGGTCTTGAGCTTTGCTTTAAAGCTATCGACAGAGGCTGCCTGTCTTAGGTGTAATGGGAGTTTATTCCACACTGTCGGTCCGTAAAAGCAGAATGCTGCTTCACCGTATTTTTTATATGTCATTGTAGGCACCTCGAGCAGGTCAGCACTTGAAGACCTGAGGGCCCGGTTTGGAACATATCTCTCTAGGCAGTCAGAGAGGTAGGAAGGTGCCAGACCATTTAGAGCTTTATAAACTATTAAAAGAATTTTAAAATCAATCCTAAAAACAACCGGGAGCCAGTGTAGTGAAGCTAGAACTGGAGTGATATGTTCTCTCATCCTAGTTTTAGTTAAAATTATTTCTAAAGAGAAAGTAAGGGTGGGGGTCAGGGGATTCTAAATTACTAACAAGGTGTTCAAGTAGTTAAACTATGTAGGCCTACACTTGTATTTTGATGAAAGGTATATCCTTTTAGGTTAGTTTTGAATTTGGGTAGGGACTCCCTACCAAAAGACTGGTAGGACTCGTTGCACGTTTTGGTGGCAGCATAGTAGAATGCCCCTTTTACCCATTTTTGAGCCGAAATTTGGGGGAACAAGGGTCAGTTGATCTCCTTCTGGTGTTATGCTCATGTGCGTCACTCACTCTAGAAAAGTAGTTTGACAGGTATCTGGGCACCACTGCTCCTCTGAGCATTGTAAAGACCAGGACCCAGTTGCACCACCTCACACTAAGTTCAAACTTAGCCTAGTTATAGCTTAAATGGCTTTTAAAAAGCAATTTAACCCATGTAGCCGGGAAAGTATCTCTGTCATTTTAGATTTCTTTGGCTATTCAAAAATAGCAGATATACAAGCTCATAGCGCGGCACCGAGTGCCGCGCTATGAGCTTCTAGATCTGCTATTTTTTGAAAAATCTTGAAAATGTGTGAAAGTCTTTCAATATATTAAAAAATATATATATATATATTTAAAGATTTGCACACATTTTCACATTAAAAAAATAGCAGATATACAAGCTCATAGCGCGGCACTGCTATTTTTGAATAGCCAAAGAAATCTAAAAAGGACACAGATACTTTCCCGGCTAAATGGGTTAAATGGCTTTTTAAAAGCCATTTAAGCTATAACTAGGCTAAGTTTGAACTTAGTGTGAGGTGGTGCAACTGGCCCCTCAGGCCCATAGACAGATGTTGCACTTTGTCTTCTACCTTTGAGCAACTGAGCCATCCTAGACAAGCAAAGTGAGCTGGCAGAGGCCTATAGAAGCATTAGTCTTATTAGTTTGTTTTGAGAGGTCTGCAGTTTTGCTTTTAGTGACATTGAGGTGTTAGTGAACCATGAGGTGAACATGAACAGTGTTGAAATATCAAAGCTGTATTAGTGTAACTGTAGGATGTTAAACCATACTGTAGACTGTAGTGATGCGCGGGTCGGGTTTTTTCATGACCCGCCCCGCCCCGCCCCGCCACGGAACCCAACCCGCCTCCACCCGCCCCGCGAACGGCGAACCCATATATAAATCTATGGCTCGTCGCGGGGCGGGTTGAGCCCCGCGGGTCGTAGGCCTATCTATAATTCTGTAAAATCAAGGTTAGAAAATTATACACCCCAAGTGTATTCAAACTGTTTTATTGTTATTATTCTTATTCTTATTAGGAATAAAGACAAAACAAGAGCATATGATTTTTCTTATTTTTTTGCGTGTCAGAGCGGCTGACCCGCTCACCCGCAGCCCGCATAATTGCCTCTGAAATCCTGACCCGCGGGACCCGCGGGTTACGGATCGGCCCGCGCATCACTAGTAGACTGTAAAAAAATATAGACGAAGGGAGCCCAATTGGTTTCTACAGAACCATTTTGAAGCCACTTTTTTGTCTTCACTTGGTAGAACCAGTAGAAGCCCAAGAAGCATACCCTACTTTATCGTTAATGTTCAAATTAATGGGACTATAATTTACTAAACGCATATCATGATGATTAAAAAAAAGACTTTAAACTAGCGATTGAAAACATAAAGTGTTTATGAAAAGGTTTACTAAGGTAATAAAATCAAGGGTAAAGTCCGGCCGAAACCTTGTTCACTTGTATTGAGAGTAAATTCTTCTTGAGCCTGCAGGAGGTGTACTAGTGACATCTGCTGGGCCATTAACGGGAACTGCACCCTTAAGAGATTCAGGAAGTGTATGGGCTTAAAATCCAGCGAAGATAGCTTGCCGTCTGTGTTAAACTTGCAACTAATGCAATTAATACAAAACTGCTAAATGATTGAACTGCTTCAGCTGCTTTGGCCACAGTTTTCAGTGATCTATAGTATAGTATAGCGAATTTAAGTACTTCTCTTTCAGTTTAATCAAGTGGGACACTTTCATCCTCTATTTGTATCGACTGCGCTGATAGTGGAGTTTATTCAGGGCCATTCATCAGTCGACATAATTGCATTATTGAAATGCAAGCGCTAACGTTTTGTTGGATCTATTTGGCTTTTGCGGTACACAAGTAATCTCTCAAGACAGCAGCACCACTGCACTACCTGTAGTGTTGTTGTTTGTAGGAATAAACACAGAAGCACCCAGGAGGAAGTGGACTAAGAAAGGGGAGGAGCCAAACCAAGTTCCTGTTTCCACATGGAAAAGGAGGTGGCGCCCCCAGAGGCAAAAACAAAGAGAAAATGTTGTTTATTTTTCTCCTTTTTTTGGGCAAATGGGCTCCCAGATTGGTACACAGGTGCCGTGACACACTGCCAGTCTCCTAAGTGGGCACAGTCACTCCACGTAATGATAGATAATTGTCTCCGCCTGGCCGAGAGTGAGACTATGTTTTGTCCCCTGTCCGTGTGTCCGTTCGTGTGTCCGTCAGTCTGTCCGTCCGTCCGTTAACAGCTACTGAAACTGTGCACACACACTCCCTGGATGCCAGAGCAGAACCCCTGCCCCAAATTTTTCACATTGACCTGTTATATGGCCACCCGTAGGCCGATTTTTGCAAAAATAAATAAATTACTCCTACAGATTTTGTTCAACAATCACGCAAGTCTGTACACAGTATCTCTATAGTCGTGTGATCAAGCCGGATCTGTCCGATTTTTCATATTCCATCCTGATTGGCTAAGATTGGCTTCCAAAGTTTGCAGGAGTGGTCAGTTTTGAACAAAATGCCTCAAATCATGAATGCTGCGTGCGACTGCCGTGAAACTTTGCACGCACATCCCACAAATCAACATATTGTGTCTGTGCAATAACTTCATCAACATTAATCCCTCAACTTCTACAGATTCCACTCACCTCTATAATGACTGAAATCCGAACATTGCTGGCCCACATTAACCTACCTGACCTGGCAGAGACCTTTGCTCCAATGAGCACTTTTTCTTGTTGTCTCCGCCAGGCCGAAAGGCATGGCGAGAGTATGTTTTACCCCCTGTCCGTCCGTCCGTGTGTCCGTGTGTCCGTGTGTCCGTGTGTCCGTCCGTCATTCTGTCATTTTGTGTACAGCTAATCTCTGGCACCGTTGGCTTGATCGCAGAGAAACTGTGCACACACACTCCCTGGATGCCAGAGCAGAACCTCTGCCCCAAATATTTCACATGGGCCTGTTATAGCGCCACCAGGAGGCCGCTTTTTGCAAAACAAATTTTTTGACAGTACTCCTACAGATTTTATCCAAACATCACGCAATTCAGTACACAGTATCTCTATAGTCATGTGATCAACACGGATCTGTCCAATTTTCCACATTCTATCCTGATTAGCTAAGGTTGGCTTCCAAAGTTTGCAGGATTGCTCCGTTTTCAACAAAATGCCTCAGATCATGAACGCAGCTTGCGATTTCCGTGAGATTTCACACGCACATTCCCACTAGGCCGAGGAATAAATGCCACTTGAAATGTTTCAAATCAGCCTCATGGTGGCGCTATAAAAGGCCGATTTGTGTTTTGAACTATAGCTGCACCGATCTGCGTGAAACTTTGCACGCACACTCCCTAGAGGCCAAGGAAAAACATCTGTCCTGCTTTTTTCACATTTGCCTTTTGTAGCGCCACCAGGAGGCCGACTAATGCAAAACAAATGTTTTGATTTAATCCTTCAGAATGTATCCAAATTTCACGCAAAGCGGTACACATGATCTCTATAGTCATGTGATCAAGATGGATCTGTTTAATTTTTCATATTCCATCCTGATTGGCTAACATCTAAAGTTTGCAGGAGTGGCCCTTTTTGAACAAAATGCCACAAATCATGAACGCAGCGTCCGATTGCGGTGACACTTTGCACGCACATTCGCACTACGTTGAAGAACAAATAACACTCTTTTAACATTGCCCTATTATAGCGCCACCAGGAGGCCGATTTTTGCAACACTTTTCTTTTTTATATTACTCCTACAAATGTTGTCCAATCATGCAAATCGGTACCCATTATCTCTATAGTCAAGTGATCAAGATGGTTCCGTCCGATTTTTCATATTCCATCCTGATTGGCAAATTCTGAACATTGCTGCCCCACAATAACCTACCTGACCTGGCGGAGACCTTTTCTAGTTTCCTCTTGATTTGTCTGTCTGAAAAAGGCCATTTTAATGTCAGAATGTTTGGCTTGAGTGAAGAGTGGGTTCAATGTTTACTTCAGTGACTATGGGACAAAATAATAGGTCACAAATCTCACAATCTGATTCACATTCACTTTTCCCATTGCAATTAAAAGACTCACAATCTGCTTCTGGTGTCCTAAAGCAGTGGTTCTCAACCTTTTCTTGCGGCCCACCCATCTGACCACTTATGTGGTCAGTTGGGTGTCAGGCCACCCTCAGCCACAAAATCAATCATTAAGGAAATCAATGGAAGTGTTTTGTATTGGAGGAGGCGTCAAATTGAATATTGAGAAAAGCCCCATGACTCTTTGACTTCGTACAAAGGTCACAACTGACTGTAGACACATGTGACCTTAACGGCGGTTCAGCATTTGCAGAACAGAATACCTTACCACCAAGTGTGACAGTGAATCCATCTCTCTCTCTCTCTCTCTCTCTCTCTCTCTCTCTCTCTCTCTCTCTCTCTCTCTCTCTCTCACACAAACACGTGTGTGTGTGCGTGTGTTTGTGTGAGAGTGTGCACTGTGCTTGTGTGAGAGACGCACGCACGCACGCACGCACGCACGCACGCACACAGTGGTGGAAAAAGTACTCACATTTTTTACTTAAGTAAAAGTATCAATACTGCAGTGTAGAAATACCCTGTTAAAAGTAAAAGTCCAGGAGTAAAAGTACTAAAGTATTGGCATCAAAATATACTTAAAGTATAAGAATGTCCCGTTTCACAAGTTCAACATGTATACCAATCTTTTGAAAATAGCAGATCTACAAGCTCGGGCCGGCGTCGCGTTGCATCGCGACGGCGTCGCGATGCGTCGGCTCACAATGCGTCGCGGCGACGCATTGTGAGCTTGTAGATCGGCTATTTTCAAATGGCCGAAATGTATATAGAGCTGAAGTGGTTCATGCATGTTTTGTAATAATAATCTAAATCTGCAAAGTAACTAGTAACTAAAGCTGTCAAATAATTAATAATACAATATTTGCCTCTGAGATGTAATGGATTAGAACTAAAAGTATTGCAAATGGGGTATACTCCAGTAAAGTAAAAAGTCCTCAAAAGTGTAATTAAGTACAGTACTTGAGTAAATGTACTTGGTTACTTTACACCACTGCACGCATGTGCGCACACACACACACACACACACACACACACACACACACACACACACACACACACACACACACACACACACACACACACACACACACACACACACACACACACACGCAGATTAGAAATGGCTGACGGTTCTGTGTTTGTCTCCCCTGGAGAAAAGTTTGTTTCACTGAGCCATCTCTGGGAGTGCTTCATCTCTCTCCTTGCTTCTATATGTACAGTGAAGGCCTACTGCACACATGCTATATATGTGAACCAGCCTGATCTCCAGAGATTACCGTAACATTGCACGGAACGAGTGCACTTCATTCCGTGGATAGTCGCCTAGAAACCCCGAAATTGCGTGCATATGTACGGCGAGTCCCACGGTGGGCGTAACCAGTCGCAACCCGGGAAAAAACGGAAGCAGAGCAGTCCCCACAACAAAATTTACGATTCTGTGCCTATCGGTACATAACTCAAACGGCGCTGAGTAGGCACAGGCGAACGTCACACCGTTCAGGACGGCAACTCGGTCGCCTTAGCTCCCTCGGTGGTCCTTCACGGGGTGACAGTTCGCCTGTGACTGCGCGCCTCCGAAATGGTTTTGTCACAAAGGGAGCGCCGTACATATGCACGCAATTTGGGGGTTCCGAGGCGACTATCCACGGAATGAAGTGCACTCGTTCCGTGCAATGTTACGGTAATCTCTGGAGATCGGGTTGATGTGAACAGAGAGAGAGCGAGAGAGAAGAGAGAGAGGGAGAGCTGCTCTGCATCATACACACAGTTGTAGTGGTGATTTTTTAATGACGTCACATGCACGCACGAGTGTGAATGCATTATACCAGGTCTTCAACAGGGGGTCCGGGACCCCTAGGGGGTCCTCAGAGTTACTACAGGGGGTCCGCAGAATCTTTGTGTGATTTTTACATTAACCACTTCAACCAAGCATCCCTATTCTGAGGAGAACTTTTGCCAAAAATAGCAGATCTACAAGCACACAACGCCTCGCGCTGCGAGGCGTTGTGCGCTTGTAAATCTGCTATTTTTGGCAAAGTGGTTTGGTAAAGGGGGGAAAAAAAGAGTGAAAGTACAGAAAGTACAGAGTGAAAGGTCAGGTTTACTAAGTATTGTTTAAGAGCATGGTTAAAGTCTATGAAGCTGCCTATGAAATCTATATATACTGTATATACAATATATAATGGGGGTCCCTACTTTCTCTCTCTCTCAGCCAAGGGGTTCTTGGCCCGAAAACGTTGAAGACCCCTGCATTATACAATTCAAATATTTGATGGTTTATGTGCATAGTTTTTTCAAGAAATGCCTTAATTTATAGAATCTAAGAAAGAAAGGTAGGATAGTATCATGCATGTCAACAGATGTGATGGTGGGAAAACTAAAAACGAAGATGGATTCATTTGCCATTCTAGTTAGTTTTGCATCGTTCATTTGTGTCACACATGCTAAGAGAGAGAGAGAGAGAGAGAGAGAGAGAGAGAGAGAGAGAGAGAGAGAGAGAGAGAGAGAGAGAGAGAGAGAGAGAGAGAGAGAGAGAGAGAGAGAGAGAGAGAGAGAGAGAGAGAGAGAGAGAGAGAGAGAGAGAGAGAGAGAGAGAGAGAGAGAGAATTTGTCTCATCAATCAGATGAACGCATTCATGCTCCTGTTTGTATTTGATAGGTTGTCTAATCATCTCATCATTACTTATTTGACTTCAGCACGGAAGAGTGTGCGTGTGTGCGTGTGTACGTGTGTGTGTGTGTGTGTGTGTGTGTGTGTGTGTGTGTGTGTGTGTGTGTGTGTGTGTGTGCGCGCGCGCGCGCGCGACCCCAAATATAACCATGGGGTCATTGGGGTGGGGGTAACATACTGTGAGTAAGTAGCCTTGGGAACTTACACCCCCTGGACATGACACTACAGTATGTCACATGATGTACAATTACATCTCTTGGACAAGATGCTATTATGTCACATGATACAATTACACCCTCTGGACCATAGACTGTAAAATGATTTTTCAGCTATTTGAAATCCACCATCTAAAAAAAGCCACCGGAAATCAATCGCTAAATGAATGCTATTGGTTGTGTAGCTTGTCAATCAAATCATCCCGCCCCTCATAGAGCTACCACACTTTATCGCCAATTTTAAAATAAATGGGACCATAATTTACCAAAACGCATTATCATGATGATTGAAAGAAGACTTTAAACTAGCGACTGTAAGCATATAGTATTTATGACAATGTTTATTAAGGTAAGAAAATCAAGTCTAAAGTTCGTCAAAAACCCATCCGCTTGCATTGACAAAAGAAATCTTTCTGACACCAGCAGGGGTACAACAGCGAAACTACAGGCCATTCATATGAACTGTCACTTCTATATAGACTCAATTTCAAAGCAGGAAACTGGGCCCTTGCTCTGGACATGACACCACAGTAGGCCTATGTCACATGATGTACAATTACATCCCCATGACATGACGCTAGTATGTCACATGGGGACCCCCAGTTCAACCTTTGATGCTGAGTGCCAATTGGGTCCCTTTTTTATAGTCTTCGGTGTGACCCGGCCGGGGGATTGAACCCTAACCTCCCAGTCTCATGGCAGACACTCTAACCACAAGACCACTTAGCTTGTAACCACCTTAAAGGCCAGACCGCACCAATGCAACTAGTCGCAACTCCTTGCAACAAAACCGTTTTAAGGCCAGACCGCACCAATGCAACTAGTCGCAACTGCCATTGGGGATAATGGTTGCAAGTACCTAGCCTGGTAAAGCCCCTCCCTCCGGAAAATCTCATTTCCATTTGATTTCAGGAAGGAGTCTGGCCTGAAGGCTTATCTGGGCGTTTCTTGCCCGTTCACCAAGTGGACGAGCCTATCAGCGTCCTTAGCCTGGTAAAGCCCCTCCTCGCTCATCGTTCTGTGATTGACAGCGAGAGTTGGCCAATCAGGTGGCGAGTTCGAGTGAACCCGAATGGATCCGAGTGCAGCCGACCAAAATGGAACGGCAGCCATTGTTGTTTTTACTTTCGGTTTTAAAACTTTAAAGCGCTCTCAAACTTCTTTTTTGAGGCACGGAATTTACTTTTAAGATATCGTTTGGATAGAATTGAGTTGTTTAACTTCATATATGTGGTCAATTAATCATGACAGAGCCTATTTAAAAATACAAATTCAGAGAACCGACAGGGGCGGGCAGTGACACGCATGTATCCGAATAAGGCAACCTATTTTGGGCATGGCCGTCTCAAAAGTCCTGTTGCGTCACA